>NC_086289.1:14467753-14812634 GCF_963924245.1 Chroicocephalus ridibundus
GAGATCAAAAAGCTCTCGGCTTTTTACAAGGTTGATTCATGCAGGCTTTGATGTCAACTGCCCTTCAAAAAGCCACTTGCCAAGTGAACAGGGAAGCCAGCCTCAGCTCTTAGCTAGCAATACAATAAGCCTCATCTATATTCATGCAGCCAAATCTCTTCCCGTTTGATGAGATCATGCAATTAACCTCTCCACAGCAGGCAGAGCTAAGACTGCCCAGGTATTACCCATGTGCTTTGTGCTCACCTCTGTGGTGGCATCTCAGCGTGAACTTGACATGATCAACTAAGCCCCAGGGCTGGTGTGGGGGGAGACGTCAGAAGCCACAGCACTGACTAATGGTCCAAACACCTGGTTTGGCTTCCTACCTCTGTACTGACGCACTGCAAAAACTTGGCGAAAAGTATCTCCCGCATGCCACCCACCTATGTACAGCTTGCCTTGGTGACGTGTCTCACAGCCGCTAATGCAGCCGCGATGCTGCCCAGGCAGTCAGATGTATCTTGGCACCCACATCAACAGCACAGGTGGTGCCGGGACCAGAGGAACTGAATGCCTTGCAGGTAGTAAATACTGCAAGAAGCTATTTTATGGCCACTTGTCCCAATATTCTCCCATCTTTTGGCTGGCTTGAGGGAGCATCCTGGTATGTCAAAGCTGCTTTGTGAACTGGGAATATAGATGCAGGAAAGCACCAACAACACAACCCACATCTTATAGGTTTGTGCTGTAGGAGCTAAGCCTGGTCCAACCACAGCTTTCACACCTCGTTAGTGTTTGTCTCATTTCTGGCGAGCTGGGGTTTGTCTGTCTGGAGTGTCAACCAGGAGTCTGTCTGGTTGGCTTTGTGCTGGCAAATGCGCACAGGATCTCTGCACCAGAAGGCCGAAAGGTCTGCAAAGCTGACAACAGCGAGCTCATCTGAGCATCCCAGCATCATCGTCCAGGACACATCCACCAGAGACCTGAGCTGGCCCTGCCTGGGCTGCTCGTGCTGCGCAAAGAGTGGGAAGGGCAATGCAGGTACTCAGGTCCACTTGAGCCCAGTTCACTTGGTGTTGCTACTGAATTAACAAACCCAGGAAAAGTGGCATGGTTAAATTGTCAGCAATCCCATGCTGTACGGACCAGCCAGCCCAGCACCCGGCTAGCTCAGTCCTCCCTGCACCATGCATGGGAACCGTGCCCTTAGACATCTTAGCCTCAGGTCAAGGCATATGGCCAAATCCCAGCCCCAGACTCTCCTGCTAAATGGATGCACACTGCTGGCTCAGGTAGTCCTTGCTCTGACCTTCCCGGCAGGATTTGAGTGATCTTCAGAGGAGTGGCAGCTCCATTGCACCTTCAGCCCCCGGGACTGCTGGTACCTCCCAGCCTGACGGGCAGGAAGGGTTCTGCACCGTCCATGCCTGCAGGCGGTCTGGTGCCTCTGGGAAACATGGTCCCTCAGGGGATAGTGGCTGCCCTTGGGCCAGGAAGGTCACAGGCAGGATTTACACACCCTCATTGTATGGGCTACAAAGATGATTAGGGGACTAGAACACCTCTCTTATGAAGAAAGGCTGAGGGACTTGGGTCCTTTTAGTCCGGATAACAGAAGGCTGAGGGGGGATCTTATCAATGCTTACAAATACTTAAAGAGTGGGTGTCAGGAGGATGGGGCCAGGATCTTTTCAGTGGTGCCTGGGGACAGGACAAGGGGTAATGGGCACAAAATTTAACATAGGAAGTTCTGTCTAAACATGAGGAGGAACTTCTTTACTTTGAGGGTGACAGAGCACTGGAACAGGCTGCCCAGAGAGGTGGTGGAGTCTCCATCTCTGGAGACATTCCAAACCCACGTGGACGCATTCCTGTGCAACCTGCTCTGGGTGACCCTGCTCTGGCAGGGGGGTGGGACTAGATGATCTCCAGAGGTCCCTTCCAACCCCTAGCATTCTGTGATTCTGTGATTCTGTATTCCCAGTTCCTGCTCATCCCAAATTTATCAGGGGAGTGGGATTATACCCACAAAAGGCGGCTGCAAGAACATCATTCAGCCTCTGGCACTCAGGAACAGCTGCCATTCAGAGCAAAGTGCACTCAAGCCCTTCAGAAATGTTCATTGAAAGTGGGTAAAAAAGAAGAAATCTCAGGGAAAAGCCTGAACCTCAGAGCTCTGCTGGGCAGGGAGTGCTTTCTGAGAAAGCAGAGGCACCCAGGGCTCGGATGCTCTCAGCAGGACCTGCCTGCAGAGCAGGGTGCATCCTCTGTGCCCCCATCCCTGCAGCCCTCTCTCCTTTCTCCACCTGTTTTTTCTCCATCCCTGAAGGCAGGAAAAGCACTAAGTGCCTCTGGATGTCACCAGGCTGTGTCAGCCAGGGTTTGAAGGACATTTCAGCAAGCCCCGAGGGTACAAGGCTGTGAAAACCAAGGAGCTGCAAGCGTTGTCTTGTAAGTCTGTATGAAATGAGAATGTTTGCAGGATGGAGGGGAGCCCATAACAGACCTTGCAGTACCAGGACAACATCCCAGGGCAGCAAGAGCTTTATCCCTCCTTCCTCTGTCTTTCCTTTTCTCTTCCCTCTGCAGAATAAAACAGAGAAAAGGAATTTCCCAGGGCAGCAGGAGCAGGTACAGATCAGGGGGCTGGCAGACCTGTGAGGCACTTGCGTTAGTTAGCGAGGCACTCACTGCTGGGGTGATGCTGACACGGAGGGAGGGGGAAAGCTCTGGCATCCCGCTTTTCCGTGTGTGCCAGCACCGCAGAGGTGGGGCATCCTGTTCGGTCCTGGGAGGAGCACCCACCTCCTGCATTTGCAAACAGGCTGACAGAGGACGATCAGCCAAATCCCCCTTCTGCCCAGGGCACAGATTGCTCTGGGGAGGGCATAGCCATGGTAACACCTGCACCCTCCAGCCAAGGGGAACGGTGACCAGGAGACCACAGAAATGGGGATGCGGAGAAGAACGAAGCCAGGTTTAGCAAACCAGAAACAACCCAGGTCCCTCAGACCCAAAGAAGAGCAGAGGGAAACAAACCCTGAACTTTTGCAAGCAGCAAAATCAGCAGGAAAAAAAAATGTTTTAATTTTCTGCTTTAAATATGGGGGCTGTAAGGGTGTGTAAATGAATCAGTGAACCGCACAGAGAGTTGTTGATGCCCATCTTTGAAGAGGGGAGCTGAAAGAATGAAGTAAACCGAGGCCACAGCTTGGACCCCAGTGGGGGGAGGAATCACATCAAGGGAAGATGGACAAGTTTCGGATGATCTTCCAGTTCCTCCAGTCCAACCAGGAATCCTTCATGAATGGCATCTGTGGGATTATGGCCCTCGCCAGCGCCCAGATGTACTCGGCCTTTGATTTCAACTGCCCCTGCCTGCCACACTACAACCTGGCCTACGGGCTGGGCATCCTCCTGGTACCCCCCTTCATCTTGTTCCTGCTGGGCTTCGTGCTGAACAACAACATATCCATGCTGGCGGAGGAGTGGAGGCGACCCCAGGGCCAGCGAGGGAAGGACCCGGCTGTCCTGCGCTACATGTTCTGCTCCATGGCGCAGAGGGCCATGATCGCCCCGACGGTCTGGGTCTCGGTGACACTGCTGGACGGCAAGTGCATCACCTGCGCCTTCTGCACCTCGGTGCCCGTGGAGACGCTGGGCAACGCCAGCCACCCCAGCCTCTCCCAAGGGGAGATGAAGCAGGTCCTCGCCCGTATCCCCTGCAAAGAGATCTACGATGGTCAGGAGTTCATTACCAATGAAGTGGCCGTCAGGTACCTGCGCTGCATCTCGCAGGTAAGAGGCATCATGGCTGTGCCCTTGCTGGTGGCTTGGGGTTTCACACTGCGAGCCTTAGCTCTTCCCTCGAGGGAATCTCCTTTTTGAAATCAAGCTGCAGGAGTAGAGACTGGTGATTTCTCAGGGGTAAGAAGGTGTTCAGACTCGGCTCCAGAGAGTTACGCCTCCAGCATGGTGCACAGACTGAAGCTGCAGGTCATCCTGATAATTCGGTCCCCCCTCCTGCCTGGGCAGCCTGGGGCTGCAGGGCAGAAATACACGGCCAAGCTGTACGCAGAGATTCATTTAGAGCCAGTTCAGAAGGGGCTGATGTGGACGTTACCGCCTGGCTGGTGGGCTGTCACCCCCTCCCATCACCCACCGGTTGCCCGTGGTGGCTCTTGTTGCTTATTATAACGTGTGCAAGCAATGGGCTGATAACCATCTATGCCACTTGCCTCTGCCGCTTGCTTGGAAACAGCCAGCGTGTGTTTATTAACCATCTCAGGGAACCACAAATGAAGAAGTGCCACTTGCCATTTGTCCTGTGCTTAGTTCCTCTCCAGCCCTCTGCTTCTGGCCGTGTTGGAAGCAGGATAGTCTGACCCACTCTGGTCACTCATACCCCTGTTTAAAAGCAGCTCCTCTCCCCAGCCTCCTTTGGGCAGACAGGAACTATTATTCCCAGTTTAAGAGAAATGGAGGCACAGGGACTTCTACAAAGACACAAAGCAGATTTTCCTGGGTAGACCCCAGTTCCCAGCTGCCTGGAAGCACTGGGAGCTGCAAAACAAGGGGCGTCACCCAGATATGCCCCTTCCCAGCTGCTCTTTTAGGGGGCTGCATTTACAGTGGGGTTCACCCTCGCGAGCTCTGCCTGCACAGCCCGGCGGCAGCCTGCGCCGAGACCGATGGTGAACAAGACAGACCGGTCCTGGCTCTGCCCTCCTCTCGCCCTTCCTGTCAGACCCCATTAACAGGGGAGCCTGTCACCACTGCTCACCCACGGTAGATGTTACCGAGTCCAACAGCTCGAGAAAAGGGTTAGGCAGCTGCAGAAACACAGGGAGTATGTGGAATGATGTTAGCTGCGGGTCAGAGGACACAGACTATCCTAAACCCAGGTGAGGCACGGCCATATGGGAGGCAGGACCGAGGGCTGGGTGCAGGATTCAGTCCGGTGTTATTTATGGTCACTGCCTGCTGATGCCGTGCACAGCGAGAAGTGGAGAGGTGCTGCCTATGTGGGTGCATCGAACAAAATTTCAGTACAGATGCGCTAACATTGTACGGAGGGTCTCCTTGTCCAGCTTTGCAATGCCAACGCAGCCAAATGTCAAACAGCTTGAAGTGGAGCCGGGCTCGTTCGCAGCCCAGGGGGCTCCTGCCAGCTGGTGGGAAGTGCCGGCGCGTGCTCTGCCTGCCCGTGACGGGTCCGGTTCCCCCCTCGTCCCTGCAGGCTCTGGGCTGGTGCTTTGTGCTGCTGATGACCACGCTGGCTTTCTTGGTCAGATCCCTCCGGCCCTGCTTCACCCAAGCCGCCTTCCTGAAGAGCAGGTACTGGTCCCACTATATCGACATCGAGCGCAAGCTGTTCGACGAGACATGTGCGGAGCATGCCAGGAGCTTTGCCAAGGTCTGCATCCAGCAGTTCTTCGAGGGCATGAGCATGGACCTGGCAGCCGCTCGCTGCCACCCACCCAGGAAAGCCCCTGTGGATGCAGGGGAAGCTGCCGAGAAACTCCTGGGCATCACCGACCAGAGCACCATGAACGCGGCTCTGAAGAGCTGGCACAGATGCAAGCCCCCACTGCACCTCCACCCACCGGTCATCCCCAGCAGCAATGGCTGGGCAGGGGAAAAGCAGCCCCCCGCACACCCCCCTGCGCCCCGAAGGGAGATGGCTGCCTACTACAGCCGGGTGTGAGGGGATGCAGGGCTACGCAGTGGCAGAGCCGCGCTTTTGGGAGAGGGCTGCAGGGTGGGCAGGCAGGTGGGCATCGAGCCAGGCAGAGGTGAGGGCCAGCACCGCGGGGGCTGCAGGGGGACAGGCACCCAAAAGGCTCAGCAGTGCCAGCACAGTCCCATCTGCTGCCACATCCAATCCTACAGCATTGGAAACTCAGGCAAGGAGTTTTGTACCAGGCGGGATGGCTCCTCAAGGCCGTGATGGACGAGCCCTGGGGATGCTGAAGGGCGCCGTGTGGCAGCCAGACAGATGTGCCGTGTGTCCCACACCACCAAGCACCAGATTTGTGCTGTTGGCGGTTGCCAAGGCAGACACTACCAGATCTGTAAAACTTCCTTTCTTTTACCACGTGCTCAGCACCGGGCAGCACATGTGGGTTTAGGCAGTATTAAAAGTTCCTCACAGCAAGCTGTGAAACCTCAAAAGTGTCCCCTTTACCCCTCCACACGCTACACCCCCACAGACACACACAGCTTCCAGGTCAATAAAAGCTTTAAAATAAATTTGACCCAAATTCCCTAGTGAAGGGACAAACCCAAGTTGCATTACACGTGTCGGGAACGCCGTGGTTGGTGTCACAGGTACCATTCAACGAGGAGCCCACAGAGGAGCTCCTTGAAGGAAATGTCTAGACAAGGAGCGCAGCTATCGCTCAGCAGCGCAGAGGGTGGGGGCAAGGCCAACCCCCTGCCACGAATTTGCTGCAGGACAGTTGGCTCTTGCAGTTTTACCTGGATTCCTCCCTGACACAAAGACTGATATTAAAAACCTGCCTGGGTGTTTGTTTAAGGAGCCAAATAAATAATTCAGGCTTACTGTGCGAGCTCTGTGCTCAGGCACGGGGATTTATAAAAGCCATTTACAAAAGCTGTTGGCGTTTCTTTATTTCAATGCAATGAAAAGGACCGGAGGAGCCTCTGGGCCAAGCCCAGGGTGCTGAAGCCACACGGGTCGGGGTTTTGCCACTGCGTGGTGGCCAGCAGCAGGATGGCCCTGGCCCTCGGAGCAGAAGCTGAGGAGGTACCGCTGACCCTACACAATACCAGGTGGCTGCCCATTTCCATAGAAACTGAGGATGACGGGATGCAGGCCCTCAAGGTGACTATGGAAATCGCAGTCCAGAAGAGCGTTCCCCGGTGGCCGTGATTTTATTACCGATACACAGAAGGAAAACCCCTTTTGAGAGATGAGTATTACCCCCGTCACATCCCTTTTGAAATGCTCATCCCCTTGAAATTTCTGCCGCCACGTTCTTGTTCAAACCAACTTATTACAGCTGGCTGGTAACTGAGGTGACTGTTGTTTGCATAAACCTTAATTATCGGTGTGTAACTCCACAGAGGCTGTGGGGAGAAGAGAACAAAGGACCAAAATGATGAGGAAATTCTCCGAACTGCTGTGAGAGCGCCTCAGCAAGCCCGTAGTCAAGGGCAGGCTGAATCTGGCTGACTCCCAGGAGAAAGGAGCGTGACACAGATTTATCATTAATCTTCACACCCCAAACTTTAATTAAGGCACCTGCCCAGAAATTAATAGGCACAAAACCTGATTTACAAAGCAAAGGAGACTGAAAGATAAAGGCGGTTTCCACTCCTATTATTTGCAGTTCAGCGCTGTTAATGGCTCACCGAGAAAGGCACGCTCAGTCCCCACAAAGGCGAGCAGCACACAGGGCTGTCGAGCTCTGCGACACAGCCATTAAGATACCGAAAAAACAGTGTGCATTTGCAAAGAGAAGCTTTTGCACTTTTAATTTAGATTTTTTCGGATCAGAGTTTTGCCCCCATGCAGCAATTTCAGCAGAGGTAGAGTCCCTGCAGAGCAGGGTGCCCTCTCTTTCCTGGATTTTGGGGATATCTTTCATTGCCTTTAGGAGGAAACCCCTCACTAGGGAACCTGACATGGCCCTGGGATTTCAGCCGGGCTGGGGTCCTGGTCCTGAGCCCAGTTAGCAGCAGCACCCCGAGCACGGAGTGAGCCCCAGGGTCCCCAGCCAAGCCAGCAGGCGCTGGGCAGGAGGGGACAGAAGTGTGGGAATGCCAAGGGGTGCACCAACCCGGACTCCTGGGAGCTGCAAAAGCCCACCCAAGGACCCTAAATCTGGGGGTAAGAAGGAGAACTCGGTCCAAAAATCCCGGCTGAACTGCCAACGGCTTAGCTTTGCTCTGGGCAGAGCGGAACGTGGGTGTTGCTGAAGATTTGCCTGTGCTGAAGATATCTTCTGGGGAGGGCTGAGCTTAACCCTGGGGACACCGCGACGAGGAGGCTGGGGAAGGAGGATGGGGGCCTCCGGCCTCCGCAACAGGCTGGGCAAGAGCTGGAGCTGAGGGGCAGATGGCGAAGAGGAGGGAGAGACGGAAGGAGAAAGTGAGGCGTGTTCAGCTGCCTCGCAGGCATCGCTCTGCAGAGGAAGCAGCGAGCGGAAAAGCCGAGCCGGGCAGGAATGCACCGCGCTCGCCAAATGTCGGGCTGTGCCCAGCCCCGCACGCGTGGATTCCCCGGCCCCGCTCAGCCTCCATCGCCCCCCGCAGCAGCCCCGCTGCTCGGTCCCGGGCGCTGGCAAGCGAAACCTGGCCACCCAGCAGAACTCGTGATGGAGGGTTCCTACTTCTCCCAAAAACCCAGCCAGGCTGGTGTCTTTCCCGCTGGCTCAGCCGGCTCCTATGCACAAAAGCAGCAGTTTCTGCCCCTTCACATGGGACCAAGGGCTTCTCCCATGCTGCCCCTGCCTGCCTAAGGTGGCTCCGGGCTCCTGCGCAGCTCGGGTACCACCTTTGGTTGAGCTGGGTCCCACCAGAATGACTGCATCCCCTGGGGACCATGGGGGCTGCACGCACCCCCCAGGCCAGGGGGCTCCAGAATTTCCCCTTTGCACCCCAGCAAGGTGCCCCGTCGCTCCCGTCCTCCAGGCAAACCCTGGGCTGTCCCGGCCAGCTGTTGCACAGCTGCATCGTGGCGCCGAAAAAGGACGATGTGCTTTTTCCAGTGACTCAGTCTCAGCCTTTCCTTTCCTTTTTTTTTTTTTTTTTTTTTTTTTAAAGGCACAACCCCTCAGCCTTGCACCCGGCAGAAGCCAAGCGCCTGCTCTTCGCCCCACCCAAGCACAGGGCCTGAGAACAGCCTCCTCCCTCCTCCCAAAAGCTGACAGCCGAGGGCACGTTGCAGACTGAAAAAGGAAGCTGCTAAACTCTTTAACGCTGTTTTCATCAGTTTTTGCTTTGCCCATCAGCCCGGCCTCAGCCACATCCCCTCTTCTGCAGAACCCCATGCGCGGCCGAGAACCCCCCCACAGCTGGAGCCTGAGCAAAAACCACACGAGGAGCTGAGAAGGCTCCAGAACTGGTTTCAACAGCTTCTGAAGTAAGTGACTTCATTTTTTCTTCCTTTCACGCATGTTTCGGGGGAAGACTTTAACAGAGGCAGCTAAAAAATGATCTGCTGGAAACAACTTCTCCTTTTCCCTTCACCTCCCACCCACCCACCCCTCTCTCTCCCAGATAGACACCATAACCCCCAAGTAGAAGAGGGCAACCCCCCCAAAACGGCATATCCCCTTTGCCATATCCTCTTATTTTTGCTTTGCTGGTTGCCAGGCGCTGTCAGGAAGGTCACAGGGCCTTGTTTATCAGGGCTCTTTCCTGGTAACATCTAATAACAGGGTTTTGAACCCCATGCACTAGAACAAGTTTGCAGGTTTAGTGTCTGGCTGCAAACATGAGGTAGCACAAAGCGCGGCAGCCGGAGCTGGGGGCCTGGCTCCCCGTCACGTGGCTGCAGTTTTTGGCTGGTCTGTCTCCTTTGCCGAGGGAGTTTTGCATATGGAAAAGTGGGAAGATGCAGGAAGACATTAAGGGCTGCTTGTATTTGAAGTCAGCAATACCACAGCGTGACTTTCAAGGGATTGCCATGGGTTAGACACAGCAGGGCATGGAGGACAACTTTCTGCCCCCTTTCCCCTCTGCTGCCCCACAGAAAAAGGGGGTAAAACAGGATTTGTTGGGGCAGCAGATGAACCGAAGCACAGGAGTGATTTAAAGCACAGCGCATGAGCAAGAGACCACAAGGATTAAGGTGTCTTTGTCTCCTCTGCATGAATGTCCCTGTAGCCTTTTCCCTGGAGCTGGCGATGGCCCAGGGAAGCCTTCCTCCCAGCTGGGAGATGCTAGCATCGGGATGGGTTTGGGGGCAGCCCTGCTGTGGGTTCAGGGCTCCCCGGCAGCCCCGGATGTGTGCCGATGCTGTAAGCTGCCGGAGAAGGTTAGTTGGGTGCCCAGGTCCTTCCTGTCTCCAGCAAACCCCAGCAGGTTTCATCACATGTATGATGGGCTCCCAGAGCTACCAAGGTGCTTGGGGCTTCCTGAGATGAAACCCTGCGGGGATGCAGCGCAGATGGAAAGTCAACTAAGAAATGAATTAAATGCAGCTTACAGGTGGCATGGGGGAATGGGCATCACTGCAGAGGGGATGGGATACACTCCCCAATTATTTCTCTGTCCTGGAAAAAATTCAGGGCACATGCTTGCCCCTGCTTGGTCCTGAGTGCCTGCAGTCCTGTTGGTGGCGTGGGCATCCCAGTGTAACCTTCTCCCAGTACAACACTGGTGCTGGAGGAAGCCGCGCAGGGGAAGGGCAGTGATGGGCACCTCTGGCACCGAGGCACGCAGGTCGAGGGGCTCAATTTCAGGCCAGTGCATAGAGGCTGAGCCAGGGCTGCGGGCCAGGACAGCGAGTATGGTTATGTCAACCAGCTGTGGGAGAGAAAGAGACCATCCCGCCACACCTAATCCTAGCAAAAACTCCTACGTAATTGATGACCCAGCTCTGTCGGCACGTGGTGATTGTATCCTGGGTCATCAAGATAAACTTGGATTTCCCAGAAAGTAACTTCTCTTGCGGGTAGCAACAGCCCCTGAGCATCCCCTCGCCCCTGTCAAGAGAGGCTGCTCCTGCCCAGTCCTCTCCATCTCCCTGCCCCCAAACCTGCCAGGCCACCTCACAGCACTTCTTGCTGCCTCCCTGACATACCTTTGCCTATTACTAAATATTAACTCATCAGGTATAAAGAGGGAGTAAAACCCACAGCCCTTGCAAGGGAGCGCAGCACCAGCATGCGTGTGCCGGTGTGCCTGGGCTGGCGTGAGTCAGCAGCCGGGCTAGGGACGCATCCCAACGCCAGCACTCCGGTCCAGTTTCCCCAGTAACACAGTGTCCTCCTTTGTTGCAGGCTTGGGAGATGAGAGTGTCCGGCAGCGACGCTGACAGTAACCGGCTCTGTGGGAGGTGACTAAAACCAAAGAGAAGGAAAGGCGACAAATGTGCAAATGACAGGGGCAGAAACAGCTGTCCCATTGGTAATCTTCACTGTAGAAATGCTTTTGGAGGGGTTAGTGGGAAACTGAAATGACCGAGATTTCTCTTGCTGCTTAGCCTGAATCCTTCTTCGTCCCCTTTTGAAGTATCCCTGGTATCAGCAACCAGCTCCAGAGGCTGGGACGCCAGGCAGGAGGAAGGGACAGCAGTGACGGTGTTGTGCTCCTGGAGCAGCCCTTTGGACATCAGCCGGCCCAAGGCCATTTCACCCCCCATCAGCACGTCCCTCGTTGCTGGGAGGTGGGCCAGCACGGCCTCTCACTGCAGTACGCGCCTCCTCTTGACCCTGGGACGAGATGGCCGCCCTCATCGCCGAGAACTTCCGCTTCCTCTCCTTGTTCTTCAAGAGCAAAGATGTGATGATTTTCAATGGCTTGGTGGCCCTGGGCACAGTGGGGAGCGAGGAGCTCTTCTCAGTCGTGGCCTTCAACTGCCCCTGCTCCCCTGCCCGCAACTACATCTACGGGCTGGCCGCCATTGGCGTCCCAGCCCTGGCCCTCTTTCTCATCGGCGTCATATGGAACAACCACACCTGGAACCTGGTGGCCGAGTGCCACAAGCGCGGCATCAAGAACTTCTCTGCCGCTGCCACCTTCCTCCTCTTTGGCTCCATCATGGGCCGGGCAGCCGTGGCGCCCGTCACCTGGTCGGTCATCTCGCTGCTGCGTGGGGAAGCTTACATCTGCGCCCTCAGCGAGTTTGTCAAGCCATCCTCCTTGGACAAGTTCCCAGCCGATTATGGGGCTGATGTGCTGGCCAGGTTCCCCTGTAAAGATGTGCCAGCAAACCTCACCAAGTTCAGGGACGAGGTGACGCGGAGGCTGAGATACGAGTCCCAGGTAGGCACACCAGGCAGAGCGCCACACGGAATGGGTAAGGCCACCTTGCTGTGTCCTAACGCAGCCTCTCTCTTCTCTCTCAGCTCTTTGGCTGGCTGCTCATCGGCATTGTTGCAGTCCTGGTTTTCCTCACCAAGTGCCTGAAGCACTGCTGCTCGCCGCTGAGCTACCGGCAGGAGGCTTACTGGTCCCAGTACCGCTCCAATGAGGACAAGCTCTTCCGACGCACGGCCGAGGTCCACTCCAGGATCCTGGCAGCCAAGAACGTGAAGCACTTCTTTGGCTTTGTGGCACTGGACAAAGAGGAGAAGGAGCTGGTGCAGGAGTTCCCAGTGGAGGGTGTCCAGCCCAGCCCCCAGTGGAATGCCATCACGGGCGTCTACATCTACCGGGAGAACAAGGGCTTCCCCCTCTACAGTCGGCTCCACAAATGGGCCAAAGGGGTGGAAGGGAATGGGCCAAGCCCAGAAGGCCATGAAATGCTCTTTTTGGCTTCCTAAGACAGATGGGTGCTGGCAGCCGTTCCCCAGACTGCCTGGCAAGCCTACCAGTATCCGTGCACGGCTGAGGGCTTCACTGGGAATACTCCTCCCAGCAGGATTACTTCTCTCAGTGGGTAAACAGGGATCAACAGCCTCAAGGTAGAGACTGATAAGCAATACACCGAGCTGGGGAACCCCTCCCATGGAGACAACCGTCTCGTTGCTGCTCCCAGAGACCCAAGGGGAGCAAAGAGCAGATGCACACCTTACCTCCAGGCTGCCAGTGCATCCTGCCATCTCACGCACCAGCAGAAGCCTTGGGGAGCAAGAGGTGGGCACATTTCTAACCGTGACTCCTGCAGTCCCACATGTCTCCCACACGGCAGGGTTAGCCCCAGCCATCCCGCACCCCTGCTCGTTTTAATGATATTGGTATCTTCTTACGGAATTGTGCGGTGCCTGTTAGGCAGGCAGGTCCCAGAGCACTTTACAGACTTCACAGCACAGGGAAAAGAGGGAAGCAGTGGGTGAAATCCTGTGGCAAAGGGGCTGCGATAGTATCTGGGAAGGAACGGGTCAGTAATAGAGCAGCACACCAAATAACTGAGAGACTAAGGCAGGAGGAATCACCAACATTCCCGGTATTCAGAAAGACACTATAATTGCCATGTTGGAATTCGGATAGAACACCAAACTCCCTTTGTTCTTACTGAAGTGCCTGGCCATCTCTAATGACGCCAAATGGTCGCAACCATGAGTTTATAAACCCAGAAGATGGCACCATCAGCAGAATAGCTTTTGGGCAAGGCGGCTCGGTGGAGGCTGAGAGGAAGCAGTACCCGCAGTGAGGCACACCACTGTCTGCCATTCATTGCATTTCTCATCCAACCGTCGGATGAGAGTCCTGCTTGTTTGGGTTGCAAGTTGCAGCAAGACCTCAACCACAATTAGTTTTACATATATGTATATATACACACACATATATATATAGTATATATACAATATAATTGTAGTTAGTTAGCTGTATTAATGAAGCATCTTTCTTCAAGGGAAAGGGGATGAGAATGTTGCCAGCCAAAAGACCACATTACATGCACCGATCTGCTGCACTGGGACTGCAGCCCTAAAGTGACAAGGGACAGTAGGAACGGGATGGGGGGAAGCAGCCCTCTCCCTACCCTTCTGCCACTGAATTTTCGTAAGCTCTTTCCACTGCCTTAAATGATCCCTGCAGCAGAAGGTCTCCTTTATGGACTCAGCCATACTTTGAGAAATCAAAGCCAGAAAGGTGTAAAATTACTGCCCTCGCCATGACGCTGTGCTGACTATGGCTTCAAGGCTGTTTTTCTGGCACTGCACAGTCCCTTTTCTCCCGGGGGTCAGCCCTACGCACCCAACACTATTTCAAGAGTCAGCAGGACAATGAAGTTTAGTTTTTCTACTCGTACTCTTTCTTCATAGGCACAACTTCCTTTTACACTGTGCTGTTTACCAAAAAGCCTTAAGTTGTTCAAAAAATGACTCAAACCCACAGAACTCAAGAGGGGCTTACACACAAGGAGATTTGAAATAAATTATTAAATGAGAGTTATTTTTCATTGCCTTCTGAGGTTTTTTTCAGGGGGCACAAAAGGCATAATTTAACATTCTCTTTGAACTCAAGGGCTGGAAACTTATTTTTTCTTTGTATTAAACCTTCAGATCCTCTCCTATTCAGATGACCCCAGAATGTGAGGTTTTAAGGTATTATCATATATTACAAGTTAGTAACACTGCTTTTTAGTTATTCTTGCAGTTGAGTAGCCCAAATCTTGTACATCAGGATACACAATTGCAGCAGAGGATAAACAACATATTTAGAAACCTTTTTACAAGTATGTCCCCTTGCAAGAAAGAGCTGGAGGGTATTCCCGCCCCTAAAGAGGCTGGAACACTGCTTAAGGTGCAAGGAATCCCAGGATCCCTCTTCAGGTTCTCTACAGATTTGCATTTGTGGGAAGGCTTGGCTCCCAGCATCACCATCAACTAATCTGCAGGAATGATCAGATGCAAGTTAAATGAAATTGCATTAACTTGAGATGAAAGCGAGTTCATTTGCATTTCTTCTCATTGGCCCTGGAGTGTGAGCATTTAGACACGCACGCCACCCCCGCACACAGGTCAGCAGATGCACGGTAACTTGCTGAAACAAAGCAGCGTTCCTCTTACTTCCATTACTTCCCTTGCTTTCCTCCTTGATAGTCCTAGTTGTTCCTTTGAACCACCTCCACTCCAGTTCCTTCTCCTCCCCTTCCCTCCTTTGAAGGGGCAAGACACGTAATGCTTGGGAATGGATTTGTTTATCCCAAGAATAATCCATGAGCACAAACCAGCTTTTGTTCTGTTTACCTCCCTTCTCCATTAACTCCAGCCACTTTCCATGTGCTGGGATGGGCGAGGGGCTTGTCCAGCTTGTCCGTTTTTCCTCGCTCTTGTTGGAGAGGCATGTTTGAGTGGACAGCTGACAGTGAGGAGCGTAACAAGCCACTGCACTCAGAAATACTTGTTTGCAATTGTAGGGATTTTTTTTTTTTGTCCTCCTCTCCTCTGCCGCCCTAAGCATGGCCCTCACTGAGACAGCCCTGGGCTTCTGGCACTTGTAGCCCATCAGCACCCCCACAAATATCCCTGGTGTCCCCATCACTCATCCTTCCCCAGTGACAATGCTGAGGTGAGGGACATTAACTGATGTGGCTTTACACACCAGCACAAGCAACCAGGCTAGGCTGCTCACCAAAACGCCAAGAGGGAAATCGAGCTTCCAGGCATGCCAGATCATGCAAGCTGCAAGCTCACACTCTCTCTGCTTTTCCTCCAGAAGCCAAAAACACCACCATTGCAGAGCCGCCTACAGATTGCCAGTTAGGGCACACTTCCCAGCAGCGAGATGGGTTCAAACCAGGCTCCTCCAGTATGGGGAATTACACACAGGTCTTTCATTTTCCCTGCTGACTACTGTAGAGACTATAATAGCCCCAGTAGTCAAGAAGAAACAATACCTGAAAGGGATCTTGGTTTCTATTGTAACGCTTATTTACATATTCTATTATGTAACTAATTAATGCAAAAGAAAAAGCCACCATCGTTGCAGCTGTGTTCTTAAAGAAAAGAAGCAGCTGCTACTGGAAGTTGCAAGCAGCTTCTTCCTCTAGACGAGCATTCAGAAAAATTGGAGTACAGTACCCTGCTCTCCCTGGGAGCAAGAAGTGAAATGACTTATTTCTGGATCCCAATGGACTTGGGAATTAATTAAATGCTGAATGCCTCGCCACCACCAGGCATTCACAGAGGCAGAAGAGCTGGGTCCTGCAGAGCCCTGGGTTTGAGTTCAGAGTACCTACAACGAGTAAGACTCGTCAAGTTTGGCATTTCAAGGCTGGGCACCCACTTGCTAGTGTCTATGTTGGATAATCACACCTGTTTGCACACTCTACTTTTCCCCTTGCCTTCAGTTCTTCATCTGTAAAACATGTGGATGATCACATCCACGTCTTACTGGAGGAGTTACAAGAATATGGGTCATAAGGCATCGACACCAGTGCCAGAGCCGGCTTTCTCCAAGCAGAAGGTTAGATTGGGATGACTTTTTTTCAGCACAAAACCCACATTTTTTTCCTTTGACTTCACTGATCTCTCTTAAGAGACAACCACCACTGAAAATCACTATTTTTTCTGCTATCAATCCCTGGCAACTTGTTATGACAGATGGCGGCAATCAGGAAATCCATCACAACTGGATGCTGTGGGCTTTAAAGGCATATGCCCTTTCATCTGAAGAGGACAAGAGCATTCCGGGCTGCATTAGGAAGAGCATTACCAGCAGGTCGAGGGAGGTCACCCTTCCCCTCTGCTCTGCAGTGGTGAGAGATCAAGTACTGGGCTCCCTGGTACAGGAGAGATACGGGCTTACTGGAGCGAGTCCAGCAGAGGGACAGGAAAGTGATTATGGGACTAGAGTATCTGTCATACAAGGAGAGGCTGAAAGAACTGCAGCTCTCAGACTGAGGAGAAAGCTCAGGGTGGATCTTCTCCATATGTATAAATACCTGACACAAGGACGTAAAAAGTGGAGCCAGACTCAGTGATGGGACGAGAGGAAATGGGCACAAATTGAAATATAAGACATTCCATTTAAATGTAAGAAAACACTTTTTTTTTTTTTTTTTTTTTACTGCGAACACGGTCAAATACTGGAACAGGTTGCCCAGAGAGGGTGTAGAGTCTCCATCCTTGGAGAAATCAAAACCAAACTGGATGTGGTCCTGAGTAATCTAGTCTAGCTGACCCTGGCTTTGAGCAGGAGTTTGAACCAGATGATCTGCAGAGGTCTCTTCCAGCTTCAACTATGCCACAATTCTGTGTTGCTCTGCCAATTTCTAGGAGCACAAAGGCACTTGAGATAAATCTTTCAAAGTGTTAACTCAGCCAAAACGCAAGAGAGTCTTCTCTGCCATCTTGACAGAGAGAGAAATATAAGACATCACTGTACTTAAAAATAGTGGGTCATAAGCGCACCGTTTCCCCAGGGAAGCAGAACAGGTATGGCTGATGTTTGTATTGATTATAAAACAGTCTATATTTAAAAACATGTCTTCAAAGTCATCAACAGACTAGGATTATTTGTAACATCTGGAACAAAGCTGCAAACATTTATCAAATATTTTCCTTTGATTGATTGTTTTTTCCAGTTCGGTTTGGCCATAGACCAATACTCCCCTGAAAAACACTGTCCATGCATACTCATGGCAGAATTCCACACCTCTCAGTTCCCACACTGCCAGGAGAATTGAGTCTCTCTGCTTTTACTTGCACCGTACTTAGGTGTCAGCAATGGAACTCTTGGTCTCCACATACTCAAGTGCTGCTCTTTTAACAGCCAGGACACTTTCTGCTGTACCAAATTTCTTCTCGTAATCCAGGTAGCGTTTAAAGAAGAACTTCATCTTCTTTGGTGCCAAGCTCAGGTGTATGACCCTCTCAAAGATGTCCCTGCAAGAAACCAAAGTGATTCAGATCACTGTGTTGGTGACAGCACTCAATACAAGCCCTCTATCCTGCCTTTGAACAAAGCACAGAATGTCCAGGGAGACATTCAACCTGCTGTGAAGTGCTGGTGCTTGAAGAAAGAGATTCCTGACAACTGGCCAAAACCTTGAAGTAGAAGCCTTCTATTTTCTTGCAGAACTCTAAGGCTGCTAGTCAGCTTAAGCTAAGATTTAGCCACTGTATTTGACCCTGCGTTCACTAAGTGGATGTGGCTGGATACATAGTGCAGGAAGCCGGACTTCCTTTTGTCAACTCTCAGAAAAGAAAAATAAAAGGAAAGAGAAAAAAGTTTCTCCATGTTTATGTTACAAGATGCACAAGGGCTTGGTCTCACCCTTCATATACAATAAGGCAATCCCTCCAGAGGGACAGATGAGCTTCAGTGCAAGTTCTCTAGTTTCTGTCATACAGGCTACTACTGACAAACCAGCCCCCCTCTGCGCTGTGGATCTCCTTGGAGTCTCCTCTGGCCTGGCAAGGATAAGCACTTCCACACACCTCAGTTTTCTTTCACTTTTGCTCTGCTCCAGGAAGCCCTATGCAACCTCGTGCTACAGGGTACCTCTGCTCTTTTCAGGTGTTGCTACAAGCACTGTATTCTGCCCCTTCCCAGCCTGCTGTAGTGTAACTCACCGTACTTCCTTCTGGCTGCCATGTTTGATCATGATGTCCATGTAGATGGACCAGATGTCTGTCCGCTTGGGATAGGTGCTAAGGGTGCTCTCGAAGAGGGCTTTGGCATGTTCTGGGTCCCCAAAACGGAACTCTAGCTGTGCAAACCTTGAAATGACATCCACATCTGTAACAAGTAATGACAAGTTAGGGTACCACAGCAGCTCTCTTCCCTATGAACAGACATGAGTGATAATTACACAGAGACGGCACCATCTGTACCCAGAGACAAAAGGCTCTGTTGTAAAGTGGTTCTGGACCAAGGTGGGATCAGATTAGGAGAGAGAAGGGTCACAGTTCACTTCCCATTTCAGCTCTCTGCAGGAGACTAAGTTTATTCTTACATTCAAAATGCATCTTGCAGCATCCACGGGCAGCCCCACAAACTTGGGGCTGGGCTAACTGAACTCTTCTAGAGGGCTGTAAGGCTCAAAGCCACCTTTGCTCTGGGTGCTTTGCTTTTGCCCGTCGCACCAAATTTTATTACAGGAAGGTAGGGCTACAAAGCTGGTGAGGGGTCTGGAGGACAAACCTTATGAGGAACGACTGAGGGAGCTGGGGTTGTTTAGCCTGGAGAAGAGGAGGCTGAGGGGAGACCTTATCACCCTCTACAACTACCTGAAAGGAGGTTGTAGAGAGATGGGGGCTGACCTCTTCTCCCTGGTGACAAGTGATAGGACGAGGGGAAACGGGTTCAAGTTATGTCAGGGGAGGTTTAGATTGGATATTAGGAAACATTTTTTCACTGAAAGGGTTATTAAACATTGGAATAGGCTGCCCAGGGAGGTGGTGGATTCACCATCCCTGGAGGTGTTTAAAAAAAGGGTAGATGGGGCACTTAGGGACATGGTTTAGAAGTGGCTTTTGTCAGGGTAGGTTAAAGGTTGACTTGATGATCTTAAAGGCCCCTTCCAACCTCAGCAATTCTATGATTCTATGATTCTAAGATTTAGCATTGACTTCCAGATTGAAATTTCCCCTCCCCGAGAGTCAAGGGCAGCATGTTCAGCACCAACTGGTTACATTTTTCACTTACTACAAACATTGTCACAGGCAGAGATACCAGAGAGCAGTCCAGCTACTGGAGACCTGTCAACACACGGTATGAGGAAGAGAGTGCTTACGTTCTTTGGTAGGCAAAGCCTTGAGAGCACGCTCCAAAAGCCTGTGTGTAGCTTCAGTCTGGCCTTGCTTCAGGAGGAAAGAGGCGTATTTCAGCCACACAGATTTCTCCTGACGGAAACGCTTCAGCATTGTGTGGTACAATTCTTCCGCTTGCTGGAAGGGCAGAGTTGGGTTAGATCACACAGATTCATAATAAAGCCTTGTAGCTTTAAAACTCTTACTCTTGGCCCAGGTATTTCCAAGCACTTATGACAGAAAAGCAAGTATCAATAGTTCCTTGTCCACTGTTAATAACTATTAATCCCAGTTAGGAACAGGATAGGCCTAACATCTGACGGCTGGAAGCTTACACAGCCAGCATTGGTAGTTTACTGGCACAACTGAACGGGATACGTGCCCGGGACCAGCTTGCGCTGTCTTACCTTGTACTTCTCAGAATTGGCATAGATGTCACACAGATGCTGGAAGACTTTCAGAGGTTCGTTGTATTGAACGGCTCTCTCAAAGACCTTCATCAGTGACTCCTCAGTACCATACATGTTCTCCAAGTTCAGCAGAGCTACCCAGACATTCAACTTCTCCTGTTCTTCCCTTAAAGCAGATGTGAACAAGAATACCAAGAATACCTTTTACCAGTCTTGATCAGCTTTTTGCAAACCACCCTACAAAGACTCACTGGCTTGTAGCTTGCCTGCAGGACAAAGGAAAGGGGCGTACTGCTCACTGAAACATCACTTCTGGAACACAGCACAGCAGTTGTTTCACACTACAACTGTTGATCACTGTTGTTTGTAATTAAAAACCCACAAGGATGATTCAAGAAAGCATAATATACTTAATCATGCTGTAGAAGTGATTTAATACACAAAGGTGCAGCCCTATGGAAAAAGCAATATGAATTTTACAGTTTGTTTCATGTTTTGATTTAAGGACAACATCACTGACAGCATTATGCTCTTCCAAATCCTTCTGACTGCTCAGAAGTATGTCCGTGCACTCAGGAGTGACTGCACTCATGAGCTGCAGCAAGTCAGCTGCAAGCCAACTGTGGTGACGCAGGCCAGACCTTCAAAGGGACAGCTGACAATTGCTACCATTTAATCCTTTTGAGGTCACTGAAACACACACTGCCACTCCACACACACACACACACTGATGAGGCTACCAGCACTCTTCTCACACAAGTACACTACCATGATTTATTCTTTGGGGCAAAGAAAGACAGAGCCCCATAATTACCTGAAGCAGATTGTTTTAAGCGCTCGCTCTGCCACAGCTCTGGCCTTCTCAATCTCAGTAGCCTGGAGGTGGAAAGCCATGTACTGTAGCCAGAGGATAGAGCTGTTGGGACTGCTCAGCACCAGGCGGTCAAAGTCATCTGCTGACTGGGGCTGTCGACTGGGGTCCATGAGAGCTGCCTCTAATTTGCAGAGCTCCTTCTCCTTCTTCTGCTTCTCCAGTTCCTTCTCCTTCTTTGTTTGTTTCTTCAGCTGAAAGAGCAAAAAAGGAGGACTAGGAAAATGCAGTCACTTCTTGTGAGAACAGGCAGGCCCAGCTAAAGCACAGCCAGACCTCAGTACGTCCAAGGCCAAGCAGTTTTCACAGGAAGAGATGAGGCCAATTGTTTAAGAGAGGAGGAAAATGGTACACAGAACCCCACCCCTTCACGCACAGTTCACACCTCCAAGAAAAGCAGCAGAAATCTCATTTCTTTTAATGAAATACATTGAGGGACAAAATACTCTGCTAGTTTTCACCCCAGCTGCAGGATTCAAACTTCACCCCTCCCTCTCATTCTTCTATCTTTACCCTCCGGGCCAGTGCTCACCACCACCATCCACTCTAAAAATCCAGGATACATGGGGAGAAATTGTCCATGCGTTGGGTATGTGACTGGATCGCTGGGGTGACTCGGGTCTAAATTGGGACCTGACAGTGCCATAGTTCTCTGCACAAGTCAGCTTTACCTTGGACAACAAAGTGTCAGCCATGCACGGCCTTTGCAGAGGTTGAGTTTTGAGGGACGGGGGAAATCCTGAAGAGCAAACACGAAAGCAATTCATGAGCTTGTTTCCCATTTTTCTGAATTGCTCACAATGGAAAAAAAATCTTCTAAAAAATTATGGCACAAAAGAAGATTTTTTGTGTGTGTGTTTTTCTAAATAAGAGGACTATAATTTGAAAAGGTTTTTCACCTATGTTTTTTTCCTGTAAATTTACAACACTCTAAAGTAAAAAACAGAGCTGACATCAAATACAAAAATTTTACTTTCATGAAAATGTTTGACCCTAAATAATGATTTTTTTCGCATGTCAACATGAGAAGCCCTATTTTCATGCAGCCATGTTGAAATAGGGCATTTTCTCCTCTGCTTCAGAGATATCTGCTGCTAAGCCCACCGCTCAGAGTTGTTAAGGAAGTTGTATATTAGCTGTCAGAGATGTTCCCTTGGGTTAAAAGGCTTTGCTATGGGGCAGATAGACATGCAAATACCGAGACATCACATTACAGCCATCATTTGGTGTCTCCTGTGCAGGCAACACTACTACACAGTACCTTAGACTGTGGATCCTCCTCCTCCTCGCTTTCTGAGCTCTCTTCCTTCTGATTCAGTGCAGGCATCTCCATTGCATTCATGTCCTCATCCCAGGTGAAACCCATGGAAACCTGCAGCCTGGGAGCTTCACCATGTTTCTTTATCTGTTTGGAGGAAGACAGGGAGGAATTCCCCTGGGTTTTAATTTGACATTTTTACACTGAGATCAGACAACTACTATTTGCTTGTGGCTTCTCTCTGGCCAGTACTATTGACTTCTCACACTTGCAAACAGCCCACCAGCAAAAACATTAAACTCTGGTCACCTTTGCTGTAATTTAAACTCAATCCATCTCAAGCCATTTTCAGATGACCCAAACACCAGTTTGTGTCACTGCTATCTGCAGCAATGATAGTTGTTGTCATCCAAGCAAAACTGACACATCTCAATGGGGCTGGAAAGTCATTTCAGGCTCAGGTCCTCCAAACTTCTCACCTTAGATTTCTTTTTAGCTGCCTCTTCCTCCTGGTCATCCTCCTCCTCCTCCTCCCGGTAATATACCTCAATTCCACTGTCATTTTCATCTGCTGGGCAGATCTTCTTTTTTTTTGGCTTTTCCTGCTGCAACAAGGGGAAATGAGTAGATGGTGGAGAGCAGCAACTGGGATGAATCTTAAAGGCAATTCTGATCACAAAGAGCCTGACAGCAGAGAGGGGGTGGTGCCCTGGCACAGCATCCCCCACTATTCTCTCACATAACAGAGACAACAGAGAATAAACCCGTGCTCACCTACATACAATGCCGAGACCACAGGATGGGCCATGCAAGCAACACAACTGGGCTGCTAATTCAATTAACTCCTACCCAAACGGAATAGTTTCTGATCTTTGCGAATCTCAAATGCAATTTAATCTTTTTTCCCTACTCTTTATAATTCCTCAGCCTGATCCCAAGTGGATACTCCTAGTCCCTTCGGTATTTGCACCAACAAAGTCCTTTAGCCTGTCCTGCACAATCTCACATCCATACCTGCTCACTTTCAGAGTCTCCTCTTCTCCGTTTTGTCTTCATCTTAAGCTCTTCTCTCTTTTCCCTATCATCTGCCTCTCCTTTCTCTTCCTCTGCATCATATCGTGGTAGGTCTAGGGATTCAGGTAAGACGCTCGGCATTCCAGTGTCCTCAGGCAGGAGAGAGAGCTCAATGTGTTTTTCTGTTACACTGCGATGCATTGCCAGGAGTAGCAGGAGAGAAGAGAAAAAAAAATAAAAATCCAAGCATTTACAATGACTGCAAAGATATGAACGCCTTTCAAATATTCCCAGCTTTTATCCTCCCTCTTTCCATTTTCTCCTTATTAATTCATGGTCCCTTTTAAAGAACGTTGGGACCTACCCAAGCACCTTCGCAGTGAGCAGCTTTCCTTCGGGCAGGTACTTTTCATATAAGGAGTGTTTCTGTACAAAGTAAGGGGAAACATTCTGGAACAAGATTCGGCTCAGAAGGGAAGTGGACAAGCTGAGAAGAGGAGGAAAACAAAAAAATAAGTATTCCATAGCAGGGGAAAAGAAAAAAAAAATGCAGTGACTATATCTGTGGTACCACCAGTTCTATATAGCGTCACCCAAACTCTACGTACTTTAATTTCACATGCTCAAGAAAGCAGCAATAACATCTCAATTCCCAGGAGGAAATTCACTTTGCAACATTGCATTACAAAACAAGATTCCAGAATTGTACATTCAAAATAAGTTCTCCAAGACCCCTCTTTTCCCAGTATAATTTTCTTATGCTACTCACCCAAAGAATACACCTGATGGAGTGATTGATTTCACGTAGCCTCTCACTAGCTGGCCTTTTTTAACATCCTTAATACATGTGATTTCAACATCCTTTACTTTGCTGTTGCTCTTTGGGTTTAGCCTAAAAGAAAAGAGAAGTCAGAAGTTAAAGCACTCATCTGAATAATCCACATTCTGCTCTGGATATCAAGAAGAGACATCAGTATTAACAACAGCTAGTACTTTCTGGAAAACATACCAGATCAGAGACACCCTTCAGTTTATTGAAATGTACTAATGGACTATCTGCATCTCTGACAAGCTGTACATAGCATTAGAGAATAAACATGCTGCTGTAAACAAAGACAAACAAAACAGATCAGCCTGGCTTCCTCTGACACTAAGAAAATAAGGAGGGTAAAATGGTGTCTGAAATATTGCACAGAAGTGGCTTGGGGTTTTTCCACTTATTTCTAAGATACTTCATTCCACATGGTTTAAGCTTTTTTGCTCCACAGAGAAGACAAAGCAAGAGGTTTGGTTTTAAGAGACATTTAGGACTAAGTCTGCTATTTAATTAAAATGTTTAAAATGCAGCTGAACATTGAAAAGTAACATGCTTGTATTGCAAATTCAATGGTGGAACTTTCCCTTTCTTCCCAAATAACCAGACAAAAAAAAATTAAGTCAGGTCTAGAAGCTATGATAAACACTCGATCAGCTCTACACTAAGTGGCAGATACCTCCATGTTTGTCAATACACAGGAAAATCTTTCTGAAGTAGGAACTCTCATCCCTTAAAAAAAAAAAAAAAAAAAAAAAAAAAAATGTAGTCCTTGTCCTTTGAACACTTCACACTGATCTGCCCAAACCAACAGTTACTGTATTTCACTATCCTTTTCTTCACTAGTTGGAGATCAACAGTTTGGAGGGAAGACACATACCGGGACTGCCGGAGAGATAACTGGATTTTGCCATTCTTATTGGAGAGGATGTAGCACCTGCATGGCAGAGTAAGGGGAGAAAACAGAAAGCTTTTTTACCTGATTAAAAAAACCACAGGTAGAAAATAGATATTTTCACTATCAGAATGAAGTCCTAAAGGAAACAAACCACTCTGTCCCTTGGAGCACTTGCTGTCTAACACAAACCAGTTGTCTAACACGACAGTTCATGAAACCAGCTAAAGAGCTTTTTGAAACATACCTACTTGCTTTACCCAGTCTCTATTGCTAGTACAAAAGACTGTTCTGCCAAAGAGAGTGTTACAACTGAATCACTTGGCCTGTGGCACTCTCCTACATTCCCAACAAGTCTGTGAAGTAGGGAAATGCAATTACTTGTGCACTACAAATGTAAAGACAACTGACTTGCCAAACAGCCCACAGAACCAGAGCAGAGCTGGGATAACTGGCTTCCCTCAGTCCCATCAGCACCTTAGCTAAGAGAGTAGCTACTCTCAAAGCACAGTCCAAGAAGGCAGCTGAAAAGGTGCTTCTTCATACATGGAAAATTCAAGACTTTCACCCAAAATACATGGAAAATTCAAGACTTTCACCCAAACACATATAAGGTCATAAGTCAGCATTACTTCTTAGCTACAGGCTGAACCTTACAGGTCTGGCATCACCTTATAGCAGTAAAAAGCCTGTCACCAAACGGGGATATTTCTAAGCCTCGCAGCTTGAGGGAACAAGACAGACAATTACTAACCTGACAATCCTGCCAACTTTGAAGTCACCCAGAGGATTCTCTGTATAAGTATCATTCAGGTGAAAGATGCTGACTCTGCCAGTCTTCCCACCTGGCAGCGCCATGGTCAAACCAACGTGTGGAGTCACATTTGTTACCATGCCTACAGTGATGGTGCCCTGTTCCAGTGACTGAATTCCTGGAAAAAGTGAAGGAGGGAGAGGCCTTCATAACACTCCAAAAGTATGCAACCAAATCAGCAGCTGTAATGAGTCAGTGAAGCTGATTTTAGTTGCCTAGTTACAAATCAAACCCACCAATTTTTGGCAAGGTGCAACCTATGCACTCTCTCAGTTCACAGCAACATTTGCCTTGGTAGCCCAGATAAGGTCCCCTAGTTGCACAGTTCCAGGATCCAGAATAACTGACAAATGATGACAAATATACTATCTCACGTCTGAGATCAGAAGGGAATATATGTTCATAAGGGCTAAGAGAAGAGCTTCAGTCTGGGACAGCAGGAAAGTGATTCTTTAGTCTAAAGCTCTGACCAATCTTGCCTTCCATGCTGCTGCAACTGGGTCAGGGTCCTGGGGGTTAGTTCTGTCCTACAGGGAGATACAGCTTGGCTCTGGAGTGTAACATCTTCCCCCTAGGGGTCAGTGCAGGCCCACCTCTGAGTAAATATGCTGTGGGGTCCTGCTGGTAAGACTCCACTATACCTGTGAGTGACAAGCAGAGGTTTGTTTCGGTGACATCTGTTCCAGTCACTGTAGCTGATATTGCCTGGCCATTTTTGAAGCTCTTTTCTGGATGTTTTAAGACCTGAAAGAAAAGACAGATTTCCGCTTATTACCAGAAAAAAAAAGCTTTGCACAACTCTGACTGGTGCTTTTCCTATGAAGCTTTACACTTTCTATACACACCTTTGATGTACACACTTGACTGATAGCTCAGCATTGCTGCAATGGCTCTGCTATCCTGAGCTGAACTAGCTACAGGCATAGTACTTGCTCGCCAGTGAGGGGCAGCGATGCCTAACGGGCAGAGCACTAGATTATGAGTTCACATGCATGTCAGAAGTGTCTGCAGTCATTACTTACAGCCATGTGCACAGAAAAAGATTTTGCGTAGCTTATCTGTAAGGGCCCCTTACCTTGGTGTTGAGAGACAGCAGCAGCTGAGGAACTCTTCCTCGAATGTCAGGGGTGACTTCTACCTCCAGCCAGTTTTTGAGGATGTTATACTGAGGAGACACCAAATAACCGGAGAAGACCACATGAGACGTCAGGAAAAAAAAACCTTCCCTGGTGAATTCACTGATTTTTAAGGCTAGGAAGAACAGGGCATGAAAGACAGTCTTGGCTCTTGCACCAAGCAAAAATGGTGATTTGGCTTCTACTCTCACAAGGATAACACTGCTGTGGTTCACAGGCAAGTGCACAGAGGGGATCAGCAGTGAGCGTACTTTGTGCTGGTGGCATATGTGATTTCTCAAAGGCCATTTTACTAGAGCACAGGGTGGGAAGCATCTGCTGGCAACAAACAGTCATGTCAAAGAGGATGAGTCAGGTCGACTCTGTCAAGTACAGAAAATGTGACATCCTTCTCCTACTCTCCCCCTAAGACACTGCACTTTACACGGTCCGCTCTCACGGTTAATGAAGACCACAGTAAAGTCAGTGTTTAGGTCTGAACTAAGGCCCCTGAGGTCACCCCAGCTTGCTGCCTCCCCGAGTCTTAGGAAAACTCTGATCTCACCTTTTTCACAAAACAGGTGACTGTCTGTCCAACGCTGTAGAGTTCAAGTTTCTTGAGGGCACTGTCTTCTTTAAGGTTCAGCATTTCTGTGACTTCCCCTTCTATTTCGCTGTTTGCAAACAAAGAGAGAGGACATCAGTAAGCCAGCTTTGGTCCTAATGATGAAGATAGGCATTAGAAACCCAAAAGATTATGGTGAGACAGCACTACTGTGACAATGCCTTTGTGATATTCATCACCGTTTCCCCCCCCAGGCTGCATCCTTCTGCAGGGAATTAATTCTTCCCTGGGCTTAAGAGGGAATCCTTCTGACATGAAGGGACATACCAGGATCCCCACTGGCAGAACCTGATGCCAAAAGGACATTCACAGAATCACACAGAATAACAGGGGCTGGAAGGGACCTCTGGAGATCATCTAGTCCAACCCCCCTGCCAGAGCAGGGTCACCCACAGCAGGTTGCACAGGAATGCGTCCACGTGGGTTTGGAATGTCTCCAGAGATGGAGACTCCACCACCTCTCTGGGCAGCCTGTTCCAGTGCTCTGTCACCCTCAAAGTAAAGAAGTTCCTGCTCATGTTTAGACAGAGCTTCCAATGCTCAAGTTTGTGCCCGTTACCTCTTGTCCTGTTGCTGGGCACCACTGAAAAGATCCTGGCCCCATCCTCCTGACACCCACCCTTTAAGTATTTATAAGTGTTGATAAGGCCCCCCTCAGCCGTCTTTTTTCCAGACTTAAGAGACCCAAATCCCTCAGCCTTTCTTCATAAGAGAGGCGTTCCAGTCTCCTAATCATCTTGGTAGCCCTTTACTGTACCCTCTGCAGCAGTTCCCTGTCCTTCTTCAACCGGGGAGCCCAGAACTGGACACAGTACTCCAGATGCAGCCTCACCAGGGCAGAGGGGGAGGACGACCTCCCTCGACTTGCTGGCCACATTCTTTCTTTATGCACCCCAGGATGCCATTTGCCTTCTTGGCCACAAGGGCACATTGCTGGCTCATGGTCATCCTGTTGTCCACCAGGACTCCCAGGTCTCTTTCCACAGAGCTGCTCTCCAGCAGATCAGCCCCGAACCCGTACTGGTACATGGGGTTATTCCTCCCCAGGGGCAGCATTCAAAAGAAACCACATGCCAGGAGAGCACTGTGAGGTTTAACACAGCTCCCAGACCCACATTAGTGTGAAAGAGGGAATAAGAGGCCTTGCCACACTTGCACACATGTGGAGCTCCTTGCTTGTGGTCAGCTGCTGCACAAATGGGTGGGAAGCTACAAGGATACAAGGTCTCTGAAGCATCTGCAGACAGCACAGAGGCTAACACTTACCTTGGTTGAATGCTGAGCTCTGGAATGGACTGTGTGAAGTGTGGATGGGTGATGGGCAGGTACCTGAAAGAACAGGAAAAGGATCAACGTTTCTCATGATCTCCCCAGGCCCCAGCCACCTGTAATCCCTCTGCATTGGCAAAAAAAACAGGGGTAAGCCCTCTAAAACAACGGAAGTCTTCAAGTTCCAGTTCTTCCTAGTACTATTTCAGTGGCAATTCAAGTGCCTAAAACACTCTGGCAAGTTTATCACCTAGGGACAAATCCTGCTTGCATTTAAGACTTCCTCTGGACCTTAAGAGTTTAGACATCTTTTTTTCTTGCAATCTATACTCAAGATAAATACAGCAGCATAGGTACAGAGCTAATTCACTGAAACATGGATCTCAGATAGAATATAATAGCAGCCTTCCTCAGGCCTCAACTGCTCCAGCAAGGATAACTGTAACAGTATGTGGTGACAGAGGGAGCAGCTTAGATCATCTGAATTGAGTAACTGTTTCACCCCTGGCAATCCCCAAGAAATAATGTTATGAGCATGTTTTCCCACCTGTGAGTATTCACATCTCTGCCTCCAATGACTCGGGCAGTCACCTTCTGTCCAGCTTTCAGAGTATACGTTGGAAAAGAACCTATGGGCACTTCGTCCAGAATCCGGGATGCATGGATTGAACCTGTCAGCTTGTCATCAATAGCAACTGTGACATGGGTTGGTTTGATGGATTTAACAGTACCAGTAACAATATCCCCCAGGGAAAGCGAGTGTTCCACAGGAGCAAGCATCTCTTCTAATGCTGTCTCAGATTCTTTCCGAACCCTCAGAAAAACATTCTTCTTTGCTGGGCCTTGTACTGCTAATAAGACTCCATGGTCATTCACCTTCACTACTTTTAAGGTTGCAGAGATTGTTTGTCCCACCTTCAGTTTTTCTGAGTCAAAGCGGAAGGTGTCATTGAAGTGAGAGGCTATGGGGATAGCTGCCAGATGGCCTGTTTCCAACAAAGACACGATGGCAAACTCTTCTGCTACATGCTGCACGATAGCAGAGTGCTGGGAGTTCTCTGTGAACCGCTAGACAGACAGAAATGGAGAGAGTGACTTCTCCTGCTGAGATTTTGATTCCCTCCACTCCGCCTCCCACAATTCTAAAGGAGGAAACAGTCCCCCCTCAAAATTCATTAATTGCCTGGAGTTTGCTAGATGAACAGAAACATACAAATCCAAAAACTGGACACATACTTGCTTGGGTCTTTGTTTTAACAGTTCTTCCTGAAGAGAAACATACACCCTGGATGTGAGGGCATCCACATGAAGAACCAATGCCTTGGTTTTCTCACCAGGAACAATATTTTTGTCTAAAAATGAAAAAAGGACATTATCTCCTGATGACAGTGGAGAATTTTGAGCAACTGAGCTAGTCGCACGTGACAGATAGTCACACCTGAAGACCATGGTGATAAAAAGCTGTTTAATTACTAATTGTAGCTAAGTTACTGTAACAAAGTCAACTTAGTACCAAACATATAGTAAGTCTCTTTAAGAAAAAAACAGATTCCTCCAACATTAATGGCAAGGAGGAAAAAAAAAATGAGTGGCTTTTTTATTTGCAAAAAGAGTCTGATGCTTTCACAGAAAAACTAAATTGATGGTTTTGAAGAGGCAACTCTTAAATAACGCAGACAAGGCCGACTAAACACAAATTCAAGATAACATAGGTTTTGAAAACAGTATGCTAACATTTGCACAAACCCATCATCAGTCTATCTGTTGCTGAGGAAACAAAGAAACTCTTCTGAACACAGAAGTGCTGCAATATAACTCCTGATGAAGTTAGCAGTTTATATTTGTTTCATTGGTTTATTCATTATCTCTGAATGTACTTGTTTGGTTCTGCATAATATGGCACTTTCCTGCTTTAATTTTTGAATTGCAAAGTACGGAATTGCAGTCCTGTTTCAAAGTCACAGTGATTTAAAAGAAAAATTAACATCCATTTCAAATAGAGCATACTCCACGGAATATATTTCTAAAGTAAGAAAAAAAGAAAAAAGAACAACAAGAAAGCTGGAGCTTGTATTAGTACTTTGTCTATATACAGTATGCTTCAAATAAGGATCTCAGAGCACAAACTAGACCTTAGAAGATGCCCAAGATACAAGGCAGGATTAGGCCAGGTTTACAGATGGAGTAACAGAGGCACAGGCAGGTTTAAATGGTATGTTCCAAATGATGCAAATGGGTCAGCAACACATTAGGAAACTAAGCCACACTTCAAGCCCACTCCTACTCCGATCAGACTCTTCACAGGTTAGCTCCTCATCAGCAGAATTCATTTCAGAACAGAGGTTTCAAAGTACAAAAGTGAAAACCAAAGCAAGGAAAGACAAGACCCTCACCTCCCAAATGGTAGCGAGTGGCTGTTACAGTCAAGCCTGTGACACAGCTGCCACTGAACAGTGCTGAGCCATCCTCCTTCACATCCTGCACGACCAGCTGCAGCTCCTTCCCAGGCACCAACTCACAAAGGCCTCGGGCCACGCTGGGCTCCCCTAAATAAAGGGAAGAGAAAGTGGGAAGCCAGTTTTACCTATGTTGTTTGTTTGCAAAACAGACAGCCTTCACATTTGCTCAAGAGTGCATGAACAAGCATTTATATCCACCTTCATAATGGAAAACAAAGTTTAGTCTCCTGAATCTGTAGAAATACAAAGTAAATTCTAAGATTTAAGCAAAGTAGAAACACTTTTGTGCCACCAAGGATCTGATAACTTTGGAGAGAACATTTTCCAGTCTTACAGAAACACTGGCACACAGCACTGCATATAGAAAAAGGTGAAAGCAAAATGGATTAATACTAAAAACACAATTATAGGAAGCAAAACATTAAACACTACTGGATATAAAAAGACCTAAAAGAGGCAAAGTTATAATTTGGTCAAAAATAATCTGCAATATATCCAGTATTCCTCACACCAGAAAACAGTATGTGAGAAAACCTTTGCTGGAGGACTCGTTCAGCAAACCTGTAATACAAGTAGGCAAATCTATTTGTACAAACTCCTCCTCATGTGAGTACTAGGTTTGGGTTATCACAAGCACTTGAGAGCCAGCATAATTATCCTTGTACTTTCTGGTTAAGCAGATCCTGGCTAGGGTGCAGGGTGGTTGGAAAAAATCCCTCTGTGGTAATCAGGCATCCCATGCCCAAATACCAACAATAAAAAAGAATTTGATAATCACAGCACGCACAAATGCAGATTTCTGTACCATAAGAATAGCAGGAATTCTTGACCGCCAGGGAAAAACAATGCTAGTGTCCTTCACTGTCATAGTTTAAAAAGCACTGTTAGATGAAGGTAGAAATAGTAATTTCTCATCAGTTATAAGTTACCAGCAAATACAGTATGCATACAAATAATAGTCCTATACAAAGCTAGTCCTATTTACTTAAATGCAATAAGAGCACCTGCTGCCTGCAGTATGTAACAGGCAAGTAAGAAAATTCTTCTTAAATCAAAGCCTTCTCCTATATTATTTTAATCCTCCAAAAGCATCATTCACTTTAAACAGATGCACTATTCTTCAGAAAGCAGCAGGGGAAAAAAGATCATGGCTTTACCATCGGAGAGCTGACTTGCCCAGCCTTTCTAATGTCACAGTAAGTGACATTGATGCACTGACTCAGGCTACTTCCAGTTGTATTCTGTCTTTCCATCACTTTTGAGTAAAGAAAATTGACATGACATACATTCTGATTCTCATGTGCCTATCACCAGGGCTGTTTTTCCTAAACTAAGCAATTAGCAAGGGCAGGTGTCAAGTGCCTGTTTCCAATACATGAGTTTACACCAAATGAGAGCCTCCTGTATTGCTTATCACCGTTCTCTTTTCAGGCATTTGGGGAAATTCAGGTTTGGACATCGGGCAACCTGTTTTGCTTCACTGGTGCTTTGTGGCAATTCACTGAGGCACTCAGAAATAAACTCCTCCTGGACTTCCACTCAGGAAAAAAAAACAACCACCCCACACACAACAGGAAAACTACATGCCTACCCCTCTGTTGGCACATTAGATAGGTTTCACGGCTTGGCCCAATATCCCTTATGTCTGGAAGCTCTTTGGAATTTAACATCTGTTTACTGACCAGAGAAATCAGGTTTGCAGACTAAGGCTCTTAAAATACCAGGGCAGAGAGCACTAAAAATTAATCATTGCCAGATTCAAAACAAACAGGAAGAGACAATGCCTCACGTGACACATAATTAAATGGTGGAACTACTGCCACATGTCTCAGTCAATTAAGTTTTAGATTGGTTCATAAAGCAATTACAAGTATTCACACAAAAAACATGTCTCCAAGGCTGGAGAACAGCTTTGGTCCACAGAACATCCTATCTCACCCTGGCCCTCCGTATTTTCACCTTCACAGGCCCTTCAAGCAACCCATCCTTTTGTACCATTATATTTCCCTTTCTCTTTTGGTATATGGACCTCACAGTTTGTCTATTTATACCCTTATTTTTAAATCTCTAAGCTTCAGCCTGAAATCAATGTAAGAGGCCTAGCAGACTTCAGTGAAAAGAGCAGCTTCTTTGGCTTGTTCCCGCTGTAGTTGCAAAAAGCCTTCTTGTCAATGGCAGACACCGCACACACAAGCTTCTCCTAACAAGGTCCTCTCGGAAGCCAAGTTTTTGCTTGAACTGACTTTTCTTTCACTTAAAAGAAAACAGTGTTCCCTTTTTGAAAATGGTTTTTTCCCAGGGGCTCTAGAGCCTCTTTTTTGTGATACGACACCCTTTAGCAGAACACGTGCAATCTTTTACCTCTTCTTCTCAACAAGTTCCTGATTTCTTTCATCTCCTTGAAATATTGATTCAGCAGGGCAAAGCTCTCCGCAGCAGAATCGCCTGAGCTGCACTCTGACACTTTCAGATTGAGGAGCACACGCTGCTTCTCCTCATCAATGCTCATCACCTTCGCAATCACGGTCTGTCCCACCACAAAGTGGTCCTTGGTGTCTGTCACAAACTTGTCACTCATGCTCTGTGCAAAGGAAACAAAGGGGCAAGGGTTGCTGAGCACAGATGCCAACTAGCAACCACCTGCAGTGCTGTGCAGAAGCGTTTGAGTTAAGACTTCATGAAAATGCATAGGAGAAATTAACAAAGACTAACAAAAAAGCCATCAATTAAAATTAATTACTTCAGTCACATGAAATCCTTGTAGAAGCTTAAGCTCACTTGAATAAAGTCCTTTGTTTCATTTCAGAAATGATTTAAAACACAGACCTAAAAGCAGCTTTTACCCTACTGGAGGAAGGTGTGCGAATGCCGGATCCACAGCCCTACTGTTCCCTCCCTGTTACTGTTCTTTCGCTAAAAGCCACGTTTCAAGCATGCCTGATTACACACATGCTGTTTACTGAAGCGAATGCATTGCTTACCACTTTGGGCGCCAGTCCTGTCACACCAAAAGGGAACTCCACAAACACTCCAAAGGGCATCACATTCCTCACGTAACCAGTCAACAGCATCCCAGGCTGGATTTCAGAGAAACTTCGCACAACTTGCTCCTCCTGTACAGCAGAAATCACTGCAGACTTTCTGCTCAAGGTCTGAACAACCAGTTAGGAAAAACGGGAAAAGATGAATGAAAGGAGCCTGATGCCAACCAAATCAGTGCTGCTAACCATTGGGCTAGAGCACTTTGTGCAGGTTACACAGTACAGGAGCTCAAAATCCTGCAATCCCAATTTCGTTCTTGATCTCTCTACGCTAAAATTTAGCAATCAACGTCTCTTAAGTGTCTCAACATTAAAGATACATGCTTCACACTAGCAGAAATATCAACTTTCTAATATTTCAGCTCTGATTTTTGGTATAAAACCAGCAAAATTTTAGCTAAGCTTGTGATATGATTAACAGCTCAGAAGCTGGTTGGGAAGACCAGTCAATTCACAACCAAGTCTTGGTTCTGATGGGATTCTAGCAGCAGCTGAGCCTCACTTTTAACATAAGCAAGTTATAATGACTCTTTGAAGCACTGCTAGCTTGACAGGCACTTCCACTTCAATACACTAACTAGCGTATCTTCCTTTTGTTGCAGACACTATGGATTCCTGAGAGATATCTCCTTCCCTCTGATTTGTCTGACTGGTTGAGGTGGCAAAGGATACGATATGCTCTCCCTTGTCACTTAGGCACATAACTCTGGGCAGGACATCTCCCTCTTGAAGACAATGCCACAGAAGCTTGCAGTTCACAACGAAGTCAGAGAGGTGCATTGTGGGAATCCAGGCTATCACAGTGCCTTCATCTTCTAAGATAGAAACCTCTAGCCCATTATGTTTCTTCTTCAAGACTTTCACATCAACCATCTAAAAAGAGAACAAATACAATGATATAAAATCCCAAGTGTCTTTGAAGTCATCCCTTTTGATGCACAGGGTAGCAAATGCTGTGCTGCACGGCCTCTGACAGCTATGCATGAGAAAATCTCACATCAGCGCGGCTGAACCTAAAAAGCACGCCAACATTGATAGTAAAATAAAAGTAACTCAGCTCCCAGAAAAATCAAGAGCGTTCTCTTGATCGTAGCTTTCTATTTGAAGGGTGAAGGGAATAATTTAAACAAGATTAGAACTGTCCTGTTCCTGCATTAGCAATATCTGCAGGGTGTTGGGAACCGTGTTCATTCCAAAGACAACAGGGAAGCATTTCAAAACATTTCTCTGAAGTTGTCTTTTTCCAGTGAGCAAAAGCAGCTACTTTTGGAGTGAGAACACCAGCAGCATCCAGAAGAAAGAAGACTCCACCTAGGAGTAGGAGCACTAATTGGTACCTCCAGAATGACTGTGCTGGGACTCCTTTATCCTGACCTCTGACAACAGAGATCCTGGTTTTGATCCAGGAGGCCAACCACACAATAAGAAATGGACATTTAATGCTAGTTCCTGACCACCAACAGCTTTTCTTCAAACAACGTTGTTCAAAGTGATACCAATTGTTTGGAAAAAAAGTAGGAAAAGGCAAAAAAGGGTGCAGTCATTGAATTCAATACCTCTCCTATTTGGTATTTCACTTCCTGTCTCTTCTTTGGAGTACATTCCTTTTTGTCCTCTGGGGCAGGCTTGCTTGATAACCTGAAGGACAACAAGAGTCTTTCCTGCTGGGGCTCACATTTTAAGACCATTACTTTAACAACCTGCAGCAAAAAAAAAAAAAAAAAAAAACCAAAAGTTTAATTCAGTTGACCCTCTCCGCAGTGTGCTACCACCTACAAAATGAGACAGGGAAATGCATACACAGTACACTTTCTCCCACACCTAAGGACAGCAGGCTAGTTACTAGAACTTAAGAGGTTCAGCCAGAGACAAATGTCCTTTGGATCATACATATGGAAAATGGAAGTACATAATTATTAAGTGACCTGTGCGTGGCAAATCTGTAGCAGAACTGAAAATAAAATTCAGACCTCCAGATTTGCAGTCAGAAAACCTGACTAGAAAATTACCCTTCTCCTTAGCAGAGCCAAACAGGAGGATTAAAGACAAACAAAAGCGTCAGAAAAAATAACAAAGAGGGCTGAAATCTCTATAAGCTTACCCACAACAAAGACCAGAACTTGGTGAACAGCATGGTTCCCAGAGTGCAAGGTTTAAGATAAGCAAGATTTGAAACAAACAGAAAAAATCAGAATAACGCAGAGGCAGGAAACCTCATCCTTCTGATTCTGTAAGTAAGAGTTTTAACTTCCTTAAAGAAACTGCAGCCTAGAACCCCAAACTTCTACTACAACCTCAGTAACTCAACCAAGTGTAGTCCCTGTATCACATACCATGGTGTCTCCTGCACACCAGAACAGAGAGAGCCTAGAAACAAAAACAGCTCTGTGAAATGCTCAAAGAAAAGCTGCCCCTTTCCGAGCCTAATCTGTTTAAATGCAGCACAACTATTAAAGTAAAAGGACGTGAATGTCTCTTGGTGCAGCTGGTTCCTCCAGAAAACCCACGCTGGAGCCAACTCAACTGCACATTTCCCTTTGCATTCAAACACAAGGCACAACACAGGTACATTAATTACCTGGCCATCGTGGAAGACTTTATCTGGACAAGATATGGGTTCTGAGCTCAGCTCATGCTTGGGTACCAGACCTTTGACATCATTGTAGAACTTCACAATGCAGCCAAACTCCTTTGCGCACACCACAAAGCCATGTGTGATCAGACCTGGTTTTGCATCTTCATAATTGGAGAGGACTGGAAGCTTTGATTGGACGAGACTCTTCTTTAGAGTAAGGATCAGCTTCTTTCCTCCAGGATTGCACTCTAGCACCTACAAGAATGGAGTACAAGAGGGTTCAAAAAGCATGCCTGCCATTGTCCTATCAATCCAGCTGCTAAATACTCAGAACAACAGAGTGCAAAGCAGCTGTAAGACCCTGCCTGGCAGCTCTCACCCGACACTGGACTTCATCTCCTATGTTGTACTTCTTCTCAGGCTGCTTCAGGATCACATCAGCAAGATGCATGGATGGTACAAGACCCCTAATCCCATCAGTCACTTTCACCTGCATCCCAATGGGTTTCAATGCAAGTACTTTGCCCTAAAAGCCAGAACAGGGAAAAGGATAAGTAAATTCATCATGAAAAACAGACCGTGCGCAGGTAGGAAACAGACAAGACACTGCACCACCTATTATCACCAAATCTAATCACCCTCCAAAAAATAAAATCTTAACCCAACCCACACTCCACCCAACCAGTTCAAGCCACTAACTTTTACACATTACATAAGGTTGTTTTACAGCCTCTTTTCCTTAAACACAGGCTACTTCTGCAAAATCCCAATTTGACTCTAGCAAACTAGAATTGTTTCCAGAGCCATAGCCAATACAGTAATGATTCTGACATAAAACAGTCATAACTGAGTAGCTTTCTGCCCATCAGCTGATTGTGATGGTCCATACATGCACTTTTACTTTGAGTGCAAGGCAAGTTTTAGTTTCTTTCACTCAAGTCTTTCTAAAAATGTATTCATGGCCATGAATAAATGACTGACTGTGGCTAAAGTTTTATTGCAATGGCAGCATCATGAAAGAAAACCTAAACAAAATGGGAAAAATACCACTTTGCATTAATCGAGTCCTGCAAGGAGAAGTTTTTTCCCCCCCTCACTTTCATCTCACTAGTCTGGATCAGAAGCTGACTATACATATTAGGCAGAGGAAATGTACATTAGCTAGATCATTGTTCTAACTATAATGGCCACACAGTACTGTGTCAGTCCTTCAGAAGCTCACCTGCACCACATCCCCTGTGTGGATATCCTGGTATTGCAGAAACCGTGCCTCAATAACCTGACTAGGAAAGAGACACAGCAAGAGACAACCAATCAGTGAACTTGAAGGAAATCCAGGATCTTTGCCTTGTCCCAGATATCCATTATCCCACACATCCCCCCAGTGCTCTACAACTCCTGAGTTCTGTGTTTTACTCCAACTGACCCATCTCCCAAAACAGCTCTCTGGACATAAAGTTCACGGAGGTTCACCAGGCTCCATTTCAGGTGACAGTGACACAGTTATGGCCACCAGCCATGGCTCCATAAAAGGGGAACCCATCATCTGCATTGCTTAAGGCCACATAGATGGAAATATTAAGAGGGAGAAGCAAAATGGGTTGGGACTTGGAAGATCAAGGTTAAATTTCCTCTTCAGCCACAGTATTCTGACATGATCTCAGCAGATCATGTGCCTCAGCCCACCAACTATACTGAGGGTGTCTCGACTCCCTGCAGTACGGGGAGGATATGCGAGATGCCCAAACAACCTGACATAAGGCAAGAGATACAAGCCAAAAACCCCAAATGGCAAGTTCCAGTCAAGCAAACCCATGTGGTATTTTCCACTCTCAACCAAACCCTTCTAATCCTTCAAACAATTTTCTGGAAGAGTCTATGAAACTTACTACTTCAGAGATATAATACACATCTCATCCATCAGGCTGTAGTCAATGATCCGACATTTATGTTTGCATCCTGCCTTAAATGCCCCAGGTTTAAAGGATTTTCTGTTTTTTGAAAGATGTTTCAACTAGAAAAAAACAAATTACAATTCAGTGTTTGGAAAATGGAAGTCCTGATATAGACCTTAGTTTGAAATGGCAGCATCGGACCAAAGTGTTCCTATAACACGCTCGCTCTATGCAGCGGGTTTCACCACTTCTTCCCCAACAACCCTCCTGCATTCCAACCCAAACAAGCAGAGGTACGATTTGGCAAACACCTTCCATGTAGTCCTAATTTTGTTGTATTTGTGTCACAAAGAACATAAAGGTAGAAAATGAAACCTCCTCCTAACCTTCTTTCCCAGGAGGCAAAGACAGCTATGGAGGACTTCCCTCACCACCCTAGTACTTACCCGTGCAAATGCAAGAGTGCCATCATCAAGCTCAAAGATGGCACCAAACTGTTTGTAGAAAGCTTTCACTGTTGACTCTTCCACCACTGCCCCCATGCGATCACTGGAGAGCTGGTTTGGGGATCCCCCAGGGTGGAGGAAGGACTGCCGTAGAGTAAGCCGTACCACCTTGGAGGTGGGGTGGACAGAGAGGATGCAAGCTTTCATCTAGGAGAAGATAATGTTTGTTAAACACAAGTTTGTAAACAAAAGAGAAGAAAGGCACGTTGCTCATGTTTAGAGACATTATGCTTGGTACCTGAACTCTTTGTCCATGTACAGGCACTTCCCAATATTGCTAAGACATCATTTCATTTTTAACAGCTTCACAGATGAGGGATTTTTGCCTTTGTCTGTTGTTTATGGGCTATTCTGGTATGTGATCACACAAGAAATTTTCTATCACTTGCAAGACTGTTATGCTTCCCAAATAAGTCTTCCATTACCCCAGGAATGGCTTTGTTCTTTACAGCTCTAAAGCAGCCATGATAGTAATTCAAATAAAATATGAGAAAGACAGCTATCATCACTAAGGTTTTAGAGATTATTCCACTGAAATGCTGGGGAAGACAAAAGATGTTGCAAACAACACACCAACTGCAGCCATCCTTCACCCTCCTTACCACTTGATCTGGAGAATAGTTCATGGATTTCTCTGGGTCCACGTGCATGAAATCCACAATGCCAGTGAAGGAAGACAGAAAGCTCACTTTGATCCCAAGTGGGGCCACCTAGAATGGTAGAACGGGGAAGGAAAAGATGCCCCAAAAAAACTGGCACTCAGTTTTCATGCAGCTCAGAAAGAGAAAGCAATTCACACGTCACAACAAGGCACCGTCAGTGCTAATCAACAAGAACATCACAGGAGACAGGAAAACTGCTAAGAATTCTGCTTTCTACATTGTTTTGCAAAAACAATCCTTCAGGTTTTTTGATAACGCTGAGTTTACTCTGAAGACTACTGCTAACCTGTGGAATACTTTTCCTAGGCAAAGGCCAGAGAAGCACAAAATGGATCCTGTTCTGCTTCAAGCTTCATCACCAACTCCAGCCTTTATACTCAATGGCATCACAAGCAGGACAGCTCAGACCTTAGGTGAATGAAGAGGAGGAAGTGTCTAGCAGATAATAGTGTCTGCTATCGCAAAATAATTGAGCCCAAGCACAAAATTTTCCAGGGCATAAACTTCCATCTCTGCTTCACCTGTCTCCCAACCTCCTGGCAAGGCTATAAAAAAAAACCACCAACCAACCAACCAAAAAAACCCCAAAACAAAACAAAAACAAACAAACACCAAAAAAACCCCCAACCCAGAGCTTACCTTCTGCACTCGAGCTTTCACCACCAGCCCTGGTAATAAACTAGAGAGGGCCCAGTTCTGTCGCTCTGTTGCAAGGGATGCAGCAACCTCTGACCGATCAATGGACAAACGGACCACTCTTCCCTCGTTCTTTACTTCCACAATGACACAGTTCAAGTTCTGGCCTATTTTCAAGTCCGACCCTACAAAGACAAGTCATAGCATAAAACATCCACCAGAAACACTCAGGGATTGCCTTCTGCTCTTTCCAAAGATTTTTCAGAGTTCCCTCTATTTTAAGAGGTCAGAACTCCTCTCAACCTAAGTGAAGTCTATTGCCAGAAGGGATGCACGGGCTTGGAACAGTAACACAGCCTGCCAGAAAACAGGCTGAAACCCAAAAGCTTGTTGCAGACCAGCCACAAAACTGCTGTTTTCAGCAACTCACAAAGACTCCACCTTGATCCAATCTCACTGAGGTTCACTAACACCACAGATATAAGAAGCTTTAATTCCTGTCATTCTCCACCTCCATTTTAACCCCAGCAGCTCCTCCTGCACTGCTACTTACCTCTCTTGACTGCTTTGATATAATTTTGGGCTTTCTGACGAGGCAAGAAAGCGTGAGTCCCACTGACTCCAATATCAATGAGGTAGCCATGGTCTTCTACACTAGACACAAAGCCAGAGAGCAGCTGTTGGGAGGGAAACACTGCAATTCAGTAACGTGATGAAATAGCTGGGTCTTCAAAGAGTGCACATCTGGTAAGAGATTCCCCACCCCAAATACTCCATTGTTTCATGAGAATGGAGAGCTGAGTTTTCTAGAGCAGCAGAAAGAACACTACATTCTTTCTTATTACTGAGCTTATCTGGCAGTGGGGTCTCAACTCTACCCTTACCCAATTATGCACATATAGAGTTCACAAACCAGTCGGGGGGGTGGGCGGGAAACAACAGGATGCTCAAAAATAGCAGGTGCTCTAATTGCAGGCACCTGCCTGCAATCATAGAGCTGGATACACAAAACCTAAACAACTAAGCACCTCTGCAAAGCAGGTTAAATATTATTCTCTAGATAAATAACAAAGAAATCTACTCAGAAATAAGTCATTAAATAACTTGTCCATATTGAAACAGAATCAGGTGAATGAGTGACAACCTGGAACCAAGACCCAATAGTGCCCCCTCCTCCCAGGTCTCATCCATGGTGGGAGCAGCTCCACGTTCTGCTCTGATCCCATTCAAGGACAAAGTGAAATGTTCCCCCATGCACTGTACAAGAGGCACTTCCAAAGCTTAGAGAGGCTGTGACAGACCCAGAACACGTACCATGCCTGATGCTAATGCTGAAGCATTCAGACCCTTATTGACCTTCCTGGGGTCGATCGATAATTTGATACTCCGACGTCCATCAGCACTTTTCTCAACACTGGTCACAATGCACCTGACCAGTGTCCCTGGAGAATACATGTCCGGGAGCGAATTCAAGTCCTGCCCAGCAAGATGATCAAGAGAGAAACATGCAAATTTTACAATAATAAATAATATAAGAAGGCCAGAACGTCTTACTGAAATAGCTTTTGAAATCAAAATCCCGTAGGAAAGTCCTATTTCTCTGTAAACGCTAAAATAAAAGACAGGAAATGCCACAAACGCCAGGATCTCAATATAGAGGGAGGGATGACGTTACACGATGTTAGCAAGTCTAGTAGGCTTTGCTTAAAAAGGAATACTGTGTGCGTCGGAGTCAGGAAGTTGCAGCTGAGAAAATGTACCTACACAACCAACAACGACCCCAACCTCATCTCCTTCTTCAGCAGGAAAAACCACCACCACCAAAAGACTAGCACAGCTAGCAGATACCACATTCCACACAACCTTGGAAAAATTTATGGAGCACTAACACCAGAGAGACAGCATAATAGATTATTCCATCCTCGTTCTTCCTAGCAGTCATCATTATAAGGAAATTGTAGCTTGCTTAGGAAGGCCAGCTCCAAACCAAGGTCAGTCTATGTTAGCACTACACAGCAGCACGTTGCATGAGGCACACAATGAAATGTGCCCTGACATCATCTTCCAACCACTTCCCTAACTTCTTCCCCCCATCGCCTACAGTCAGGGATCAGTATTTAGCTTCAGCAGCAGACAGGCCACACAAATCTCTTCACGTTCAACAGGCTGTCTAGAAGTTCCAAGGATTATTTCACCAAGCCTAAGGCACTGCAGATGATCAAATTCAAGTCAGCTGCAGACACCAGAAACCAGGCTTCTAAGCAAGACCTCAGGGTTGGTTCTGAAGTATTATTAACACTCCTTAGCTCCCAGGCACAAATCACAGCCCCAGTCCAAGGTCTCACCTCCAGGAGTTCTCCTTGGGCCACCTGCTTGCTCAGCATTTTGCTGTAGGCATCACTGATTTGTGTGACCGGCACAAATCCTGAAAGTCCATTGGGCAAGCTGACAACTAGCTCGTAGTCACTGACCTCCTTTACACAACCAAGGAGCAGCATCCCCTCACAGACTGCCTGGGAAAGCAAGAAGAACAGCATATGGTAGATACCTTGGCAAGTTAGTGATAACAGGGCTGTAAACACACTTTTGTCCCAAATCACTGCTATATTTTATAGGTTTAGTGAGGAAGAACATGTCATTTTTTACACACCGCAGAAGAGAGATGCATACAAAGTCAAACATCTATCCACAAACCTCGATTGTGAGTGGTTCAATATTCACAACACTGTCTTTAGCAGCAGCTGTTTTGTCTGCCTTGAACTTTTTCTGCTTTCCTTGATCACTTTGGCTCCTTTTTCTTTTCTTGGATTGTTCTTCATGTTGAACCTAAAGCAGATTATAAGCAGAGATGGAAAAAAATAAAAGTGGATAAAGAAATGAACTTTGCACTAAGGCAGAACCCTGCTGCCAGAAATAAAATCAGAAGAAAATACTAGAATCGGAGAAAAAAAAAAAAAGAGAGAACAACCTCGCTAACTGCTATACGTCTACATGCAAGTCTTCCAAAGTATCTCCTTTGGGCTGAGGCTGATCGTTTATAAAACTGTGAATCTAGTGAAGGGAAAAGAGTGGTGGAAGCGATCTGCACGATGCTCCACTAGCAGAAAAAGAAAGACCAAACTTAGTCCATATCCACTAACACCAGCCTCACTACACAAGCACCTCGGGACAAGATGCTTGTGGAAAGTTTAAAAGCTAAAGCCCGATCGATAATTTTAATTGAACTTTATCGTCACATTCAACATGCACCAGACATCAGGGATCTTTAAGAGACCAGGAGAAAGTTGGGTGTCAGCAGCTTTCTCTTTCTGGAAGTCCCTGCTATAGAAGTAAGGGATAGGAAGGATTGCAGGTCATATTCTGACAGCAGAAAATCTCTGAGAAGAGTTAATCAAGAATATGCAACTAACATACATCAAACAAATTGTCCCGCTCTAATTTTGCGTTTGGTGTTTTTCCCTCCGTGGGTTTTTTCTGGATGCCCCCTCGAGGAAAGTTTTCTTCCATGGATGGCATACTTGCACCTCTACAGGACAAATGACAAAACAGAGATTAAAGGGGTAGTTGTTACGCCTGTTCCTCAAAAACACCAAAGAGACTTAAGACAAAACTACCCCCAAACTCAGAAAGAATTCAGATGGCTACACGGAAGTGTTGCAATCTAAATATGTGCATTCCTAATGCTTTTTACTACTGTCCAACTGTACTAAAGGATTAATTTTTTAAGGCAGATACATGCACCACATAGATATTCATAAAACTGCTTTAGCCGTAAGTTACCTGAACAGATCTTTATTACCTTCATTAGGCAAGCTGAAATTACCAGCTTCAGCCATCAAGCAGAAGGTTGTGACTGAAAGGCAGAGTAAGCTTGGCCTGCTTAAGGGTAAGGGATATCGTCCTTAAATGTTAATATAATTTGATACATCTCTGTGTAAGCTACATCTGCCTATCTATATACATAATAGGTGTGTTTAACCTTATTGTGCTTCAATCAGTAAACCACACCTTATTTATTAAGTCACGACTCGCATCCTATTTATTACTTTGGTTAACAATACAGAAATTAGCACTAAAACGCTGTTTTGTCAAATTTAAAGTAGTCTTTTTAGACACGTAAAACTACTTTACGCGTGAAGGCACATAGTAAAATTAAAGCTCATCAAGGCACGCTCCGCCAAAGGGCTACGCTAAGAAGCAGGGACGCCTTCCACCGCCGGTAACGGAGCCGGCAGCACCGGCCACGCCGCGCGGCCGGACCAGGCAGGGTCGGAGCTCCGCCCGCAAGGGCCTGGCCTGGCCTGGCCTTGCCTTGCCTTCCCTTGCCTTACCTTCCCGGCGGCCGCCGCCGCTTGGGCCCCCGCAGCTCCTCGCTCGCTGCCGCCCGCCCTGGGCCGTGCCAGGGAGCCCGGGAAGGGGAAGGGGACGGGGACCGGGAACCACACGCGTGCAGCACTGCGACCCCACCGGAAGTAATGCGCGGGGCAAAGCGCAAAGGGCGAGCGGAAGCGGCGAGGCGGCTTCTCAGCCAACCAGAAGGAAGGGGGCGGGGAGAAGCCGCTCGCGGCGCGGGGGCGGGGTGCAGCCAATCCGCGCTGGCTGCGCGCGGCGCTCGGCGTCCGCCATTTTGTGGGAGGGCGCTGGCGAAGGGCAGAGCGCGGCGGCGGGACGGCGGCGGCTGTGAGGTACCCGGGGCGTCGCGGGGGAGGGTGCCCGCCTCGGCCGCAGGCCCCTGCCCGCGCCTCCTCCTGTGGGGCTGCGCCGCTGGGCGGCAGCGCGGCTCTCGGCGGCGACGAGCCGTGGCTGTCCCCCGGGGCGCCCGCGACCTTCAGCCGCAGTGTCGCTCCCCGCCGAGTACCGGGCGCCGCCGCGTTCCTTTCCCCGGCGCAACTCGAGCTGAGGCGAGGGAGCGCCGGGGTGGCGGCTGTCAGCGGCGTAGGCCCAGCTTCTGTGCGGGGCTTGGGCGGGGGCGGCAGCCGGTGGCGCCCCGTGTCAGGGCAGGCGGCGGGGCGGGACGGGACGGGCCTGGCAAGGGCACCGGGCTCTTCCGGAAGGGAAAAGCTGTGTTGTGATGTCTGGGCTCTGAGCCGTCCTCGGAAGGTCGCAGTGACTCTTTTCCAGCCTTTGGTATCGGGCAGGCATAAGAAAAGATGACCTTGGCTTTCCAAGTCATGTATGGCGGGTGTTTATGACGTTATTTTGTTAAGTTTTTTTAGTTATTACATAGTAAATCCAGTGACAGGGCACGCTTACCTGATTATACACCAGAGATGCATTACTGGATTGCATTGGCATAAGAGCTGTGTTAATGAGCATAGCGGTTTTTTGTATCTCTCTTCTGGGGAACTGGTGACTGCAGCCTCTGCCTGGTTTGGTAGGTAACCGTGTGGCATGTGTGCCTCTTTGGAGGTGAGTTACAAGATAAACAACAGATGTTTGTCCTAAACATAAAACCTCCTTAAATATTAGAGAAATATATTTCTAAACATTAAAAAGAAAATTCTTTTGATTGTAAGGGTGATCAATCACAGACCAGTTTTAGAGTTTCTATCTCTGAAGATATTAAATGCCTGCCTGGGCATGTTCCTGAGTGACCTGCTGTAGCTGCCCCTGCTTTGAGCAGGTTGAGGTTGGACTATGTGATCTCCAGAGCTGTCAACCTCAACCATTCAGTGAACCTGCAGGTTTGCTACTGTAGCTATGCCAGGCTTTTGTGCCAATGAACTTGTTACAGTAGACCTGAAACTTTGGTGCAAACACAGACAAAATACAGAAGTGTGTCCTCATGTATTTAGTGTTTTTGTTGTTCCTGTGAAAGCACCTCTGAGACTTTGTAGCTGGCTCAAGTAACTTGCTGATCTAGCTAAAAACTAGAAAAAAAAAAATTTATATTTTTATCCAGATTTGTGAATACTAGGGTGGGCAAGATCTCACTTGCATCTTAGCAATAGAAATGTGCAACTGAGAGCAGGGCAGTTCTTATTAACAACACTTGCACTCTAATACAGTGTAAAATTTGTAAAGCAGCATCTTGAATAACAAAACAGAGTAGTGGTCTAGTCAGAATCTTGTCACCAAGTTTTTGGGTATGTAATTGAAGCTGTTTCATAGCTGAACTAATGAAGATTTATCTTAATTAGGTATTGCGGATTCCTGAACATTTGGTAGAAATTTGCATGTTGAATTTGTGTAGGCATGACTGGCAGGTCTCTTTATAAGTGCTTTGAGGAATTTTCCCTTTTATTGTCATCATACTGATTTCTTTTTTCCCCCATATTTAAACTTTGTTGAATGAACTCTGAAAATTATAAATCAGAACCCCTCTTTCACTTATCTGCTCACGTCACCTGTTCTGTACCTTGAGCAGGCTCTGAATGTGCCTGCTCTCTATGTGTGTCCACTGTCTGTTGAATGTCCTGAAAGCAGATTTAAAAGCTGACAATGAAAGTATTAAGTTCAGTGTAGAGATTAGTTTGATTTTCCTATTGATCCTGTCCAACTGACTTTAAATGTGTTAACTGTCCTGTATTGCTTGTTAGGACAAGCAGCCATGGCTGGCCATGACTCGGGATCTCAACACCAGTTCACGGGATTTCAGAAGTACTTCAATTCCTACACCATCACAGGCAGGAGGAATGTATGTATTATGTATTTTAACCTTTGTAGTCTAGTATAATGGTGTTTTCTGGGCTTTAGACTGAAACTAAACTTAACTTTTATGTTTTCTAGTATGTAATAGCAACATACACAGGTGTTGCAATGCTCGTCTTGTATTTCAAGCTTAGACCTAAAAAGAAAACTCCTGCTGTGGCAGATAAGTAAATGGTAAGTGACTGATGTTCTTCCAGGACCAAAATGCTTCAACATCAGCCCAGGAAGAGAGTGACAAAGCGCAAGTTGCTAATAATACAATATAATTAGAGATAGAGAGAGAAACACAGATATATGAACTTCATATTTATCATTTTAAACCTCAACTAAACTATGGCATCAACTCATTAGGGGGCATTCTGAATGAAGTAGGTTGTTAAAGGGGGAAGCAGAAAGTATGAGATACTAGTATTCTTTTTGTTCTTCTGACATGGCAAACAGGACTAGGGATGGCATGCAGGGAGGAAGAGTAAGCAAGGAAGGAGGAATGGAAGGGTGATGCAGCTAGGTATATCAGGCTTTGTCTACAACTATTACGTGCCTCTGGTCTGCCTGCTGTAAAGTAGGGATAACTTGCTTTCTAGGTTATTGAAATAATAAAGTATTATTTGAGGACTTAGTTGTATTAGAGAATTCCAAGCAGAAGTAAATGCAGTCTGTTAATACCTTGCTTTGAACAGAGTAAAAGAGCACCATACAATGGAAGCATATATATTAGCATACCTGATTATGCAAGGCCCATATAGAAGCAATTGGAGTTGCTCTGGTATAGCAACAACCAAGTACTACAAAATTCTAGAGTCACTTTCAAATACAAAATTTCCACTGAAGTCGCATTTTGAAAAGAACTATGGGCTGTCCTCATAGTCTGCAATAAAGGGGTAGAAAACAACAAGTTTGAGCATTGTTGTTGTACGTTAAAGGGACATCAGTCATTTTTTTTCCTAGGTGTCCTGAAATTTGCCTGCTCATAATTAAAATTGTTTGGACTTAGGGAAAGGGGATGTTCAGTTACTTAGTACCACTGTGTAAGGCTTGCTATGTTTGATCTCTCTTCTCTTGGCAGGTTGCTGGCATGTCTGAACCTCCAATCTGTGTCAGTGTAATGGAAGCTGATGACTAATAAAATAATTACTTGTTTTATTGGAAATATGAAGTGGTGCAAAAAAGCAGAAATGTGGCACTCTTTTTTTTTTCCTCTGTCATAAATAGTTATTTGTAGTGGAGATGGAGTAGCTGATTCCTGTCATTACTATCTTAAACTGTTATAATCGTAAAGTGTTCTGAGCACCTGTTATAACCTAAGAAAGACCACAGCAACATGACCATAATGCCAGCACAAAGCTTACAACTGATCAAAGAATCTCCCACACTTCCATGTCATAGTGGATAACAATAAGCTTATGTGGTTTGCAGTTACCTGGTTGCTCCCATTTTTTGCATTCCAAGTTAGTAGCTTACATGGAAGCCATGACTCCTTCCCTGTTACTAATACAATGCAGATTACAACTTCTGCCTCAGTCGTCTGTATTTTGCACAGAACCTGGATGGAAAGCCTGTCAATATAGACTGATCAAATTATGGTATTTGAGCTTTTTCGGTTACCGGCCTCTCTTGCAGAGGTAACTGCCAGAAAGATCAGCTTTGCTGATGATGTTAAGCTCTCATAGGTCTGCACATTCATAAACAGTGACTGAAGTAGTTCAGTGCTGCTTCTTCCTGGACATAGCCTCTTAATAAATGAGGTGTTCCTACCACAGTTAGATACACACAGCCCCCCTCCCTGCCTAACGCTAGAACTTTCCTATCACATTCTCAACAGTGTCTTTCTGTATCTCAGTTAAAATTCAGTACCTTCCTTAGATGTCCTGTTAGTGCTGATGTGCGAGTGTGGTTATACAGCATTGTGGTTTATGGAAGGGTGCCAGCAGCAGGGCTTGAACCTGGGACTTCTGATGCTAAAGCATGCAAATACACTTCCCAAACAAGGCAGCAGGAGGTGGGCATATTGCTGGAAAAAAAAAAAAATAAAGAGATAAATTACAGGGTCTTTGTGCTCTCTCACGCTAGTTCATGTATTCTTAAAGTTACCTGTATGTGCTGGGCCTTCTGAATAAATGTAGCCTTCTCCCTGTCCTATGAGTTTGCTTGCATCAATGGCCTCTGCTGCATACAACTTCCCACAACAATAACAGTTGCAACAGTGCAATAGATCTAATTAGGTAGAACCCATCACCTGCCCTTAGAACAAGAGTTACATGAAATGGCTAGTCATCAACTTAACCCTTTCTAAATAACTTTGTTTCTTCTTAGCTCTTGCTTCCATTGCAGCTATCAAGAGAAGAAAATACCTTCTTGTAACATACAGACACAAACTATGTGGTTTTAGTATTTATTATAATATCAAAAGTATAAAACTGTACAAAATACAAAGCCGGAATGCGGCAGTGTTTTCTTTAAGCTGTCAAAACTACATGCTTTGTTTTAGGTAAACTTGTTTGATTCACCATAACAGTACTTAAATCCAACCGAGATCCAATCAAGAGCAAAAAATTTTGTTGAGGTACCATTACACAAAAAAACCCACCAAAATAATTTAGGTTTTTTTTTCTTTAAAGAAAAGTTCCAGGTGATCTTCCTAATAAGTTTTCCACCCTTTACTTTGATGTATAATGCCTGTAATATACCTTTACTCCAAGAGTTAAAAGAATGGATGAGAGGGGAGGTAGTTCTCCATTTACTTTACTGTAGAAATGTCAAGTCTTGTTTTTATTTTCACTAGAGAGCCAGCAGATCGTTCAAGTGTCCAAGCCCTTACTGGAAAGTAATGAGGAACATAAAACAGATTTCCCTGTATACAGCTTGTAAGAGATTAAAAAAAAAAAAAAAAAAAAACAAGTAAAAAAACCCCAAATGAAACTACAAAAACACACCACAATAAACCCAAAACCACACCAAACTGGGTTTGTCCTCTGGTGGTGGTGTTTTCTGTCCGGAGACCTGGAAAAAAGTTATACTTCCCAGTGTTTTACATGTTTTACTCCTCCTTAGAAATAAAGCGCTGAGCTTTATTGCTTGCCCGGGAGGACTTAATGGGGTACAACATTTTTGTGGGTGGAAATCATCACTTCAGCAGGCATGCTGCCTTTCAAAAGAAACCTGGTAATACACTTAGGACCTATTAATCCTTTTACTCTGCAATAATGTTTCAATTTCTTGGCTAGTTTTAAATTTTGATATATTAAACCTTATGCAGGTCTTTTAGATCTAATACAACATAAAAGGGTTAAAGTCCGCTCTTTTAATAACAGGTATTCCAGTTATGCCTCAGTCCCCCTACCCCCTTTTTTCTTCCCCTTCATACAATAAAGTATGAAAGTAAATAAGGTTCACATTGCACTTCAGGTTGCTTACCGCACTTACAGGCTACCTGTGAAAACAGAATAACAAGATCTGCGTTTCTGATACCTCAAAAGACCACAGGAGTTTGAAACTTTTCAGTGACTTCGCGGCAGCTGCCCACAGGCCTCTGCCTGTAGGACGTACTCTTTCAATGCCCCGTTTGTTGCTGTGATACTCTCACCATACCTGTTGCCCAGCCCAGGCTATAGTGAATTAAACGACATTCTTCTTTGCTGAAACTGAACAGTTTTTGCTTGTGTCTGAGACTGATTAAACATTTGCTAACCATAAATTAAGTGCTTTAAAAAAAAAAATAATCATTTGAGAACACATACCAAGGCTGCTAAGTTTCCACAAGTTTCAGCAGAGATCAATACCATCTCTGAGAGGAGACAGCCATTTTCATATACACATATATATTTTTTATCAAAAGCACCATGAACAATTCCTTCTTTTACAGCCACGATGCCTTGTTAATCTCCAGCATTTTCAAACTGTGGATAAATATGAAATGGCAGAACTGAGAAGACGCTGCTTGCACTAGTTTACACAGTTTAATTTTTTCCTGCAACAGACCAGTGGGGTCCACCTGTAGAAGACATTCCTCCTCGTCTCGCATCCTGAGGTCACTACTGCAGTGACTTGGCACCGTCCTCATCACAGCTTCCCAACTCACTGTGAGCTGTAGGCTCCTGCAGCCAGCAGCAGGTTTCTGCGTGTAAAATGCAGGTGTACAACGGGGGTTGATTTGGTCATGTATGTACCTAGTAACAAATCCTGCGAGTTTTCAGGCAAGTTTATATGTCCAGTGGCTGTAGTAAAGTCATCGGTTTCTAAATCTTCAAATGCTTTCACAGCATCCCACAGACGAACTGTGTTATCCATTGAACCTAAAAAGAACCACAGTTTTAAGTCCTTTCTTTTATTAATAAAAAGGGTACATTTAAAAGTTACTAGGGAGCAAGTTAACAGAAATTAAAGCTCAAAAAGCAGGCTTGCTCGTAACGGTAGACTTATGCCCTCGTCCTGCAAGGAAACAGACCAGCAAGCCTCTAACATACTGAATCCACACATAAAAACTACCAGGATTTCAGCTTTCCTGTAATCTAAACTGAATGCCCTGTGGATAAAGCATAAAGAACTACTCTCTCAGAACATTTGGGTTTGGATTATATCACCTAGCACTGAAAAAGCAGGACCATCCTGTGGGTTAGAGGCCAATTCTAAGTCACATCATAGTGGTTTTTGTTCGATACAGGGAAAACAACAGAATTTTGCGGCCCCAGTGGCCCATGCTTTCACTGTAGCATTGGGAGATAAATGGAAGCATCCACCCTGCATGCTGGATCAAACCCATCCCGTCTGTTGGCTTCCACTCCCGCAGTAGTGGCTCACTGAGGATTCTCACTGCACTGCATTTAGGAACATACTAAATAAATGTAGAATATTCCTAGTCTGGTTTCATGAGGAAGTTACCCTGATATAATCACAGGGTCTGTCCATTGTTTCTTCTGGCAGTAACTTTAATTTTTTGGCTAATTTCAACCAGTTGAGGGAACAGAACAAGTTTCAAATTCATTAAATTCTTATACATTTTAAGAAAGTTCACTAATCATGAAAAGACAAAACTTTGTGCCTCTGTGAAGGGAAAACTGGCAAAGGAGCTCTGCTTTATTAGACACCAGAGAATCCACATGGACAGGCGGGAAGAACAAGCAGCTTCACAAGTTCTGCTGCTCGTAGACCTGATTGTTAATATTACACGTATGTATCTATATAAAGATTTTATCATGAAAAAACAGTAAGGGTCTGGATAATTCATCTTCCTTTCTATCCTTTCCTCTCCCTTCTTTTCAGTCCTGCTGGATATCCTGCTCCCATTCCAGCATCCTGTCCCTCTCTAGCCCAGCCTCTTCTTGTCTGCCCTAGAGTTATTTCTAACATCAGATTCCAGCCCCAACACTGTACGCGGATCCCAACCTTCACTATTGTCTAACTGCACAACACCTTTCCTTCAGTTCCTGGAGTAGCAGAGGGTCCTACCTCACAGTCCAGTGAAGTACTCGCCTTGTACCAGCAGTTTTAAGCTGCTGCTTTTGCTAAGCAAGTGATTCTACTTTGTCTTCCTCAATTTAAGAAATCAATTATATCACTCCTCTTCAGATTTACGGAACACAACAGCAGCTTCAACATTTCCAGTGAACTTTACCTGATGCTAAAATCTCCCCATCTCTACTGAATCTGAGCGCGTAGATAGTGTCCGTGTGCCCTTTCAATTCTCCAACCATCAAGCCATGCCCAATATCCCACAGCAAAACTCTTCCATCTGTTGCTCCAGTAGCCAGGAACCGTCCGTTGGGAGAAAATGCCAATGAATGAATTGGTCCCTAAAACAGACATTGGTAGTGGGGACAAGTTAGTTAAGTCTACTCATATTCAGTCACTCAAACTTTATTTGTTCTGAATACTACTCTTCAGAATCTCATCACAGAAGTGAAGTGATTTTCACACTGTGAATGATATGCCTTTACCTTATGTCCCGTGAATATTCTTACACAATTCCCATTCAAAACATCCCAGAGCCGTACAGTCCTGTCTGCCGAGCCCGTGGCAATATAGTTAGAGTTTGGATGAAATCGGGTACATGTGACATCAGCAAGATGGCCAGCAAATATCCGTAAAGGCTGGTAGTGATCTGTTGCCCACAGACTGAAAAGAAAAGGCTTATTAATGAACACTAATGAAGTTCAGTATCTGTTGTACAGTGAGGAATAAGAGGAACTAATTACACAGTGGTTACTGGTCAGTTTCTTGAATTAGCAGGATCTGTTTTGGAAAAACATACTTTTCAGAAGGGAGAAATAAAGAATATTCTCCAAGTTGTTAAACAACTGGAAGAGAATACTTATAATCAGACGGTCACATAAGAGGATGCCATCTCTTTAGTTGTCAGATAATCTGATGTGTGTTAAAAGAAAAAAAAAAAAAAAACAAACTCTGACATTAAAACATTTGATCAGTATTTTAATTAACATGAAAATAAATTTATTTCCAGTAATAGGTTAGGCTAGAATACATCAGCCAATCACTTTCAGGGTTGATCCATCGCAAACTGACTCAGACAAGCAAAAAACCCATCCAGTTTCTTACCGAGCCACTCTGTCGTGTCCCCCTGACACAAAGTAATAACCATAAGGAGAGAATTGTGTATCCCATACTGGGTAGTTGTGTCCTTTATATCCCACCAAACACGTGAATGTTTGGAGACTCCACAATCTGACGGTGCCATCCTCAGAACAGGACAAGAGATAGTTCCTGTCACAGGAGAAAGTATTGCATATTACACACCAAACTTACACCTGGATTGTACCACCATTGCATAAACACTGTGAGATGTCTATGATAAGAAAAACTGTCCACCGAACAGCATCTGTTCAGCACGTCACGTAAATCAGCATTTTGGTAGGGTAAGCAGCAATAATCAATTCAAGCAGAATCCAGTCCTAGGCCCTTATGCAAAAGAGACAGACATTTGGATGTTCATGACTAATTCTGATGACACAGCAATACAGAGGCAAGAAAGAATAATAAAAATAAAATTAAAAAAAAACAACAAATCCACAGAGCTGGTCGTTACTCAGGAATTCCAGTTATAAGAAAAAGTGACTAGTAAACTCCTATACTGTGTTACATAAAGAGATCTTTATTTTTTAAAGTAACTCAAAACAAAATTTCCCAGATTCCCTGAAAGAGAATTCATATCACGTTCACATTCTCAATTCATAATTTTAGACTCTATATTCATGTTCCACACAAAGTTTACTTCCCAGTTGCATTTCTGCAATGTTGTTTCCCAACTAGACACAAGCAAATGCCAAACTTCAGACATTCAAACCCTCTTTCTACTATTCAGACTCTCATAATTACATAACGGTTTTTAATCTCTTATTTTAGGATACTATTCCATACATTTTGAAAATAAGGTCTTAATAGAATATGAGAAACACAATTTTATGTGTTTTATGGTTTGCAATACTATAAAGTACAATCAATGCTGCAGTATTTTTCCTCCTACAATTCAGTTAGTTAAAAGCCAACTCAAACTACAGTTTGAAAAACGATGGTCTATTTCAGCATCTAAGTCTTGAAACTCAAAAATAGCACTGGCATCCTCAGCTGCAGTTGATTTCAGTAATAGCTGACAGTGCCCAACCCCCGAGCATAACGAGCACTTACACTCACACACAGTTTCTTAAAAGCTACATAAAGAATTGCTTTAGCCTTCTGGAAAAAGCTGCATTAAGAACACATTTGCACTCAGTAGTATACAATTCAAACTCAAGACAAGCAAACTGGTTAGCTTGTAAACTTATTTTACCTATCAGGACTGAAGCTGGTGCCATAGACAGGTCCACTGTGACCATATAAAATCTTCAACTCACTTGCTGTTTTCTCATCCATGATCCTCTCCAAGACATCGTCTGATTCTTTGTCAATGAGACTGAGGTCTGCAATATTTCAAAGTTCATATATAACTGTCAGAAGTTCAAAGATCAATGCCATGAACAGGAAAACAAATACTATTCTCTCTAAAAGAGGCCAGTATGATATGAACATGACAGAGCACCAGGGAATTGGTAAGTTTGAAGCATGCAATGGCATTTAAAATATTTTTTACCATTGTAAAAGGTGAAAATGATGCTTTACTTAAATAATTACTCTTTCTTAAGTCTTCACTAAGAGCTAAAATAAGTTAATCCTGATGTGTGCTATTTTTTATGTTTATATTGTTCGGCCTCCAAACACAATATCTTTAGAGAGATGCCGAATTTTCAGGCCTTTTCTACGAAGTTACTATGCCACGGTGACACTTTTCAGACATATTTTGACAGCTACACACAACTTAAAAATAACTTTTAGTCTGTAGGCTACTGTTTGCTGAATATTGTGACCACATCCCTGTTAAATATCCAGATTAAGAAAGGTCTGCACGGTCTCTAGCTCCAACCACAACACATTGTTACATAAACAGCAGAATTAAAGAAGCCTGGTTTCCATGAATTTGTGTAGATGTTGAGCTACAGTACGTTTTCCTCCATCCTTCTCAGAGTTTCCTCCTATAATTTCCCCCAGGGTACTTCTAGTCTCTCCACAGATGACCTAAATCCAACTGTCTACTACACCCTATAGTTACCATCCAGTTAGAAAACAAGATGGCTAGTTCCATGCTAGTTATGGCTAGTTCCAAGCTCCATGCACTGACCACCTCACAGCAGGTGTAGACAACCAGAATTCTCATTCCTTTAAAAGCATTCCTAATTGTAGTACACATCTGTACATATACTGTTTCTTCAGAGTGAAGCATCTCACTGCTGAAGACAACTCTCCTGCCACAGACATCTTTCTCTGATTACACGAAAACACAGCCGTCTCAAGTAAAGCATACTCAAATTAAGTACCATTGTCTTAATTACCTGCTGCTGTTTTCACACTACGCAGCTTTTTTGGAGTCACAGACCAGACTCTGACAGTAGAGTCAGCAAAGCCTCCTACAATCATGCTCGAGTCATCTGTAATATCCACTGCAGTCAGACCCTGTTCAGAAAATATCCATTTATATTGTTTGTATCTTTCATGATGCATTTCAAACATTACAAAATCCTAAGTACTAATAAGACAATGAACTCAACTTATTTACAAGAATAAGAGGGAACTATTCTAGGATAGATATAAATACATAAATTCTTGCGCCATTAAAAATAAAGCTATATGAATGAAGCACAGTCAATAGTGACCAAACAGTACTGTTTTCCAGTACTTTGGTGCAAAACATCTACTATATTCTGTAGAATACACTTAGGGGCCCACAGGAAAAGCAAAAGAAGGAATTATGGCAAAATCAGAGCAAAACCAAGGACAAGAGAAATTAAATAGTATAAGGCATCTTTAAAGAGAACGTTGAAGATTTTGGAACAAACTTTGCAACGCAATTTTTCAAATACACCAATAAACGTTGCCAACTCTACTAACTCTTCTTTCTCTATTAAGAGGGATGTTTACAATTTTGATTCCCTTGATTTCCCTTTAATTCCCTATTACCCCAACTCTTCTTTTACCAACCTGGTAAGCATTAAGGAACGTGTAGAAACAGATGGAGGGCAGGCACTCCGGGCCAAGACGCACACGCCTTGCAGCTTCCTTCATATTCATTACTTTATCCAGCTTGTCAGAGTCTTTCAGTTCAGGCAGAGGAATTCTACAAGCAGCACACATTTTTTTTTTTTTTATTACAAACTAAGAGCACCTTTCATATTTTTAATCCAAACAGAGAAAGCAGAATCTTTGCTTGCAACCCTATACCTCAATATTCAAATACAAAGCAAGAATTAGAAAAACTGAAAGACTACGTAAAAGATTAACTGATCAAAAAAAGAGCCAGTAGCTTTAAGAATTTCAGACAGCCAATGGAATGAGATTAATAACTGAGTATGACCTGAAAAGATTAGTGGGTAACTGAGTGAAATTTTATCAAGGGAAAACTAGATTGTCTTGAAGGGTAAAGACAGAAGATTATATGCTGAGCTTTCTATTACCTCCCTTAAAAGTCTTATGGCTAAAGTTGTGTTCAACACAAACAGCCAAAGAGCTAAAAATGTCATGTGAACAGCGATGCAGATTTAGCACGACAAGACTGGATTTAACAAGGCTTCTCTACACATCGTCCCCTTGGTACCTGTTTTGAGGAGGAGCATTAGGGTCTTGTTTTTTGCTTTTTGATCCTACACTATCTTTTTTAGGTTTTTTCTTCTTTGGCTTTCCTTCCTCATTTTCTCCTTCTTCATCTTCATCGTCCAAAGGCACATCAAACTCTGGTTCTTTCAATAAACCAAAGAAAACCTGCAAGCCAGTAAAACACACAAGACAAAACAGTAACTGCTGTTCTTACTGAAAACTAACATTTTTTTAATGGAAACTTTTTAAAGTAATAGTCCAAGCAACAGAGCTGACCCTTTAAAACTGCTATGTTTATATTACTGCATACACTACTAGTTAGCCCATAACAAGTGTAGTACGTGTTCTACTGTTTTACCCAGCAACCAATCCAGACAACTGCAAGTCCCCCCAGCATTTCTTAGCACTTCCTTAAAGATGAATCCCTACAGTTGACATAGTTTATCTGTCTAGCACTGTGGTGGTACTATGTCAAGATCTACGCAACTAGCCCTTACAGTAACAACTGTAAGTAAGAATTACATCTGTTGTACTAGAGAGGAAGCCAAATAGCCAGGTGTCCCTGGAGTAATTCAGGAGTTAGTTTACGTTTAGTTTAGTGGGCTGAATACAAGGCTCTCTCAAAGGGGCTCAACACTTTCTTCTACAAGACAGTGACACATCTTGATCTCTCCACTCCTGCCAACAAATACTTGTACAGTTCTCTTCACACTGTCTTTTAGCATCTCAAGTGACATATGTCAGTCTATACTAAGGTATCTCCCTGAAAAAACAGGGAGAATTGTTCAATTATAAGAGTGCAACAACCTTTCCCTCCTACCTTTGCTTTATTAGCCTCTCGTTTTGCCTCCCCAGCCAAGCTTCCAACCATAGCATCTATCTGTTGTTTACTGCGAGGCATTCCATCAAAGATATCAATGTAAAGATGTTCCTGAACAATGTTCCAGATCTGATTGTTCTGCTTTTCCTGAAGATGCCTCTTCAAGAGTTGGTAAGAGTCACGTGAAATACGCAGCACAAACTTGCTTGTTCGGAAATCCAGCATGGTCTCGTTACCTTTCATATGTTCTTTTTTGGTTAAGCTAGATAATACACGCAGGTCATCCTGGTAATAGCACTCCTGATCCCCATGAAATCTATTGAAACCATTTAAGACATGATAAAATATTTATTACAAAAACATTATCTCCTAAATGTACACTTATTTATATTATTTTAACATGAAACACATATGTAAGGACCTTTTGGAAGCTATTGGCTACATATGGGATTATTTTTCTGCTGAAATAAATTTCACTCTGAGGAAGATACCCCAGTGACTTACTGTATACACTAAGAGCATTCAACAATTAAAAACCGAGATGAAGAGAACACGCAGATGGAACCTCACAGAATTTCATACACTCAAAGGGTTCTCACCTGAAGTAAACAGTTACACTAACATGTTTATTTACATAAATGAAACTCTAATTTGTGGTATCATAAAGTACAGGGCAATTTTTATTACGCAAGACTATTGGATGTACTTATATCCAATTCATTATATTAATATGTGCATTTCACAGTCAATATGTTTCTCACTCTCCACTTCCATTATATAATAGCTAACATATGTCTAGATTTTTCCATTTTTACTCAAACCATGTTATAAAATAGTTGTGGCAGGGAACGTTTTAACTATTACAGAACCGTTTTTGCTGACCATATTGGAGGGAGACACAGTTATCCTTTTGGATTGAAATATTCATAATTGATCTGAATCCAGAAAACAAATGAAATTTAGTTTTCTCAAGCGATAAAGAAGCGAGACATAGTAAAAGCATAGGAAGTGGTAGATTAGCCACAAATTAATTCCTTTAATCTTATGTAAGAATTTCAACATATGAGTTATGACATTAGCAAATACTTATATCACACTTTACTTTGGCATCTTCCTGTCATTTTCCACTGCTAAAAAGTGACCCCCCCAAATCTTTCTCTAAACCAGCAGCATCTCTTCATTGATATTTCACAGCAAGGAGCTGACCAGCTCACCATAAAGATGGTTCAAAATCTGCACGTGGACAGTTCAAAAGCATATAGTTCGCACATCTCTCTAACATAGGAGACTGGAAAAGGATTTAAGAACAGTTTCTGTAATCCATGGCACCATTACTTCAGATTCCAAATCCCTTCAACATCAGAGAAGAAAAATAATGCGTATGTATAAATACATATATACATAAGCCTATGCCACCATAGCTTACAGATTTAATCAAAGTAACAAATACAAAATAATACAAACACAGAAATGAAAATAAATTACCTTTCAAAAAAAGACTTTGCTTCACTCTCATGTTGATTGTAGACCAATTCCAAGTACATGTGCACAAAGAGAGGATAAAACAGCTGAGATAATTCTGCTCGATGACAGTCCAGGGAACACTCAATGAAGTGTTTCAATCCACTGTAGTATTCCTCATACAGTGTCGGGTCCCCCTGCTGATTGTAGGCAGACAATACCGCACTCACATCTGGCTGATCTTCCACAACAACTCCTCCTCCAACTGCAAAAGCATTAGCATATAAAAAGAGCTTTTAAGACAGCCTGGAAGAGCTAGCAAATATACAGTGGCTAACAATTCTGCTGGTAAGGCAAGGCGCTTATGAGCAAAACATGACACTAAGTCTTGTGCTTGTTCAGTACTAAGTTTAAACAATACAAGTGAGAGGATGGTGGCACATTGTAGTCCAGCAGCCAATTCTCCTACCACCTTCAGCCATTTTTTGAGCTTTCCCTGCCAACAGTTGCCTATAAGGTATTTAACATATTGTCTAATTCAGATAGGATTTTAAGTGTAAAGAAGGCACTAACATCACCAAAATAAGTTATCTTTACTGCTAAGGCTAGAAATTGTCAAATTAGAAGCAGAATCTTTCAAAGCCTTTAAGATAGATCCACTATAATTATTTTGCTTCTAGCAAACAAGCAAATTAAGTTCATCAAGTGAATTCACCACAACGATTACAGGGCAGTGACTGTCACTTGCTAACACTCTGAGAACTCTGTTCTCCATAGCAGTCATTAAACGTTTTCATTGTTTTGTCTTCTATGTAAAAACAATCTTACCAGGTGATACTAGGAACAGGCTGACTTTATACTACACATTTACCAGAACTCAGACATATCAGTTCCTGAGAGGTCATTATACTGTTCTGCAACGCTGCCCCACAGACATCTTGATTAAGAATACTTAGACTCCAGTTATCCAAAGGACAACTCAAGTACCCAACAACTCGATCCAGAAATGTAAAAAGCCTCCTCTGTAAGTATCCTATGACTTTCTTCAAAATGCAGCCTGTACATCAGGCCTCCCTTCTCAACCCTGACATCACATCTTGTCCCATCACCTCTAACTAAAAAGGAAGGCTTCATCCTTCTGCTACACTGCTAGTTGACATGGGACACAAAGACAAGGGGAAGCACTTCTCTCTTTGACAGTGCTCCCTCCAAATACAAAGGATACTCCATCCTTGGTCCCTTGCTCCAGGGAGGGCACCCCAAGGAGAACACAATCTCTTCCCGAGTTGTATGGGGGAATGACACACTCAGCCCCCCCACCCTCCCAAAGGCCAGGGTAGGCTCTCACCTCACCCCCCAGGGACGGCTGCCCCATGGGAGGCACGACCTGACACCGACCCTTGTGTCCCAGCATCACGGGGAGCCCCCGAGGCTGGAGGAGGCACAGGGTCCCCCCAGTCCCCAGGGGTCCCGCCGGGAGGGGGCGGCCTCCCCCCCCGGGCAGCGACCTCGCAGGAGCCCACCTTTCCCCGGCGGTACGGCCGCGACCGCCGCCACCCCAGGGCTGGAAGAGGCGACAGCAGCGGCGCTGCCCCCTATCGCGATAGTGGCAGCGGCGGTGACCCGGCTGAGCAGCGCGTTCTCGCCGGCAGAGTCCGCATCGCCGCCCGCCGTTCCCAGAAGCCCGGTGCCGGTGGGGCTGAGGGCGGCAGCGCCGACATCGTCGCCGAGCAGGCGGGCTTCGCGCCGCAGGATCTCCTCGGACTCGCGGAGGTTGCTGCGCCGCAGGAACTGCAGCACGGCCACCAGAGTCTGCCGGTCCAGCGCCGACGGAGATGCGGCTGGGCCCGGTGCCGCAGGCTTAGTGGGAGCTGCCTCCGCACCGCTCCCCGCCGCCTCTCCCTCCGCCGCCGCGGCCGGGGGAGCGGCAGGAGCGGCGGCTGGAGGAGCAGCAGGGGGCTGCTGCGGCGACGTTCCCGCCTCAGGGTCCGGCTTTACCACCACCACCTCCGCCGGCTCTTCAGGTAGTGCCGCCATCTTGTATCGCCCCCCATTCGCCGGCAGCGGGCAGGCGCCGCCAAGCGCGGATGCCCTCACGACAGCCAGGACAAATGACGGCTACCAGCACTGGTTACCAAGGCTTCGCTTTGCGACACTGGCAGGCGCGCTTTATGGCAGCGGGAGTAGCGGGAGGCGGTCGGAGCGGTTGCGAGGCAGCCGCTGCGCTACGGTGTTCCTGGCGCGAAGGGAGCGTAATTTTGGGTGGTGCCTGCGCGGGTGTGAATCACGGAGCTCAGCGGTGCTCGCCTTATCCAGAAACAGGTTGATTTGGCGTTAATAACTGGTGCCCTCCGTAGAGCAGACCCAGGATGGCTGTAGGAGTGTATGCCCTTACAGGCTGTGCTCCGAATTAAATTAATTAGGGCTGGGTCACTTAGTTTTCCAGGCGTTTCTTGTGTTGCTTTTATTCATCTTGGGCAAATACAGGTTCCTTAACACTAGAGAATTAATATCTTTTTGGAATAAAACTGGTATCCTGTGATTGACGCGCTTTCGCGATAAAATAAACGCTTGGCTGTGCTTCATTAGCGAGTCACATAATTCTTGTCTGGAGGGACGACGAGTGTAAAAAGACAGTACGAAGAGAGTGCTGCACACTATTAAAATCGCTGGCGGGCTGAGTCCTGGCGCTCGTGTGCAATGGCGCGTCCGCTAAAACTACAATTCCCAGCGCGCCCCGCGGCAACGCCGCGCACGCGCCCCGGGGGGCGACGCTGGCAGACTACGTCTCCCGCCGACCCCCACGGGCGGCCGGTGGCCGGTCCCGCGTCTGCCCCGCTCCCCGCCCCGAGCCGCGGACATGGAGGTGGACGTCGGCTCTGCTGTCTCGGGGCTGTCGAGCGGGGAGGGAGCCGGCGCGGGCCCGGCCGACGAGGACCGGGAGATGGAAGGGGCTCCAAGCTGTTCGGGGTCGCGCTCCCTCCCCTTCGAGTTCGAGCGAAGCCGCTCGGAGTCCAGCGGCGATGAGGACGACGACGAAGACGACGAGGAAGAGGAGATGGAGGAAGAGGAGCTCGAGGGGGACTCCGGGGCTCGGTTCGGGACAGACGACGGGGAGCTGGACTCGGACGACGACCGGGAGGTGCGGGGGGGGGCGAGCGGGGCGGCCCCTGAGGCGAGGGCGCCCAACGGCCCCCTCACGCGCCAGGCCCCGTTCCCGGCGTGCTCCGCGCTGCTGGTGGGGGGCGCGTGCTGGCTGCCGCCGCGATGGCGGGGCGGCCGGGGCCTGTGGCGGGGCCGGGATGGCGGGCGCGGCCCCGACCGCGGGAACCTGCCGGCTCCGGCGCGGAGCAGGGCACCGCGGGGGCGGCATGAGCTTGAGGAGGGCAGGGGGTGGCGGGGCGCCAGGCTGCCGGGTGCCAAAGGTAACGTCTGCAGGTGAGGCCTGGCGTCCGCAGCAGTCGGCGGTTTTCATGCAGGTCCTGTAACAGCGGACTTGAACTTACGTGCTTTTGGGGACTTCTGAAAACTTCCAGGTGCAAATCTGGATACCTGCTTAGGCAACATAGGCTGCATGGTAACAGGCTTTTTATTATTACCCAAATTCACTTAATCAGTCTTATTTAAATGAAGCTCTTACAAACTCTTGGCGTAGCTGAGAGAGTGCTAAACGGTGGCATTCGGGCAAAATTAATGGTGTTGTTGAGGGAAAGAAAGCCCCTTAGTCTGGCTTTGAGACGAGAGGAAACAGAATGTAAAAATCTAATGTGTTACCTCTTTCAGGCAGATTTCAGATTATTGCTATAGAATGCATTTGTTCTTTTTTGAAATAGCAGACTTCTGACAGCAAAGTAGTTATGAAATTGCTCGTATGCATTCCTGATAAAAGTACTTCATAACCAGAATTCAGAGCAGTGAAATTTCAGTCTTTGCATCCATATGTATCTGTATAATCCCTAACTGTGTGTAGAAATAAGAGGCAGCACTAGATATTAATCAAGCCCACTTGACTGGGGGCCCTGAAATGCTTACTGAGTGTTTTTCAAATTATGATATTATTTGCTACCAGTATCCATTTTAAGCTTCAGGTTTATTTGATAGTTTGTTAAAGAGTTTATCCCAAAAGGATTGGTTTTAGTCTGCCTTTCAGATGTGAAATTCATGAAACAAATTGCATTTCCATTCACAAAAAGGTCAATTTAGAAGACTAGATAAAAGTCTTTAGAAAAGAGCTGTATATGAGGAATGACTGACCTCTTAGAAAAAAACATTTCTGTAGCATGTTGATCCAGATTTTGTTCTTGGTTTAAGGCTTTGATATTTTGGAAGCTGCAACCAGGAAATTTCATGGCTTAGCTTGTGTATTCAAACTAGTACTTTCTTTCTTTGTAGCGTATGATAAACCTCGCAGAATTGACCCCTTACATCCTATGTTCCATCTGCAAAGGTTACTTTATTGATGCTACAACTATTACAGAATGTCTGCACACCTGTAAGTATCGGTATTGTCATATGAAGAGTTTGGTTGCTGTTGAGATGTTCTGGCTTCACAAAGATAATTCTCTGTTTGAGATGAATCTGTGTTATGTTTATTCTGTTCATTAAGGAAAATATATTTGGATATTTTAAGTGTCAGAAAATGATGAAATCAGCTTAGTTTCCCAGTTTAAGAGGGAAGAAGAGTAGGGAAAGATAAAGCCCAAGTAAAACAAAACTAGAGCTACTACATATTTTTTTATTGTTATTTTATTTTTTTATGTAGGCTCTAGGAATTTGAGTATGTAACTGAGAAAAGAAATTGAGTGGCCCCGCTCATAATGAACTAGAGAGATTTTTAAACTGTTGCTGATACGAGCTTGTAAATTCACAAAACTCGGTAGCTGGCTGTGTGGAAATACCAGTTCAGAAACAAAAATGGTTATATGCACCCATGGAACATTTAGTCTATAACCTGATGAGTAGAAATGGATGGATAATAAAAACCTGATTTCAGTGTTGTTATCTTGTTATTTTTCCCCTCAGTCCTCGTGTTCCGCTAACAGTTTTTCCATTGCTACAGAACTGTTTTCTCTCTAAGCTAATAAAACTCTTTCTGTGAAGCTCACGTTCAAACTCACCCATGTTCCCACCTGAATCCAAGAATTTTGGCTTCCTAGTCCTTGCAGCCACTAACACTACATAGAGGGAAAACTAATCTTTTTTCTATTTTTTTGTTTTGTCTTGTTTTTCTTTTAGGGGGCACTTCTTACTAGTTGGATGTATACCATGTAATATTCAGTGAAGTCTGTAATTTAGGAAAATGCACAACTGTTGTTATCAACAGCATAATGTTGCAAGTGCAACTGTGGTGATCTCTTAGAAGTTTCCTTGTAAATTTGGAAAAGTTTGTTGTGTTCAGGCTGATATTGAGCTGATTTGGTAGTAAATTAATTATTATAGATATTTCTACTCATTAGCTTTCTTTCCAGATTTTTAAAGTACAAGTAGAATGCAGTGAAAATGGCAGAATTATAATTTCATACCTTGGTGGTTCTACTGAAACTGTTGGGTGCTTTTTAGCAAACCTGTCTGCAGCAGTCAGTATTCTGTTGCTTTAGCTCTGCTCTTGTTCTGGCTAACATAATTACAATATTGAACACGTGCCATCAGTTGGATTAGGATTATTTGTAGGAATACTCCTAATTGAATATTCAGGAGTGTTGTATCCTGTACAGACAGAGAACTGCTGTTTACTTGAGTTTGAAAGTTGAAAGACTTGCTTTGTTTTGGCTGACGAATTTTATTTGAGAAGTCTGTGTGTAATTGCTCCTATTGTTTAAACAGATGGTATTGTATAATGGACACATGACTTTTATGGGGTTTCTTTTCTTTACAGTTTGTAAAAGCTGCATAGTGAGACACTTCTACTATAGCAACAGATGTCCAAAATGCAATATTGTTGTACATCAGACACAGCCCCTTTATAATATCAGGTAATAAATTCATGCCATTTTTATAGATTTATTTTTTTTCAAGTTTTGCTGCTTATAAATGTTTTGTTTTGCAGACTTGTGCTTTCTGACTTCAGATGAAGGAACGCTTCCGAGGAATGCATTGTGTTTGTTGCTTATATAAGTTTCATCTCAATAGTCAAGATAAAAATACTCAAATTTCTTGGTTTACCTGGTTTGTATCCCTTTCTAGGGTTTGTTACCCCCCACCCCTGGTATTTTTATGCATTTTCTCGGTGTCATAGGTGATATGGGATCTTAACTATTTGCTTTGATTTCCTTTTAGACAAAGCTTTGTTGGCATGGTGTACTTATTAGCTCTGAAAACTGAGTTTTATTTTCTTGAACTGTTCATGAATTCTTGAAGGGTAGTGCTTTTAACTTTACATGGCTTCTTCTGTTAGAGCTCTGCTATCGGGACATGAATTTAGACAGATATGAAGTTGCTGCTCTGTCAGTCTTTATGTACATGATATTTCGACAATGTATTTGGCATCTCTTGCAGTTTACTGAAAACCATTCTGTATTGCACTAAAGATGCTTTCATTTTTTTTCTTTTTAATAGACTGGACCGACAACTGCAAGACATAGTCTATAAATTAGTTGTCAATTTGGAGGAAAGTAAGTCCCTTTCTTTATTTTATTACCATCTAGAGGTTGAAAAGACTGAACAGAAAACAGTAATTCAAAGCCCCATTTCTATCTGGACTCTTTAAAATAGTTTTGTAACATTTCATTATAAATTTTAATGAATTATCTGTGTCAACTGGCATCTTTCTGGCTGTTAAATGGTATTATGGATAGCAGTACGTACGCTATCTCATGAAACACGGCTATAATTGTATCCAGATAAAACATCCAGATAATACTTCATAGTCATGCCTTATTTTTGTATAAGTGCAGAAAATATCATTAAATCTAATAAGTTCACTTTGCTTAGTTGAAAAAAAGTTGCTAGGAATAATTCTCTCAAATGCTTTTATTTTTTCCTCACTGCCACATTTATTTTTCTGATTTTAAATGTGTTAATATGTTCACTGTCCCATGTCATTTACGTTGAACTTTGGGAGCCAATGAAACTGGGTGGACTGAATGATATATTTGGACTATAGATGGTACAAAAATAGAGTCATGACAGCCTACAGACTGTATAAAAATAGTAAGGCCAGCCAGCAGGATACTAGTTTTCGCAGCTATTTCAGTATGATTTATAGGCAGTTTCTCTGATTTCTTCCCAGTTTTTATTAATAAGCTCTTAGTCTGGGTATGTTAAATGTCCCAGCCTCATATGGAATACTAGTGATGGGGAGGGTTTGTAGTAACTTGGAAAGTTTTTAGTGCTCTGATCATTGGAAACTATGGATGTTCTCAGCATCTGAAATAACATTCCAATCTGTTCTGTATTGTGGTTGGTTTTTTTCAGGAGAGAAAAAACAAATGCATGACTTCTATAAAGAGAGAGGATTAGAAGTGCCCAAACCAGGTGAGCTATAGTCACTTTAGAGGACACTGTTAAGGAAATATTTACTATACCATTTACTCTTAAGGGCTTTCCTTGAAATATTAGCTCACAACTGAAGAAGATATGTAGTATTGGAAACGTGGGATTCTTGGTTGTCTGATTAATGTAACTTGTCACAGTTCTCAGATTAGAAAAATAGATGGAACTGGCAGCGCTTAAACTCAGATTGTGGTTTGATTTTTTTTTTTAAACAAATTATATTTTGTCTACAACCAGGAAATATATATAAAACATGCGTTAATTTTATTTTGTGGCCCTGAATAAATAATAGATGTTACAAAGGAGTAAAAATAAAACTTCGAAGTCTGTTGACAGATGAGGGATTATTCTAATTATTTTTTGTTTTACTATCAAATAAACAGCTCTTTGGAGAAGTGCCATGCTGAAAGCTATTAAAATGCTAGTTCAGATACACAGCATGAAACGTATAAAGAGCTGATTTAGTCATAAATAAATAGGGTGAATTGCATGGGCTCTTTTTCCTTATGAGCTTATCTGTTCTTGGTGCATGTTAGTGTCTTGGGCTGCTTTTATTTCAAGTTGTATTTGCATTTTATCTATTTGAATATTTTAGCTGTCCCACAGCCAGTTCCAGTGAGCAGAGGAAGACCTCGAAAAGTTCTGGGCTCCGTGTTCCGGATCCCACCAGAACTTGACATCTCCATACTTCTGGAGTTCATTGGGTGAGTTGTGAGCAAATGTAAGAGCCAAGTGGCTGATGTGAGGGGTGCTGCTTGTGTGTGTTGGACTGTTGCTGGCACTTCCTCGTTTGAACTTACAGTGCAATAGTGACAGCCAGCTCTGCATAGCTAGGTGATGCAGATAATTGTGTAAGGTGTCTTCCTGTGAAAACAGCTTCCTAAAAAGTGTAGTTTTAAAACTTGCATGTTTTTATTTTATTTTTAACTAAGTAATGTGGTCTCAGTGAACTGAGTGATGAAATACCTGTCTCTTAAACTTCATAATCCCTGTAGGTGGCAGTACCATTAATGCTGACTATGTTAGGACTTGCTCGGAGGAACTGCAAGTACAACCCAGACAGCAAGAGTAGTGTTCCTGTAAATATTACAGGTGGCGGTAATAATGTGGTCTACTATTAAGTTTGCCTGACAGTTTCCCAGACTTTAATGAATTACGCTGAAGCTTTTGTATCAGGACTTATTTTTAGCCAATGGATTGTGAGGGGGAAATCCAGCCCAAACAACTGAGCTGTTTTCAGGGACACAGGAAGGAGAAATTGTATTGCTTTGGCCATGTGCAGATTTATATGTTAGTGATTGAAAGAGGGTAACTGAGAAAGGATTGGAAGTTGTAACTGCTCTGATAGCACCGCACAGTGGAGAACCTCTTTTGCGGGGGAAGCAGCTTGGCTTTTGCAACTCTTACCCCTCTACCCAGGTTGTGCCTGCTTTTGGCCTGGCTTTGCCTGAACACAGTGTTCAGAGAACTCCAACATGTAATCACAGCGAACTGTTACACAAATGATGTAAAGTCAAGCCATTAGAAATTCGGAAATACTGGCAGAAAAGCATACCATCTTGATTCAGCATCACTCTTTGTAGACGTCACGTCCTAGTCTTTTCATATTGTTATGTCCAGTGTTTCCACTGTGTTTTACTTTATTCAGAATACAGAACGTTTCCTCCATGGGGAAATTTTGGCCAGGTAGGTGATACTGTGTGTTTTTTTCGGTTTGTTGGCCACTTTATTATTTTTTTTAAGTGTTGCCCATTACATTGCTTCTTTATTTTTTTAAATGGATGAAAAGTGGGATTGCAGGAAGAAAAGAGAAGGTCTTCAAGCTAAACCTGAGGATCAATCCCTGACTGTTCCATAGAATGTCCTTGCAAATCCACATACATGACTTAATTTCACTGCTCATTTTCTGTGTGCCTGACTTGCAGAAGTGCTGAATGCTCGCAAGCACAGGTGAAAGCAGTGGGAGTCATGACTAAAACTGTAGTATGAAGTGTTCTGCAGGCAAATCCAATCTTGGATGTCCCAAATTGAGCGCTTGCAGTTCTTGGTTACCTTTCAGCACAGTCTGTCTTAGGTTCCTCTTTTTAAACAAGGTATTACACTGCCATTCTGCAGAGTAGGATGGTATAGAAATATATTAATGTGTTGGAAGAAATGAGACTGAGGAAATTAATGCTTTTGCTTTAAAAGCAGGCTTGCCACAAGGAAAGCCAAGAGCCATGTGTCGAACAGGAAGGGAAAGCAAAGATATTATATAGCTCTTCAGCCTGTGACCGTTGTGTATTGTACACTAAAAACTTAATTTAAATATAGTTTTTAATTGTACTTATAAAGGATTTTTTCCCTTTAATGAATGTGGTATAAAACACATGATGTAATTAGTACAGGCTCCCAGTGACCTGGGGCTCAGGCATGCTTTTTACCCCATTGAGTAAAATGTGATTAAATGGATAAATACAGACATAAGATAAAATGCTTTGACTAAAAACCAGGTAGAAAAAAAGTAAAGCTAATGCTATTCACCTTACATTTATGTTGGGTTAGGAGCATATATGCTGTTATTTTATTGTCTTGGCTGTGACTATACCTGTGACCGCAGTTAGCATCTAGGTATGAGTTTGAAGGACCTGTGATGGGTACTGGCCACTGCTGTGCTGGCCCGGCAGGTGGCAGAGAGAGCATATGGAGTGAAGGGGTATAGGAGCATGCTTTTATACCAACAGCCCTACATCTTCCTCAGTGATAACTTCACTGTAAAATTACTTTAAAAACAGGAATTAGATTTTAGTTCCAAGGATGTCCCTTTCAGGTTGGAGCACTACTCTATAGGAAAGCTTACGTAGATTTTCTTGGCTACAGGATTAGAAACAGTTTGAACTCATTGTAGTGAAAGTACTTTGTTTTAGATCTCCACTGTGAAAGTCTCCTGGTTACTTCTGCCCCCCTGCCATGATTCTCAGCAGATACATTTTTCTTTTTTTCAGAGCAAAAGGAAGATGTTAGGCAACTTAGACCTCAAAACTAGTAAATATGTGTCTGCCTGTCTGTGAAACAAGGTGGCCCTTGAATCGATGTTGTTGTATTTGTTTTTCTGGTAGTGGTATTTCAAGCTTCCATTCCAGTGTTGGCAGCAAAACAGGTAATACTGTGCAAATACCATCTATGCTATGTGAAACTGTTCACAGTGTTCTTGTTATGTATATGGAGGGAAGCACAGTATGTTTCTAACCAAAAAAAGGATGATGCCTTAACAGCATCTACTTTGTGATTTATTTTAGTGACTTTTTTAACCTTTGTTCTTCTTTTATTCTTTATATGTTTCAAGGTTAATATATTTTCCTCTTCAAAGTCATAATCAAAGAGCTTATGTTGACGATGAGACTTTAAGAAAACTCTTTGGGTAAAGAAAACTTGGAAGATTGGACTAGGCAGCAGAAATTGTTACTTTGAAAGTTTGACTGTCTGTATTGTGTTTTTGGAGTATATTATCTAATTGCCTGTGGCTATGGAACTGTATCAAAGAAAATGACAGCTGTTGCGAAAAAGCTTTTCTATGTTTGTGTGTTAGTAACTTTAAATTTCATTTCAGTGGCAGAATTTGATGATAATTTTACTTAACTCTGATAGCTGGTACATACTTAGAGGTGGAGTTACTCTGTTACAGTAACTTGAAGTGCCATGCTAATGTGTGGTCTGCACAATCATTACAAATACATTTGTTTGCTATATCAAATGATCAGTAGAATTATAGTCAATTTATTGTGGTGTTTGATTTTTGCCCTCTCCAGTGCTTACTTCATTGAGACATTTATGCATTGCACTACAAGGTGGAGGTGTGGAGTGCGGATGATCAGTAGTAGATCATGTGCTTAGACTGGGCATCAATGAAACTCTATTGAAGCCAGATGGGAATTTGGTCATTTCCCATCTTTGTGTGTATTTCACCTTCCAGAGAAACACCTGCTGCTTTCCTGAGTTCCTAGAAAGCATTAGCATTAATCCTGTGTTATAAATAGTTTGGAAGGCCAACAACTGGCCCAGAAGGCCTCTTTGGTGGTTGGGCACATTCTGTCAGCAGCTTCTTAGGTACTGTCTGTTAAAGTTCCAAATATCAAGGATGATGAAGTATGGGTGTTGAAGCAGCATTAATGTTACAGACTATTCCTATGAAAATTAATGTTATGTATAAAAATGGTTTCAGGCTGTGTTGGTTTTTTTTTTTTCCATTTCATGTAGACAAACCTTAAAGTCATAAATAGCTGAATTCACAAGAGAAATGGAGTACCAAATAAAGGGTAGGAGAAAAAGATATAAAAATTCAGTCTGATATTATTCCATCTGTTAGTTTAATGAAAGGAGGAGCTTGATTTGAAAAATAAGTTTGATATACCAGACCACTAAATCAATAAGTCACTATTATGATAAAGAGCTTTAGGGTGTTAATAACTGTTAACCTTAGCAATATTGACTGTGTTTACTCTTCTCTTGTTTTTCAGAGCTAACGAAGGCACAGGGAATTTTAAGGTGCAGATGTGATTTGAATTTTTCTCTTATGATTTACTTCAGAAATATGTATAACCTGAATGTATTTGATTTAGTTTGGTTTTCTTACACTGAGTGCAGCCTGAACTTTCATCAGCATAGTAATATCCAACCGTGGATTACAGTGTACTTTCAAACCTATTATTGCATAGCATCACAGAATAGTAAAAGAATGCTTCTGAGGCTACATAATTAATTGTGTGGGAGAATGGGAATGATACTGATGAAACTTCACCTAGGTGATTCTAGCTTGTTATTCTTGCATCTCTCCAAAAGGTGCGCTACTATGGCTTTCATTGGAATCCTGAACAAAGGTGTAGGCATTGTCTAAAATATTGGTTTTTGAAGTTTATCTAGTTCTAGTGGAAAGCTTGCATAGGTTATTGAGAGGAAACATAGCCTGAGGTATAACAATAGTGTAATAAATTGCTATGTGCTTAAACGTAACCAAAAAAATATACAAATTGTCTGGACAGCACAATATACTTCCTTAGTCAGCAGAAAGCTTATTCTTTTTTCCATCCTTTCACCAATAAGGTCTGCTGTCTGAACAGTGCTAAAAAAAAAATAGCATTCCTGATCCTTGCTAAAAAGTATGGCTCTTCTTCCAATATGGATCTTCTTACTGTGCTGCTTTGGTACAGATTCCTAGAGGAACTGCACGTTGTTTGCTTCCTTCATGATTTCGTATGCTGGAGTTAGAGATGCTCCAAGTGTGTCATTCCACTATTTTGGCTAAATACTTGGAAAACAAGGCTCTTCAAAGGCAAGAAGGAGATGTAATATAAAATTACTTAGTATGTGTTGCATTTAATCTTGCACTGTATTGGAATTGTAGGACCCAAAAGATTGAATGGCACATAGAATGTAAAAGACACCTGACAGATACAGTTAGGAAGATTTTACTGTTGAAGATTTTGAGTAAAAAGCATGTTAGTAACCTACATGTGAATTGTCCTGATGGTACCATTTTACTAATTTCCTTCATGTTTTCAGCTGAGTTGTTTTCTAACCAATATGTTTTCAGGCACAAATCCGAACTGTTCAATTTGATTGCAGTTATTCATACTACTTTTAATAGTAATTACATTTGTTATAGCAGAGCGTAGGAGGAAATTTCAAACATTCAGATACAGAAAAAAGAATTTTCACAAAGAGTTGAAATATGAATATAGTTTCCTAAATCAGAATTAATCTGTAGAAGCTGGGCAGTGTCCTGAAAATGTCTACAGTTGATTTTCTTCATCTGTTGCACCCCCACACCTACCCAGCATTTCAGGAAAGGGATTTTTTTTTTTTTGTGTAAACGGTTGGGAGTCTTGGGGGGAGGGGGTAGCGGGGTGGTCCCTTTTAAGCCATAAATATTCCTGCTCACTTTAACTCTGGCGTTCTGAGGATGTTGAAGGTGAAAGGCTGCCCACCAATACTCATGGTGAATAGTTCTGTGCTGCAAATAATCCGATCCATAGAGTAAAGTGCCACTCAGGTTATGTGCATATTTAGACTTCTATATCATCTATGTGAGTTTTAAGAAATACCACATCTTTCAACTGGTATTTTTCTACAGCACTTTCAAATTCCTTGCTGTGTGTTACCCCCCCCCCCCCCCATTTCACTGTATCTCTTCTTCCTTTCTATCCTTATTTTCTTCACTACATTTTGTGTCTTCGTGCTTTTTTATTCTACTTCATGACCAAGGGGTTTACTTATCAACCTTTCAAATCCTTTTCATATCCACTTCTCACAAAACATACCCATCAACAAAACCAAACAAAACATTCTCATCCATTTTTGGCATTGCTCTGTCCTTAATGACTTGTTTATCTGTCTTATTTTTCTGAACTAGATGTTGAACTTCATATATAAAGGGTTTTCAACCTTTTTTCTTTCTTTTTTTTTTTTTCAAGTGGGCATGGGCAGGGAGAGAACAGGTTACAAGGTCTGTGGCCATAAACTGTGATTTATACATGCTGCAAGCGTAAATTCAGCATCAGCAAGCGTGCAGCAGCATGGTTCCTTAGATCAGGTCTGACTGGCATTTCTAGCTCTTGTACGTGAATAAATCAAACTATTGTTCCAAAACTACAGTTATCATGGATACGTATTTAAATTCATGATTGAATTCAAGGGTGTAGTCCATGACCCTCTGAACCTTCTTTCAAATTGAAAGAATATGATGAACCTGGATAATAAATCGCAGCTGTTCAGAAGTCAACATAAAAATCCAATTAATTGACACAAAAGAAAATCCATTTATCACACTGAATGCAGTCATCTGCTCTGCCTTTGTGCCTCTTTGCTTAGCTGCCCATATCACCAGTCAGCTGTTTAAAATTTTATCCGTAGAAGAGAAACCTATTAAAATTTTTGAAGCTGGCATAACAAATGTCTTGTCTTTGCAGTCCTTGGTGTGAAAGTATTTAGAAATGATACAAAAAGATTTCAGACCAGTTTTGCCCTTGTGTTCTGTATAGTAGTATAATTCAATTGATTCTGGAATTTCACGGACTATTGAGTTGATTCCAGCCTAAGACATAATATAGAAATACTTCTAGAACGCTAAAGGGCTTAAGCTCTTTGCGTTACAAAATGCAGTATGGTTTAATTACCCGAATCATGTTTGGTACCCAAGCCTGATCTGGGGAAAATAAAGAAACTGTGGGAAATAGTTCATGTGTTTCTGATGAGTAAATGCTTGTGAGGGGAGAGGTTCTTAACATGCTGTGTAATACTAATTTCTGTGCAGAATTAATAGCAAATATCATTCTCCGATACTTCAATAGTGAAATGGGGCTGAAGTCAGTAGTTAGTTATTTTTAAATGTTGTTTTAAACAGCAGGAAGTTTGAACCTGGAGTCTTAATACATATTTATTCCTTTCCCTATGAGGTAATCTGGAAGTAGATCAGAAAAGGATACAAAAATTTAAGCTGTCTCCCTCTGTTATTGGGTGTCCACCTGGGTTTGGGGTTTATCAAGGATGATGGCTGAAAAGGTACATTGTCTTAAAATCTCACGTTTATTCTTTGCAGCCTTTGGAAAAGAAGTTTGTGCGTGTTTCAGGGGAGGCAACGATTGGACATGTGGAGAAATTCCTCAGAAGAAAAATGGATCTGGACCCTACTTGTCAGGTATGCCACTTGTAGTGGGACTTACAAGTACAGCGTGATCAATGTAGTGCCTGTGCTTCAGACAAAACATTTCCATTGTTTGTTAGAGTCTAGAAGTAATGTTAGGGGTTTTTACTGCAGTAAGGATTAAAAAATAAAACACTTCAAATGTTGTGATCTGCAAGGAATAAGTAACTAATTCGCAACATGTTTAAATTTTCATTATAATACTTCATTATTTGCATAGAGTTTCTCAAGTTCCATTGAAGATTTCAGCACATGAAATTCAAAACTACAAAATACTGCTGTTTCAGCGGTAAAACTGAGTATATAGACAGGAAAATGTGTGAGTGTGGGAGGATGTGAAGACAGAGACAGGTAGGGAGCTGAGTAACAGTAAAACTGAATGTTGAAGAAAAACAAGGGCTAAGAAAGAATGATACTGTGGATGGATGTGTGAAAACGAAAGGTATGAATGCAGATGTAGGCATGTCCCGCCAAAAAAGAATTCAGAGGAGCAGAATACAGTACAGAAGAATCTAACTTAATATTTCTTGACCATTTTGGTAGGAATTGCATGTCAAAACCAGTTCTCAATTCTTCACTGTATTTCAGCAGCCATTCAGTTGGGAAGGTGCAGGAGTTCTGTAATGTATAAACGATTCTTAAATCTGTCAGTTATTGTCAAATCAAGACAATGCTGATGTGAATAGGTAAATGGTGGAAGTTAAGTGCTGGCTTTGGAGTTAAGGTTGTGTTTTCATACAGCAGTAACTGTCTGAGACACTACAGCATGACTGCGTGCCTCAATAATGACTATTTATTCATGTCACTTACCTTTTCAGTGGTGGCAAAGCAAATCAGATATAAATTATTCATCATTCTGAGGAAGTAATGTATTTTCATTTGTTGGCTTCCTCTCAGTCTCTGTAGCTTTGAGGTGGTGCTGACTCGATATTTTGAACAAATAAAAGTATCCTCAAAATGAGACTAGAGAAACTTCTTGCATTAATTGAGTTACTGTTTATTTGAGGGGAAGGAATTGTTTGTTTGTTGGGTTTTCTTAAGTACTACATCAGAATCTCAATTTTCAGGAACACCGAGCATCCGTAATGGAAACTGTAGTTACTCATCTTTCAAAATCAAGCTAGGCCTGTGTGTTGGATGTCTTTCAGATTTTGCAATCTTGCGATCATCTAACAGACATAACTTGAGAATTTTTCCCCCATTGGTTACTTTCTGCTTGGACTTCCCAGACAGGGTATGATCCGCTGTTAGTGGGTAAATGTTACTGTGTCTCAAAAGCCAATGACGATTTCATAGACTTCCTTTCTCAAGATGTTGCTTGATGCTGACCCAGGCACTTTATCTATGCTAGTATCCAGTTTGCCATTCTGGAGTAAGGCATGGTCATTGGCTAGTTCTAATGTCTTGGTCTCTCTGTGCAAGCCCTGCCTGTCTGAAAGAAATCTTAAATCTGCTTTCTTCTGTAGTCAGATCCTTTGGCTGCTTTTTTTCCCTCTCTTAAGTGATCTGCTCCCTGCCGCCCCCCGCCCCCCCCCCTTTTTTTTTTTTTTTCAGTATTTTGGTCTCTGGAAACCTGCAGTTTTCATGCCACAAATCATGACTGATTTCTTGAAGATATTCAGGCTTATTTTTAAAAGATTAGAGAATTGGGTAAATGAAGCAGGAAGTATTTTCTATATCCTGATTGATAATTTCTTTGTCATATGGGGATTTAAGATTAAAGGAGTGTATGTAGTGAGCTGTCACCTTCCCATTGTAGTATGCAGAACTGAAGCTGATGGTTTTTTGGTAAAGATGCAGAAAGTGAAAGGCATGTCAGATGTCACTGAAGATTAATAAGCCTAATGAATCATGTCTTACTTCAGCTTCCCAGGATGGCTAATAAAACAGAAACTGTAAAACAAAATTAGGGAGAACCTGAATATAAATTAGCACAGACAGAAGAATTTAAGAAAATAGGTTGTAAACTATATGTGCAAAGAATATAAATGTAGAGGGTGCTTGGCTGCTTTTTTAGCTTGCTGTGGAAATTTGGAAGAGAGTTGAGGACTGCAGTGGTTCATCATTTCCTGTAGACTTCCCCAAAGTATGTTAAAGAAGAAATAGATAGTAACTTAGGACAATAAGCTTTTCTTTCTAATGTTACTTTAGTCTTGATTTCTGACTATCTCCAGTTCTTCATTATCTAAAATAATCAATTTTTATATAAAATGACATGAATTTGGTGCACTCAGTTTGGGACTAGAGTTCAAGAAAAAGATTTCCCTGGGAAACTAGGAAATTTCTTTGCCTGAAATGTGCATTTATGACTATTGAGCTAAAATGCACTGCATTTGCAGTATTTTTCCCCACATTTATCTACAGAAACCTTACTGCCACAGTGTTTAATTGTGCCTTACCTGGGACTTGAAAAGATTTGATTCGAAAGAGGGCACAGTCTCTTTCCTCCTTTCATTCCTCAGTATACCAATTGTGTTCTTGGTTTCATTGTTGAAACTTCTAGTAAGGGCACTAGGTGGGGTTATTTTGTGAATGCAGTGAGTTCCTACTGAACATCAGTTTAACAGTCAGCAAAAGTATTATTTGAGAATGTTTTATTTGTTCCCTGTAACAACTGATTCAGTGACCAAGTGATAAAAGTATGATACCCATTCTCCTGAACTACTGACTGTACTGGGACCTCTTTGACTTAATTTGGTCATGTATAATATTAGCTAACGTTTGCCCTTCTTCATTAACCTACACAAGTGGGTTGGATTGAGGTTAATGAAAATGTGAAATAAGCCATCTGACTTGTGACGGTATATACAAAAGTCTAAAAAGCAGTTTTGAAGCAACTGCGTTTTTTCTTTTCTCCTAATCTCAGGCCTCAAATTATTTTTAGACTACTGTATTTGAGTTTGCAAATCAATTATGATTCAAATTTCCTAGTTTATCTGAAAGGTTAAGACTTCATTTATTTTTATCTACTACTTCAGCTGACAGGCTGTAGTTTACTCTTTCTGGTGCTTTGTTTTGATCCCTATGCTTTGGACAATGATTAATTTTCTGTATGTGCTTATATATATATTTCTAATTACAAGGTCTCTCCTGAATGTTCTTGCTGGAATTTGTTGGGGGTGTTTGTGAAAATAATTTTTGAGCAACTGGAATTGCTAGTAATATCTAAGTAGTTAACATTGAATTTGAACTTAATACAGGCTATGGTGTTAGGAATCCATTAGGTGATTGGCTTTGATATCTGATGCACATCTGCATAGTTTGTGTTCTGCTGAAGGGTGGGAAGGGAATGAGAAGTTTTCTTGAATGTGTTATTTCCTTTCAAGTCATCCTGCAGCATCATTTTCACTTCTTGTCATTCATTCTGTAAGGGCGAGAGAGAGACTGATGAAAGATTTGCAACTTGGCTGGTCTAAATGCATTAATGTAGCTTACGGAATAGAAATGTTCCATAATCAGATGTGCATTCCTGAAAGCGTGTGTGTGTGTGTAAACTGCAGCCTGGGGAAAGATTGGAAGAAGGTCTGTGCTCATGCACTGTAGTTGTTGATGCAGTTTCTTTGTGCCGGTCTTAGACCCTGTAATAGAAATATCTGGTACCTTTGAAAACTAAATAGCAACTAGAGGAAATGGAAAGCTTTGTCAGCTTTTTGAATAATTAGCCCAAGTACTTATGTCAGTGTCTAAAACTTTGTGTTTTCCTGATCCTTCCCTGGATAGTATGGGTTGTCATAGAAACTATTGATTGAGGTCCACTGCTTTCTGGGCCAAATTCCCCCTTGAGATGAATCTTACGTGGGATGAAAGTTTTCCATTTTTATCTCTGTCTTACTTGGTGAGTATTAATTTATAATTGTCTGTTATTGTGGCTTTTAGAGAAATAGCTCTAATAGCAAACATGCCACCTAAAGAAAATAAATGGCATAATGGAAAGGCTACTTTATTTAATAAGAATTTTAACAGAATTGACTGAGTATTCAACAGCTGCACCTTCATGTTTCCTTTCAGTGAAAGGTCAAACTATATTCACTTCTGTCTCACTAGCTATCAGTACTAGTTGGCTTCAGTTTTACCAGTCAGTTGACATTGTAGTAAATTCATAGTACTTGTGTTGCTGGCGCTTCTTTTGTAATGGAATATGTTAATTCCTGTATGGCACAAGGATTCCTCTGAGACACATTTCACAACTGATTTTTCACACTGAACTAGTATTTTTTTCATTGTGTCTTTTATTCTCTTGTCCTTATAGAATGAATCCTAGCATAAGAATTATCAGGCAGAAATTCAGGCTTTGGTGCTGGCATGAGGAAATTAGGCGTTTGTTATTCAGAGCACTCAAAAATGGTGAAAAATTCTTCTCAATTTATAAGACACTGGATCTTTAATGATGACTATTTGAAACTGGAGCAGTGGGATATTTTCAAGCAAGCATTCTGATTCTGTTTTGAAAGATTGTCAGCAGTTGTCACTGTGTCTATTTGCATCCTATATTGGGCAAATAGATTAGATTTTCTATTTCTGTAGAATATATACAACGTGTACGTATATATGTTTCAGTGGGAGCATGATCGTTTTCAGTGCCTTATGGTATAAAAATTATAAGCTTATAAAGCAAAAGTAATTTAACTCATATCACTGGAAAGCAAAGCAGGCATGTCTGTCTTGCTGCAGTAATAACTGTAGAGGTTAGAATGCACAGGAAACAGCAGAAATAACTGCAACCACCTTTCAAAAAGAAAAAAACATATTTCTTTCAATTTCTGTGTTAAACACATCAAATGTTGATGTTAAATATATACATTTGTGTGTATGTATGGATCAATATCTAATCAACATGTAATGCTACATCCAGATTAGTTTTTACCTGCTGGTTTCCTCCTAGAAGCTAAAAACAGCAGGAATACTAAGCAGTTTACATCTTCTGCACATTAAGATTCAGCCTAACGCAAATGGAGTATTCTGCATCGTTCTCATACTATACAGATGGTGAAGTAAATTAGCCCATTTTGAGCCCCTAAGGAGTAGAATTCTTGTGTTCCTGATTCCTAGAACAATGCAGTTTGCCAGCATGAGGCATAAATCTTCCTAAATCTTTTCATGAAGAATGAGAGATAGTGGGTCAGCATGCAGAAGAGCATAAATCAAGGGAATTGAATAGCTAAAGCACAGAGTGCACCCTGTCGTGGAAAGTGGACATATAAGAGAATACGTAATGATATTGCAGTATGCTCCCTGACTACTGCAGTGGCAGAAATTAGACATTTTGCTTGCAGAAAGCCGTGGGACAGCTCATTGTCGATGCTCTTAACTTTAACTTTGAGGTTTCGTCATTGTCATTCACAGATAAGAGCCCTCATTTCCATATCTAGAAACTGCTTCTAAGGAAACTAACCAAGCTGCAGTTGAAAGAGACACAATGCTGTGTTAGCTGCTCTAATTTGGAATGTTAGAGACTGGAATTATGCTATGTACAGTAAATTCATAGTAACTTTATAAAGAAGCATATTTTTCATAATAGTCGAGGCAGGGAATTCAGAATACCTCATTATGATTTCTTTTTTCCCCCCAAATTACTGTTTTTGTGGGTAGTTACTTAACAAAACTGCCTCCTCCAGAATTGCAGACATCATTGACATAGTTTAGCTGCAGCAGAGGATATTGCTTACAATTGCTGAGTCACTTGCATCACAGAAGTATTGATTGCATTTTGAAGGAGACCTGTATGAAGTAGTTGCTGACAGTGGCATACAGTGAGCTGTTCTTTTCAGTTAGAACGCTTCTTCCAAACAGTCATATTAAGCAGACTTAATCACGTATTTTCTCACTCAAGAATGAGAGTAGCAATGGCTTATTTTCTGTCCGTGGCACAAACAACTTGCCCTCTTCTGCAACTGATGAATGACTCTGGGTGTTTGTGGGATTGTTTTAGTACATGGTCTAAATTCCCATTAAATTCATCACAGCTATTACTAAACAGCTTTTTTTCAGTGGATGCACTAAACTGGGAGTGAAACAATAAACTGTCCTCTCTGTTCCAGAAGTGAGCCCCAGGTCAGGGGCATGGGGTGGGAGGCATTAGGGTAGCGCAGTAGGGCTATGCGTGCTAAATACATTTGGACAACGAAGGTAAAGATGCCTTTAGTGTCTAACATGGTAGAATTGAACTCTTCTAATCAAATTTAAAGGTCGTAGGTTCTGTTTTGCTAGTCCAAAGGTAGGTTGAACTTTTGACTGTGTCTGTGTTCTTTCACAGGTGGACATAATATGTGGTGATCACCTGCTAGAACACTACCAGACACTAAGGGAAATTCGTCAAGCCATAGGAGAGAGTGCAGTACAGGTATGTGTGGCAACGGGGGCTTTGTTCCAGGTTTTCTATTTCAAAATAGAAGACTTCTTCCTTAAGCTATCAGGTAGCACCAACTTGTCTGAAGAAGACGCTTGGAAAATCTCTCCAGCTTATGCAAAATGTTTTTTATATTGCAAATAGAGTTGAAAAGTATACCATGTGCTAAGAATGTTCTGGATGGTGTGATGGTGTTCTGGATATGAGGGTTTTGTGGGGTTTTTTTCCTACTCCAAAACAAGTTGCTATCTTAGCAGTGATAATTATACTAGCCTTTCTTTCAATTAACATTCCTTGTTTTCCTTCCCTGGTGATTGCATCTCTGCAAGAAATCAAAGGACTGAAGCATCCCAAATGAAGCTAGCCTTTTGACTGGATCAGGGGAATAAACTTGCTCATAAAAGCACAAACCAAAGATACAGAGTAATGAACGCAATTAATATGCTTGATGCATTATTATACCGGTCCTGGTCATAGCATGAGCATATAGCCAGCTTAGTTCTTGTTGATAACTTACTGTATTAAGTGCTCCTGGTGCTGCAAATAAGAAAGCGCTTTTTTTTTTTAATTCGCTGTGGATCTTTCCAAGTGTCTTTATTTCCTATTATAAAAGTGGAGAAAACCAATGAAATAGTCTGCCCAGTGCATAGTAAGATATAGACGTAGAATCATGATGAATGGTAAACTGTATATTCATTGAAACTTGGAAGTCTGAAAAGTTAATGTTTAATCTAATACAATGGGAAGAAATAGGATTTAGATTGGTATTTTATTTGAATAGCAATCTAAACAGATGGCAGAAGGGCTGAAATAATAGCTAATTCAGTTCTCTTGACTTGTTTGTTCACACACATGGACAATCTTTTACATACAAAATTTCTTCTGAGCACTTACATGCTACGACAGGTCGTCTGTGTCAGGGGCAAGAAGTGGAGAGCTGATTTCGAGGTATCTTGGACATTGCATCAGCTGTACCCAATTTGAGTAACTAGGAGGGACCTCACAGCCAGGGCAGATGTATGTGGCTCATGCTAGCATTGGCAGACATTAAAAAACTTTAGTGTGTGTACCTCAGTTTCTGTAGTCAAAAGGAATAAATGCCATACTTGATGTCTTGGCTACTTATATGAAGAAAAAAGGAAAATGTAACCTAACCCACTTCGGGAAGGAAGCGATAGAAACCGAAAGGAAGCTGGCACTGGTAACAAACTTGAGCTCACGACATTAGAAGCATTGTAAGTAAATATAGCAATCAACACATAGTGATGGAAGTGCCCTCTACTAAAAGCTTCAATAGCAGTGAGATATCCAGGGGTATAGTGCATGCTTTTAGACTTCATCTTGGCACAAGAGCTTTTCATCTATGAAAAATGCTCTTGGGGAAGCACTTCAAGGAAAGCTGCATTGGTTTCATTTCTTGTCAGAAATGGATCTGCCAAGTTGAAATCTAGTGTCTTTCGTTTCTTGTCAGAATTGGGTCTGCCTGATTGATGTTTAGTGGCAAAGTACCAGTCAGCAGCTCCACAAGGAGAACAGTTGTCTCGGGATATGTTCTCCAGTGATGTGTCAAGTCTCATTATTACAAAATCAGTATGCTAGTGATGAATTCTAGCAAGCCTGCTCTCTTGGGCAAACAAGCAGAAAAAGTTCATTGCTTTTTGTAAAGTCTTGTGCTTTCATAGTAATTTTTTCCAGGAAATTTGAAAGATCATGTTCATCCTTAATTTTTCTTCATTTTGTTATGAAACCTTTTAGGATGTAAAGTAGTTACAGTAGGAATACTGCAAATAAACAACAGTTGCTGCTTTTTTGATATTGAAATAATTGTGACATTTTCATGTTTTATAGTCTTATATTATTTTGCAGAAATCAAGAGAATGCATTTCTAGGATTAAAATACATTGGAAAATGGTTTTAGATAATTATCCAGGAAAAAAAAAATTAATGATGGATAGGTCAAGTCTAAAAATGGTAAGGGTTGTTTCTTTTTCACCAAGACCTGAAATTCAGTGAGGGGCATGATTGTCCTAGCCCAGTGAGGCTACAGCTACACAGGAACTGGAAGCTCCAAGGGCATCTTCTGCCATCATAACCTTCCAGCCTTTCCAAACCAGTGTTGGAGCTTGGAATACACCTAACAGCTCACAACAGGATGCTGAAACGCCTTCAACGCTGCCATTATCATTTAGCAGTTTCAGAGGTTCATTGTAGATGCTTTATGCTAAGAAAATCGTTTCAGTGGCTACTTATGCAATACAAAGTCATTTAAAGGAATAAACATTGGGATTTTTTACTTGCATGAGTACAGTCACTGTTAAAGGAGAAAAATAACTGCTCTTCTGAATCACATTTTTTGTTTGGAAGTTCATTCATGTCAGCAGTTACTCTTTTTGCTGAGAAAAGTGATTTAAAAAATGCGGATAAGTTTCTCTGCCAAAGGCATTAATTTTAACATACGTTCTTTGGCAGCATTTACACTGGCAGGGTTTCTTCCAATGCGAAGCAGCATGACATATGTTGTGTGGGATTTATTTTTCTGTGACGTAATCACTGTAAACTTTGAGGAGCTTTTACTCCTCCTAAATGATTCTTAAATGCTCAAGGCTGGTTTTGTGAATATTTTGGTTGTTGGAGGGGTTTTTTTCCTACCAAGTGATGCCTTAGAGCCTCAGTGGGTTAAATGCTCCTACAGGTGCAAGCTACCAGAGTTTTAGCTGTTCTGAATAACTATGGGCCTTTCCAGCAAGTGTGGGAAGGTCAGTTCCTGATACTGGCCTGTGATAGTAACCTGTTTGGGTTGTTTTAATTGGAGTAAATAGGCAACTTATTTTAGCAGTTGTATGTAAACAATTAACATGTTGGTTTCTGAGTAGTTGATAGTAGGCTAAAAAAAAAATAAATCAGGAATAAATCTTGTAGATCTCAGGATATTTTAACATTTCTGAAATTGGGTGTTTGGTTGAATATTTCTAATTAGCCAGAAATGGGATTTCTAGCTCTGTTTAGGGCAAAAGCATTAAAAATTTGCTGCACAGTATTTATATAAAAAGAAGCAATTTGGCTCAGTTTTTAAAACAGTGTAGAACTGGTGAAATTTACTGCAAGGAGACATCAAAGACACTGACAGAAATTTTTAAAAGGCTCAATTTTGTTACCAAGCGTTGAGATTGCCTGTAATTAAGAGCTTGATCCAGTAGGTGAGGAAGGAAACTTGTTGTTAACTATATGGGAATAGAATTTCTTCCCTGTATTCCCTTCCTCCCCTATGCTGCATGAATGCAACATGATCCAAGCTGCTACTTATTTTCACTTGTCTGAAACTGGCCTTGGAGCTCTGTATCACTGATGGATATAATAAGCTCACACATGGGAAAAGCTAAAAAGAGTAGCTTCCTTTATGTCCCTGGCCCCTGGCACAGAGGTCTTGCAAATTACAATGCTCTCTTTGTAACACTCACCTTTTTGTAACCCAATGCCATTGAATTTTTTTGGTCTCTCCTGAGCTAGGCAGTAAGAGCTGTGACCGAACTTAATTACTGTGACCCTCTAGCACACATCTGTTATGGAAGTGTTTTAGTCTGCTGTGGGGATACTGAAGTTGGAAAGTGTGGCACTTCTTGTCGCTGCTGCTCTTATAACATCAAAAGATGTATATACTGTGATGTTTCTGTCAGTTCCACTCTAAAGTTTATAGCTGGGTGTAGCAGGTGGGATCCTTTCTACATTTTTTTAGGTCAGGTTCACAAATGTGTGGCAAGGAACAGTGAAGAGTTTTGCTGCAGAAAGGATCGTATTTCATTTTGCTTTTCTTCTTGGTTTAACAGGGATATTTCCTGTGTAGATAGATAATTTTATTTAAATGTCCTACTGCCAAATGTACCATTTGAAAAGTCATTCATGAAATAATACATTGTACCATTTTCTTATTGTATAAGTACTTTTTTTTTTCCCCCCACACCCATCTCCATCTCAAAGAGGAGAGGGGAATATAATTATTTGCCTTGATATTTCAAAACTTGTGTTTGCAATATGGAAGAGATGTGGTTTAAAAAGGCAAATGAGATTGAAGCTGGGGTTCTGCAGTGCAGTGATGGTCATACCAGACAGAGATGGAGATGCCTCATGGAGAAAGTGAAGTGGTATGATGATACAGTTTCTTTCTCGTCTCTCTAGGATGGTTTACTTGTGCTGCACTATGGCCTGGTAGTATCTCCACTAACTGTAACTTAAGGATTGCTAGAATGTCAGAAGGCAAAAGAATCCGAAGTCATCAAGCTTCTTCACTGCTGTTTTTCACCAAAGAACGCCATCGTATTTCCTGTGATAGGAAGCATGTAAAAAGAACCACCAACAACTGCTGTATGCTTGTAATTTAAGGTCTGACTTTACCACTGTAAAAAATTACGGCATCTGTAAGTACAGCTATAGATGTTGCTATGCTTTGTGTTACAAGTTACTGTCTTCAAATTTCACTCAGCTCAGGGAATTTAAATGCTCGGAGTAGCTGCATTTTTTACTTTCTAAAACCACAAGTTCTTACAGGGTGAACAGCCTTTTTTTCCTCTAAGATATGAGGTATTGCTTACTTTCTAAGTGTCTAGCTAGAACAGTGCTCTCAGGGATGATCTTCAGTGGGCAGTACAATTTACTCTGGGGAGGAGACAGTCTTTGCCTACAAAAATAATAAGTGTACTGTGATCATCTGTCTTTGGATGCGATTTAGGGAGAGGAAGGAACTTTGGAAATGCAGACCAAAATAGGTAGAAAATCACGCATCATAAGCATTGTTTTTTGAGAAGTAGCATTAAATTTAGCTGTTTTTCTTGAAGAAAAACAATTTTGTTTGCACTGGAAATATTTTTGCTGGTAGTTTGGCTTAAACCAAATGGTAGATCGTGCACCTCTAGTCTTAATGGAGATGAGCTGGCTGTAAGCTGGTTAAACTATGCATGAAAAAAAAAAAGTAGCACCTCTTTCTACCTGCTTGCTGTATGTAAAATAATCACTGTCAGCCTGATTCTGCTGTCATGTAAAATCTGTCAACTGACTTGACTGGCAGGAGCATAAATCCTTTCACTTTAGCACATATTTTTCTAGCAGCAGTGAAAATGGTAGCTTTTTCCACTCTTTAAATGTATATTAGTGCATTGTAGTGGAGACCTGGGTTGAGTAATGTAATACTTGCCTGTTACTACCAGATTCACGGAGGACATTAGGTAACTTCAATTTTAACATTAAAATACTAGGTTTTGTGACAACTGTAATACTTCAAATTCTCTTCTGTTTTAAGATTTCCATGGTCTCTTGCACAGCATTAAGGACCAGAGCTTTGTATGTTACGGTCTTACTGCATACTAGGTCATCAACGTGGGGATTCATGAAAGCTACCGTTATGCGTCAAGCTGCCGCCATTCCCTATAGTCAGCATAGGGAAAGGGAGGAGGTTCCTTTGTAAGGCGTTTCAGAGCACCTAAGTTAGCTCAAATGCATTTGCTCACTGGCATCCTTTCTCTAAAGAAAGCTTTCATGAATCCTTCCTTGGGTCTTTACAATAAATGTTCAGTTTTGTCTGTGAAGACGACACATAAGAAAAAGTCTTGTTTGAAGTAATTCTTGTGATGCTTCTAAAAAATGTAACAAAAACATTTCTAGCTACAAAATCCTATTTTACCTTTAAAGTTTGTATAAAAGTAGTGTTTAAAATGCAGCAGAAAATGATATTATTTTGTAAACACTTTGTGAGTTGTGTTGATAAGAGATTATATATTGTAACAGTAAAATAAATTTTATTTTAGCCGATTTAAAATTGAGCTCTCGTATTTCTATGCCATGCTCCCTGTGTCAGCCTCAGGTATGGCAGTTGATATTTAAACTGCTGGATGTGCTCGGGGTAATTAGAATGACAAATTTCAATTAGGATGTTGAGTGGTGAAGGGTAGTTTAATACCACAATCTCCGCTGGAGCTAACTGCGGTATTGTGAGCTGGAGTAACACGGAATTTCTGGGACTCTAATTTTTACAAGGTTTTCAGTGAGAAATAGCTCAGTAAAGATGTCAAGATGATTTTTCAACACAGATAGAGGAGAAATAATCCTATGTAGCTACAGGACCCCTTTTTTCCTCAATACGTACATCTGTTTGTCAAAGCCACCTCTAGATTATTTTCATTCATGTTTATGGCTGTTGTTACCAAGTCCCCTGTGAACCAGATCTTTCCCTGCTGCTCTGGTCGTCCTGGCTTTATACAAGGCATCTGGCTTGTATATGTCCTGCTGCCACTTCCTGTCTCATTATCACTCATGGCTTTGTTTTGTATATGTAGCTCTATGCTTAAAAAAATCAGCAGTAAAATCAGACACATTTTACATTGCAAATTCTCCCCTAGTCCAGGCTTGAACTTCATGTCTACAGAAGGTCTTATTTGCAGTTTAAATAGCTATATAGAAGCTGATAGTTAATTCAAATTAATGTCGTTATAGGATACTGCTGACTTGCATAGCCTCAAGATGACTATGCTGCCTCTGGCTCTGATGTTCATGTCAGGTTCTGTTTTGTTTGTTTGTGTTTGTTTTTTTTAAAAAAGGGCTTCTGGATATCTTTAAAGAGAGATTTTCTGTAGGGTAAATCACATGCCAGCTAAAATGCAGAAGGCCAAGACTTCCTACTTCATTCTTTCAGTAGCTTAATGAGGAGGACTGAAGATCTGTTGCCTGTGATATTTTGGTATGAATGCTTAGTGACCTCTTATTTCCCGTTTGTCCTCTTCTCTCTCTATTTATTCCTCACCTGCTTTCAGAAAGCATATTCTTAGCTTAGTTTTCCTGGCTGAACATCCTGCTTTCTTTCACCTTAAAGCATACCCTGAAGGCACTGACGTTTCATCTGCTCTCCAGCGCCCGCAGTACCCCCTGGGGCTCTGCTTTGCACGTCAGTGTGCAGCGGGGGTGACCTTTCGCTATTGCCAAGGCTCATCTGTGGGCTGTGTGATTTCCTGTATAAAGATAATCAGTCTGCTTGCTTTAAAATGTGCCAATCTTTTCGGCTCTCCTGCTGCTGTTTTAGTTCTTTTGGTCTCCTTTTAACCTTGGCTTTCTTCCAGTCGCTTTTGGTCCTGATGATAGAAGAGCTTTAACGACAGGCGGTCTATGGGATGGCATCTCTGCCCTCATGGGAGATGAGCCGACTTTGTGCTCTGGAAGTGAGGGAAGGTGTGCTTGCACCTGTTCGTTATTTTGTAGACGCTGTTATTTCTTCACTTGATGAAATAATTCTGGTTTTATTTTCTGGTTGCCTGCTTAGCGATGCCACTGCTAACATGGATCCTAATTAAATACTACTTGTACTGCAGCGTAATTCTGAGTTGCTTTACAGATCTGCTAATTCCCAGCAAGAGGAGATGGTGAGCCCTAGTGTCAGGAGTTCTTACAGATGCAGAATCAAGCTACAATCGAGTCATGGTCATTGGTTGATCATGTTGGTTACGTTCTGCCCGTTTTCTTTGTGTTTAGTGCAGATTTAGTGTAATAAGCAGAGAAGGTTCAAGAGACTAGCAAGATGTGCAGCTGAGTCCTCTAAATGGAGGGGCACAGTGGTGGCAATGTATGGCTGTCATTTATGTTCTGATTGCTGATATTGCACCCAAACTTGATCTGCATTGCCTCCAGACTGTGGCACGGATGAGTCAGGAGAACCCTTAACACTTATTTCCATAGATGTGAAACAATCAATGAGGTTTACTGAAAAATTGTTCAAGCTTGTCTAACACTAGTCTGTGTTGAATTCCTTTTCAGGAAATCTTCAGGCATTTATGTGCAATGATTTATGTTAATGCCTGTTAACAGTGACTAACAAATTAAAATTACATCCCTGGCATTTCTGTTTTTACTTTTCTTCAGGGTGGAGTATCGTTATTTTGAATTTTGTGCTCCATACAAATGGGGGGTGTGGAGGGGAGTTCTCTCCAGCAGTTGAGAGCGAGCCTGTTAACGGAGATGTAGGAGTTTTTATGTGTTACATCCCTTTCTTTTAAAGGCAGATGGTCAAGTTGTCCATGTGAATTCTCTAATATGCTGCATGCTCAATAGAGTGAACCAAGTGCCAGCCTGAATGTTTAGGTACTTTAAAATACACTTGTTCTGCTGTTGTAGGTACTTGCTAATAGATGGAATGTTGCAAATGGCACATTCTCATCACTTTTGCTTTTTGTTTCTTCTACATCGTTTTTTTCTGTATCCCTAATTAGTTCAGCACAAAGAGAAGAAGCAAGGTTGAATTTTACTCCTGTTACCTTTAAGAGACCCTTTCTGAAAGAGCCAAGGCATATTTACATTTGCTGAGGTTTCAGAAAGTTGCCATAAATACAGGTTTAATCACTGAACAGATCAAATTTTATTGTTTTTGAGAGATAAATGGTAATCCCATTGAGGTGAAATGCAGTATTGTTTGGCTGCCCTGCAGTTGTACAATTCTTACTGGAGCTGTTTTCCCATCTTTACTGGGTTTTGATCTGGTATAACAGCAAAGCAGCAGTGATCTGCAAAAGAAATATTCCCCAAGGTGGAAAAGAGAGCTTGTATTTGCTAATTGCATGGTAAAATAGTCTATTTGGAAATGAAATCTTAAAATGTCGGTTTTCTTCCAAGGGAGACATTAACAGTAGTAAAGTGGGTGATGGGGGCTTGGCAAAGGGTGTTCCTGGGAGAGCTGCTTTGGAGCCCTTTTTGTGTGGTGGGGGGAGGCGGCCAGTCGTTCCAAGGTACCGTGATGTGCTCAAGCACACTGCTTGCAGCATCCTTTTGTGGAGCTTGTCGTGACAGAAGTGGTTGTGTTAAGTGACGGACCAGTGTCTTTTGTTGCGTATACCTGGGACTTGAAAGGTAAGAACTCATCAGGTGAGAAGCCCAGCACCCTTCACAAGAACCTTTTTCTTCCTCATGGGACGTGGGAAAACATTTCACCTATTGGTGGCAATAAAATGGCAGATTATTTGTGTGTCCCAACGTACAGAACAGGCGTAGTGGTGGTCTTCCTCTGTGGGAGCAGGTAAGCTGAACGCAGGGGTGTCTGTATTCTCTTTCCAGCTCTGTCCTTGACTTGCCGCATGACCTTGAGCTGAGTTCTTCACTCCTCAGCTCTGTCCACCTAGAGCAATAATTTCTGTCAAGTGCTGTGTGTGTAAACATGCTACTGCTGGGTACGTGAGGGCAGGCAATTAACAGACTGCTATTGAGATCCCCTTCATGAATGGAGGTATAACAGCACCGGTAACAGCATCTGTTACCAAAGGAACCTGTGTTTCTTTCGAAGACTTTACTTGTTTAGAATTTTGCCAAGTGATAAACATCCTGGCTGAATTTGTTGTGCTGCAGGTTGTTCCAGTTGCAAGTGGATTGATGTAGTGATCTATGTAGAAGTCCAATCCAAACGATTCAGCTCGTTTTAAGAAACTAGTTGGTGAACAGTTTGGTTTTCTTTTTTTTTTTAAAAGAAAAAAAGCTTGTTTCATTCTGGGGTGTTTTTTGGCTTTTCTTTGGCTTTTCTTTTGCTTTTACAGCTTTGTCTTTTGGTTGCAAATGAGCCCACAGTGAAGCTTGCCTTGGTGTTGAGGCATCATAACCTCTGCCCTCTGAATGAATGGGTTTTCTGGTGTCTAGTAAGAGAAGCTCAACTTTTCAATCAACGAGTGTATTTCACCTATGCACCTGCTTACGTGAAACTTGGGGGAGATTGGTATCTTTGAGACTTTCAGCTCTCTCAAATGTGGCCAAAGTTAAGCTGATGAGCATAAAAAAATGACTGGGGAAGAGTTCAGGGGGTAAAGGGGACATTCAGTCACAGTATGGATCCTATAATCCTTGCTTCCTTAAGAATCTAGCCTGAGTATTTTGGCATGCTGAAACATTTCGGCTTGCTTCAAGCATTGCCAGGCATTCTTATTCATACAGCTCTCAGGCCTCTTTGCTGGACTAGGAATTTGCTAGTCAGGTGCCTTGTGTCTGGGGCTTGGGGTGTTTTGGGGTTTTTTGCATTTCCATTGAAAACTTGCTAAAACATAATGATGTTCTAAGTCTCAGTGCAAACTGCGTTTTTCAGTCTGACCTCGGCTTTTCCGAATCACATCTTCCGAACAGCTTGTTCTTACAGGCCGCACTCGGGTCTGTGCATGCGCGCCGTCTCGGAGAACGGCTGTGTGTGTGTCAGGGCATTTACAAGGCTGCTCTGGGCATGGGGGAGCCAGGAGCTCATGTCTCCGGCCCTCTGCGGGATGCAGGCAGCCACCTCTCTGTTCAAAGGCAGAGGAGCTGAGCTGGCCCTGCTGCAATAGGAACGGACTCTGGTGCCTCTGTTGTTTCAGAACTGAAGTTCAGAGCACCACAAGAGCTTTGCTCCCATCTGTGAGCAGCAAGTAGATGTGTGCCTGGGGCTCTGGAATTGCGCTCTGAAATTTTCCGTGTATTTCCCTTCCACCTAAGCAGGTATGTCTGTGTTCAGCGTGAACACTGCTCCTTCTTCGTGTTATGGTGGACACAGCCAAGCTCCAACAGAGCGGTCAGTTTCCAGGCAGCAGAGTGTCTTTGTGGTACATCCCACTTTAACAAGGATAGAATAGTTTGTTGCAGAGTTGCAGGTTCCTCTGTGGTTTAGCTGGGCTTTGGATGAAGACCCCTGCACAAGCTGTAGGAGTGCATCCCCTCGTCCCCATAATTGCAGACCCCAGCTCTGCAGCCCTTCTGGTTCAGCTGGAATCTGCTGGAACAGAACAGGATCTATGAGCATTCTCTCGCCCCACCCCAAGCAGTGCCCTGTTTGCGTGTTACGCTGCTTTTGCCAAGTGATCCTTACTCCCATATGCCTGCGAAGACTTGCATGAATGAGCTCACACTGCTTATGCTATTTTGATATAAACTTTGCTTTAATGTGTCAGACCCTACTGACACTTGATCATTCAGATGCATCTGTTCGGCTGCTGGTGTTAGGGCTCTGCGTGGGTCACTCACTGGGGAAGAAGCTCTTCTCTTTCAGGGGGAGGTCTCTGTGCCAAGAACTGGCAAGGAGAGCGCTGGATGGATGCAGCCAAAGGTGCTGGAAGAGACTTTGCTCTGAATTGCCTATTGATTCCTTCTTGCTGAATGATAGGGTTCTTCCTCAGTCTGGAGAAGGAGGTTGGTTGCAGTCCTGCCAAAGGAAGATGTTGGGGTTTTTTCTTTGGCTGCTTTTTCTTTGGCTTACTCTTTAATGAATTCCAGCATCTGTTTTCAAGGAGCTGAATATCTCAGCGTAGGCAGTTGTTGCAGGAACCTCCAGCAGAGCTGTAGGACCCTTGGTTCCAGGGTCAGGTTGTGAAGAAGGCTCTTGCATCACTGGAGCAGCAAGAGTGTGACCTTGGCCTGCCCCAGCCGACATCCCAGGCTGCACAGACTGTCCCATCTCACCTTCATGACAACAAAATGAGCTGAGCCCCAAAGTGCAGCTGCATGGTGCATGGGCCAGCACATCCATCCAGGAAAAAAAGCCAACCATCCAGCCCTGTGATGGCAGTTTGTACCCTTCCATGGAGGCTGGAGTTCCCCCCAGCATAAAGATGAAGGCAACGCAGCATCGTGGAGAAATGGCCGTGCTCTGCTTCTTCCCGAGCTGTTGGTGCAATCTGTGCCCTCAGCTGCCTTTCATCTGAGAGGTCGAGGTTCTGCAGTTATAAATCTTTTAAGCATCTGCAGTGTGACTCACTTCTTTCCTCTGGCAGCCTCGGTGTTTAACCTGGTAAGAAAGATGGGACCACAAAGGAGGATTTATTGCCCTGTTCCAGCTTAGTGCTCCACTGTAGAAGGCTTTGGTGCGTGTAAGCAGGCAGGTGAAAGGAGTCACCCTGAAGAAGTTAGCAATAGAAAAGGAGGTCTGGATGGAGATAGCCAGAGGTCACTGTCGGTAACATGCTGAGCCAGGCCTGTCCCTCTCTGCTGTTATCGTTCTTCTAAAGATGAGGAGAGTGTGGGCATGGGCCTCCCTTAGGGTAAGAAGGGGCCACACGTCACCAGGTGTTCAATGGGGAGCTCAGCCTTCGCACCCAATGGCGGCAGCCACCTGGGGCCTGCAGGAGTTGGGCAGATGGGGCTCAGTGTGCCTTGGTTGGGCTTTAAGCAGTCCCTTCTCTGATCCTGCAGTCCAAATCGGCTGAGGCCAGGGAAATGCCTGGAGCAAGCTGTCCCCAGGGGCTGCATCTGCACTGGGATGCCGGGGTCCCATGGCTGGACACCGGTAGCTGGGAGGCTGCTGCAGAGGTGGGGGCAGCCCTGCCCCCCCTTGGGAGCTCCTCCCTTGCTGCACAGCAGCTCTGGTCCGTCTGTCCTTCAGGAAAGCGGAGTGTCCCCCTCCTGTAAGGGCTCTCGCTCACCCTCAGTCCTGGGAGAGCATTTGTGGCGTTGGTCAATCGCTTGCTGCTATCAGGGTAATTAAAGCTTGACACCTCAGATCCTATAAGATCACAGGGACAGAGCCCAGCAGAGGGGTTGTCAAAACCATAAGGTAATCTAAAATCCAGCCTGGTCCTTTTTGGTGCATCCTAAACGCCCAGGTCCTTTCCCCGCCTGCTGCCCCTCTACCATCTCTGGAGCCTGACATCATGAGACAGCACCAAAATGCTGCAGAGCTCCAGAAATGCAGGAAACGTCTGGAGCCGGCCCTTGCAAAGCAGCCGTTCTCCATAACAGCGCCTCGTCCTCCTCCCAGCTCCTCTACCCTCCTCCACCACTGCAGCCCCTCCTCATTGGTATCGCCAAAGTACAATCCCAGCTTCGTTGCGAGCATCCAGCCAGCTGAGGAAGCAGGAATCCTGACAGAGACTTGTGCTGGGGATAAAGGACAGGTCAGGCTGCTCGTACTCAAGGGACAGAAACAAAGCGGCGCTGGAGGGTGTTTGACGTTCAGAATATATTACATTAGCTGCACAGTCACATCTGCCTCTTATTCCCCCCATGGTTTGGGAGAAATGCTGTGTGTTTGCATTTCCTATCTGACAGCTGAGCCGAGAGATGTTTGGAGGTTGGATGCTCCTTGCTTTATGTGCCGCTGCCCTGGATTTAACCCTGCAGGTGCTGCCTCCAACCCCCAACACTCTACCTGGGCACCCCGAGTTGCTCTGCGCTGTTTCACTGGGGGCTGCTGGTGGGATGCGCTGCCCCAGCCGTGCCCTGAGCCCCCTCCCCTGCCACTGAAAGGTGCCCCTTGCTTTGCCCTCCCCAGGGCTGTGTCACCCCATGGTGAGCAGCCTCGCCAGGGCATTGTCCCCAAGGCTATTGGTGCGGCAGGGTCAAGGGAGGTGGCCGTGCTGCTCCTGGCCTGCAGCGCTAGTGGAGAAGCCTGTGGCTGTCACACCGTGTCCCTGGGGCTCTGGGGCAGATTGCCATGAGACGGGCAGGAAGGGGAAGGCAATAGAAGAGCGTGCTGTGGGCAGGGTCACCCGGCGGGAAGCCTGCCCCTGCTCTTTCTGTGTCCTGCTGCCATCCCGTGTGAAATGTAGGACTCAGGATTTTTGAATTTCTGGGCTCGAAAGTGCCATAAAACTTCAAAAGTCCCCTCATCCAGGTGGTGATGATGTGCCCCTCTACAGGCACATCTCGGGCAGAGCGTGGGCATCTTCCAAATATAAGCCAGTGTGGGTCACGCTGGCTCTGTGGGCACCTTTGCTGGGTTTATCTGGGAGGTGAGTGCACCCTCACTTCTTCACCTGCTATGGTGTAAATTGCTTTGTCTTCACTTGTGAAGGCAAACAAAGAGGCTGTTTTTAACCCCTGAGCATGCAGGCAGGGCGGAGAAGAAATGGCAGGCAGCTTGGGACGGAACTGTCAGGGGTGTGATGCAAATCAAAGCCTCAGAGTCCAGTTTCTGGGCAAATGAGTGTGGCTTCAGCCATGGGAGACCACGTTCCCTCGGCCAGGCAGCCATGAACTCTTCTACAAAGCTGAGTCACAGCGACAGGGAGCTGGGGGTGAGCCCCAGATGTGCCCTGGCGCTGTCAGTGGGACCAGCTTTGCCTCGCAGCCCCAGCCGCAGAGTTTGGCAGCCGCACCCCAACACCGAGCTCTTTGCAGGGGACCGGAGGGGCTGCCAGGGACCGAACCAGCTCTGGGGCAGACACCGAGGTGTGTTCCTGGGACGAAGCAGCAGAAAAGACGACACAACAGCTTGGTTTGATCCACATAACTTATTTCTTTCTTTTTAATTATTAACTTGTGCCTTACAATAGAAGAGGAAAGAGTGCGAGCAAACGATTTGCTGGTTCCAGGAACTACTCTGGCACCACCGCGAGGGCAGTGAGGTCTCGTGATGACACCCTTGCCAGGGCCCTGACACGCAACACACGCACACACAGAGTCTCCGGCTCTTGCAGAAGCGATTGCTGGCAATTTTAAGGCATTGAAGGAAACCTATGGTTGTTAATCCTATATCAAATTTGGCACGTGTTGGAACAGTTAGAGCGGAGACGAGGATGCTTTGCAGGCTGGTGTTCGGGAGTCCTGTGGCTTCCCAGCGCTGGCTGGGACACAATGCAAATGTGAGCGTGGGGTTTTTTTCATGTGACGAATGTGCAGCCAAACAAGGGGCCCTGCAGACCCCATCACTTTGGAGCCAGTGACACCAGACAAGGTTCTGTGCCCCACGGCGTGGTGGTGCCTTCAGCTCTGATGCAGCGGTTCCCTGCCCTGCGCTTGCTGCTAGCAAACCCCCCCACGCCTGCCTGGGCTAACGCTGCTGCTGAAACCAGGCAAGAGTTGTCAGGACAGAAAAAAAAAAAAAAGAACATTCCTTGTAATTTAAAACCTAAGTGGTTCATAGACCAGACGTCAGGTGTGATTACAGTCCAGTATGGCTATTTCTGTGCTTCTGGGAGTAAAAGTGGATGGCTACATCTTGAGAAACGGGCAAGAGTTTAGCTATATGTGGATTTGGGTAGTAGATGAAAGTCTGTATCCTTGAAACTAGTTATAGCTGAATTGTTTCCCTCCTCCCTCCTCCCCCCTCCCCAGCAAAGCCGGCTGAGCAGCAGTCCCAGCCAGCCCGCCCTCGCCTGCCGAGGGAGGGAGGGGTGGTGGGTGCTACGAGCCCACTGTGCCACCACGACGACGACAACGACCAACATGCACCTATCTACCCGCCCGCGCCTCGCCCCATTTAAAAGGGAGCAATGTGCCAAGCTCGGCCTCTGCACGGCCGGACCCGCGAGGAAGCCGTCCCCAGGTCGGTGTCCCTGGGGGGTTATGTGTTTCTAAGGGGGGGCTTCCCGCGAGCCCGGCGTGGCTTCGTGCCCAGAGGAGCAATTTAAAGGCCGAGTGGAGACTGTTCCCCCTCAAATGCAAAATGGACGGGGTCCTGACGGTTACATTTTTGCATTCCCAAGGATTCCTTCATGCAGGTTCAATCTCCCTCTTTTCTTGGCAGAGGTTATGGTCCCCTCAATCACCTCAGCCCGGCTGGTTGATATTTTAGAGGTCACTGTAATAACCTCTCCTTGCTCCTCCTCCCTGAAGGACAGAGTAGAGGAACTAAAGCCTCTTGGCTGGAAGGAGTAAGTGGGGTTGGGGAGGGGATTGGGAGCTGAAAGGCTGACGCTTCCTGTGTTGAAGAGAGTCTCCTCTCCCTCCAGCAGCTTCCTGCAAGCACATCACAAGGGAAGAGGTTAGTCTGGGGACAACTCACGTGAGACATCTGCAAAGCCTGAGGGCATGCTGTGATCCGCGAGCAAGCCCGAGCGCTCCAGGCCATCCCCCAGCCTGCAGTGGACACAGGCTCAGGTCACGCCGCACCATGAAACTGCTTCAAAAATCATATGCCTTAGTCAATCCTTTTTGAAGCATTTGCAGTATGGGATGGGATACATGAGACCAGCTCCCTCCTCTCCCTCCAGAAATTCCAGGAAAATAAAGCCTCGAACCAGAGAGGGGACTCCTTTTGCATCTGCCTTGACTTTGCAAGAGAGACAAGTTTCCAACTCTAACTGTCCCCCATTAAAAGGCACTGCTGCTGGGGTGGCTGGGGACACAGATCACGGCTGCTAGATCGAGGCATGACATGGAGCTGTGGCTGCTCCCCAGGCAGGAGCATGGCAGGCACAGGCAGGGGAGAGGAGCAACACCGTCATGTTTACCCAGATATTTTCCAAGCCCTTGAAAAATATCCCAGCCTGCTGGGCTCAGGGGATTGGGCTTGGGAGGTGGCCAGGCAGAGCAGGGTCAGGGCAGCCTTACCTGTAGGCAGCTATCTCAATATCAAGCGCCATCTTGACATTAAGCAGGTCTTGGTACTCCCTCAAGTGTCGAGCCATCTCATTTTTGGTGTTTCGCAGGTCATCCTCCAGCTGCCCGATGGTGTCCTGCAAAGGCAAAGGTGCTCAGTGCCACATTTCGGAGCAGGGACCTCTCCTGTGGGTCTTCTGCTCTGCCCATTACGGAGCCAGGGAAGCTGCAACGGGCAGTTGGTTCATAATGACACTTCCCACCAGGAGCCTGGGATTGTGAAATCTCACGCTAACAGGGATGGAGAAGCTGGCAGAGCACCGGGCATGGAGTGCGAGTGTGTGGAGGAGGGAGGCTTTAACCATTGATGGATTTATATAGTTTTCTGTCTGCAGTGGAGTCTGTGGGGGGGCAAATAGCGCACGGTGGGGAGCCCCCGGTCCCATGGGGGACAAGGCAGGCTGCTGCAGAGGGAAGGGAAGAGTTGCGGGGGGGCACAGGAAGTTTTGGGCTTAAACATCATCAAACCAGGGGCTGTGGCTCACCGGGACAAGGGAGAGCACCCAGCACTGCAGCAGCACAGGGCTGGAGCGGGTGCCTGGAGAAGGGCTGCAGTCTGCACCTGGGGGGCTTCAGAAGAGTTGGGACGTGGGTCCGGGGTGGTGGAAGGAGCATTGGTGCTGCCAGGGCACGAGGGAGGAAGTGGCTCCAGGAAGGCTGACACCTTCCCCGGAAGATGCCTCAGAGCCCCAGACTGTGGGGCTCTGAACACAGGGATTTGGGGGGGTTACAGAGTCAGGGCGCTGTGCGGTGACAGCCGGGGTGCTCAGCTGGGTGACGACACCCTTCTAGCATCCTTCCCATCAGCTTCACCCTGCCATGGCCGCTACATCCAGTTCTGACAGCGATGTGGAGGAGTCTGAGGCCAGATCTCCTTGCTAACAAAGGGAACTAATCTTTTTTCTACAAAGGGAACTAATCTTTTTTCTATTTTTTTTGCAGCCCGGTTTTCTCCCACATGCATCCAGGTATCCAAGCAGCAGCCTGAAAGCCGTGAAACCCGCTCCTATAGGGATCTTCCCAATCAGCTGGTTTCCCGCTGCCAGCCACCCCGCTGTGCCACCAGAGGAGCGTGATTTGGAGCAGGAATGAGTAAGCAGTTTGCATTTACGTGACAGTGCAGCCCTGCCTGCAAAGCCCTGCAATGGCCATTGTCAACGCCTGCTTTCCCGTACCCACTCCTGCAGCCAGGCCTTTGCCAGTGCTTCCGGATTCTCCGTTCCAGCAAATGAGCTTTGTCCCAATGCACCATCCCCATCCCGTCCCCTCCTTTGTGTCCTGCATCACCTCCCCCATATGCGTAGTGCAGAGGCAGCCACGAGTCGCGGAGCTGCCCAAGGAGCAGGGAGCTGCGGTGAATCTGACACAATGGGCCCAGCCTGAGCAGAGACCCTCGGAGAAGCAGTGCCAGCTCATCCCGCATGCGGCATGGGGCATCTCACAGTCAAGTTAGCTGGACATATCCCACCCCATGGGACATTTATGGGCCATCCTTGGGGTCTCTGCCTTGACCCATGCTGCCCTGACCATCTCCCACAGCAAAACAGCTGCATGGAGCTGTGCCTCTGAGGTGGGACTGGGCAATGGGAAGGGGTGCAGGGAGACCACTGGGGCACCAACTGAAAAGCCCCAGGACACCCATGGATGCCACTGCAGTGCAGATGAAAATCCCTGCTCCGATGCAGCCAGACTACTGCTGCTGCACTGAGCCATGACAGGAGGGAGGGACTTGGGGTGACCTAATCCTGGGACAGCCCCACTCTTGCCATTCAGACCCTCCAAGCCTTCAGCCCCCTTCCTTTTGCCTGCAGCCTGCATGAAAAAAAACGCTCTTTAAAAATGGGTTATCCTTGTTACCTTGGACTGTTCCTCTCTTCTACACCCCAGCTCTACCACCTGATTGAATAAAACCCCCTCCCCACACCATTGCAAACTTGTCCCCTGACAGAAAGCTCTCACATACTGGTTCAGATTTGACTGGATAGCCTATAAAAAGACATGTCCCTGCTTTAGCAGTCTATAGGAACGTTTTAAAAGCTCAAACAATAGGAATGTTCTCTTTTAAGACAGACTTCCATCCTTTTCCACTGGTTGCAGCCACGGAAATTATTTAGCTGCTACACAGGCACACTGTTCAAAAGATGCCTAAGTATCACCACGCTTAAAGCAGATCCTGAGCGTCACGCAGTAAAAAGCTGCTGTGCTGTAGCTAAAGCAATTTCAATTATGGTGCCGTTTAATCTACTTGCATTTTTTTTCCCCCAATTGAAAGATTGTTCCCGCAATCCCTCTTCACATGGCATCACAACTATTTAAGAAGATTACTGTGTGTAATCCTTTCACCCACTACAGAAAATATTGTATATTGCCTATTTCCATAATATTTGTCAAAGAAGACCTCAACTATTCAGGGAGGTTACAAACAGCTTAGAGCTACAGTCACAAATTCTAAAGAGCCTGGCAAAATTTGGCCTTGAAAATGACTAGGCATTACTTGGGTGTGAAATAACAACGTCCTTCAGGTATGAAGTAAGGCAGTTGTTTCAGCATTTAGAAGGAAACGGCTTGATTGAGAAATGACAGATCATTTAATAGCCATGTAATAGAACAATCTCAGTTCTCCTTTTGTCATAATTCATGAATGTTTCCCTGTAGCAAGAAAATGTGGTAATATTGTGGTAATGGAATAAAAGATATGGAGTGCTCAATGACTGCCCCACGTGAGTCTTTCCACAGACAGAGAAGATGCTGGAATCTGGCTGCAAATTCAGCCTTAACGTTTGCACAGCTCCAGTTTCTGCGGTGGAGGTGCCAAGAGCCAGGCCATGGGGCTAGGCGCCAAGCCTGGGCAGACAGTTTCGAGGAATTACCCGCAACGATGGGTGATGGGGAATGTGTGGGCAATTTTGGAGCTCATTCTTGAGGGATGGGATGGGGCGATGCCCCAAACAGCTCTGCCAGGTGCAGGGATGTCCCCTGTGGAAAGGAGGGGGTGTTGGAGGGAGTATCCTGACCCTGCTTGTCCCCCCAAAACCTGCCCTATGGATGGAGTGTGAAGGCAACAGGCAACTCCCTGGTGAGGCGGGATCTGTTGTGCAGGGCGGAGAGGCCTGGTGGCAGGGTGGGAGGAAGGCCGCAGGGATGCCCAGCACTGCGCAGTGCTGCGGGGGCACTGCCCCTGCGTGGGTGGGCACTGCACAAGGCAGAGGGGTTGGTGCTGCATAGTGCTGGTGCCTGGAGGGTGGGGGGTGTTGCATGCAGTGCAGCACAGCTCGGGATGTGGGTGCTGCACGGTGCGGGGGGGGCACCGCGGTGTCCAGCGCTGCGTGGTACTGCGGGAGGGGGGGCTGCTGCAGAGGATGGAGCTGCGCTGCAGGGTTTTTCATGCAGTGGAGACGCTCAGCGCTGCACAGGACCGGGGGCGGGGTGTGCCGGGTCGGAGGTGCCGGTGCGGTACGGCGGGGAGCCGCCGGGGGGGCTGCGTGGGGTGAAGACGCCCGGTGCTACACACTGTGCGGGGGAAGGCTGCTGGGATGGAGGTGCCGAGCGCCGGGGCAGATTGCACGGGAGGAGGATGCTCGGTGCCGGCGACCCTCCGCGGGGAAGGGACGGTTACCGGTCCCGGCGCCGCCCGGCTCACCTGCAGGCCGGCGGCCTCGGCGCTGTGCCGCTCCTCCAGCTCCTGCAGCTGCCTCTCCAGGGACTGATGGGCGCCGCGCAGGCTCTCCATCTCCGCCAGCCGGGCCTGCAGCTGCCGGCGGCACTCGCCGGCCTCCCGGCGGCTTGCGCGGACGGCCTCCTGGCTGCGGGCCGCCCGTTCGTGGAGGCGGGCGCAGCGGGCGCGGTACCAGTCCTCGGCCGCCTGCAGGTTGCGGGCCGCCAGCGCCTCGTACTGGGCGCGGAGCTCCCGCAACGCCGCCGCCAGGTCGGGGCGCCCCGCGGGGGCCGGGGCCGGGGGAGCGGCGGCGCGGAGCGCGGCCCCCAGCTGCGCCAGCTGTTCGGCGTGGGCGCTGCGCAGCGCCGCCAGCTCCTCCCGCAGCGCCGCCGCCCGCCGCTCCAGGTCGGCCCGGGCGCGGGCGGCCCCCTCGGCCGCTTGCTGCCGGGACCGCAGCGCCTGCTCCGCCTCGGCCCGGCCCCGCGCCTCCTCCTCGCAGCGCGCCCGCAGACGCTGCGTCTCCTCGGCCAGGCGCGCCCGCTCCAGCGCCGCCTGCGCCCGTTCTCCGTGCGCCTCTTCCAGGCGGGCGCGCAGGGCCCGCAGCTCCCCGCCCAGCAGCTGGCCCAGTCGGCGCGGCTCGGCCGAGCGCTGCCGCAGCGCCGCCAGCTCCGCCGCCAGCCCCCGGTTCCGCTCCTCCAGCGCCCGCACCCGCTCGATGTAGCCGGCGAAGCGCTCGTTGAGGCCCTGCAGCTGCTCCTTCTCGCTGGCCCGCCCCGGCCCCGGCTCCGCGCCCGGGCGCGCCCAACGCCCCGCCGCCCCCTCGGAGCGCCGCGGGGTCTCGGCGAAGAGGTGGCGGTAGGAGGCGGCCAGCGCCGCCGGCTCCGCGCTGTAGCTCATGGCGGCGGAGCGGGAGCGGCGGTGGCGGCGGCGGCGCTTATGTACCGCAGGGAGGGGCGCGGGGCGGGGCGCTGCGGCGGGGAGGGGACGCGGTGCGGTGCACGGTGCGGTGCGCGGTGCGGTGCGCGGGAGATGCGCGGTGCGCGGAGCGTCCCCGGGGCCGCGGCGGTAGGAGGCGGCGGGAGCTGTCCGTGCGCCGCAGTGCTGAAGGGCTGTGGCGGCGGGCGGGACACGGGGCGGGACAGACGGATAAGGATGGACGGACACACGGACACAGCTCACAAACATACACGGACAGACGGACAAGGTCACACACGCACAACGAGACAGACGGAGGCGCAGGCACTCGCGGAAAGGGACAGGCACGTTCACAGTAAGACGCACGCACACGTGCTCAGAGCCAGACAGACAAAGGGACAAGCAGACATACAGAGACACACGCAGATGCACACGCAGATGCACAGGCAAGGAGAGGCAGAAACACAGAAGGGAGCAGACAGAAATGGGCCAAGTGGAGAGACGGAGTCAGGCAGACACACAGACACAAACACGCACCCCCAAATCACTCCTGCTGGGCTATCCCTGTCTGTCCCTGCTGATGCTCTAGGCAACCCGTGCTGCACACCTGGGCTGAAGTTGTCCTGGGGGGCTGGTCCCAGCCCCTCTCCTCCAGTTGGGACTGTGTTGCCTGTGGCAGCGTGGTGTCTCCGCAGGATGGGGCTGTGGGCAGTTGAGGTGCAGGGGGGCTGCAGAGGTGTGGACATGCCTGGAGGAGGGGGTGCCCAGGACAGAGACTCATCACCGGTCCAGCCATGCTGCTGGGGACAGACAGGGGAGGATTTTCCCTCCAGTTTTTTTGCCAGGAACAGAAAGAGCTACTTCAGCTTCTGTCCTGTCCATGCAAGCGGGCTGTGCCTTTCCAGTGGCAGGGTTTTGCTGGGAGTACCCAGGGCTGCACAGCTGACAAGAAGGGGGACATCCCCACACACACCTCCAGGCCAAGCGCCCTGCCCAGGAACATGGCACCCCAGGGCAGAACCTGCCAAGAGACGAGTGGGAAGCGTCTGATCTCTGGGAGCAGCAGCACAAAATGTAGCTCTGAGATGGAAAAACAGCTTAAAATCGCTGTGATCCAGGTGTGAGGAACGTGGTGAAATGCGTAACTGGATCCTGTGTCCTGCTGTACGTCTCTGTGCCACTAAGCTCTGTACTGATGCCCAGTTCCTCTACTCCACTTGTCCCCTTTTCTCCTCACAGGTGACCAGGGGACAGGATGAGGGAGGTCCGGCAGGGAGGACAAGCAAGCCAGAGAGAGAGTCATGACTTCCAAAAGAGCTGTTGCTGTTTAAAGGGACCAGCCAAATGGGGAGAGATGATGCTGTGATTCACATCTCCTTTGGATCAGGAATTGCTCATAACAGTGGCTACGGAGGAGGCCGTGCAAAGCATGGAAGCAACCCTGGCTGGAGTGCACAGGAGCCCACGTCCCTGCAGCCATGGTTAGAAGGGCCCTGCCTGGGACAGAAACCCCATGGGGAAATCACCCCCTGCGAGGTGAGCCCAGCACAAGGCAGAGCATGGCCCCACTGAGGGAACAGGCTGACCCTAGGTGTGCAGTCCGGGATTGGTGACAGATCAACACGCACATGTATATACCCCACCTTAGTCATAGAATCATAGAATTATAGAATCATTGAATCATAGAATCATAGAGTACCAGGTTGGAAGGGATCATCTGGTCTGAACTTGGCAAAAGCGCAGCCCAGACAAGGTGGCCCAGCACCCTGTCCGACTGAATCTTAAGTGTCCAATGTTGGGGAATCCACCACTTCTCCGGGGAGATTAATCCAATGGCTGATTGTTCTCTTTGTGAAAAATTTTCCTCTTGTGTTCAATCGGAATGTCCCCAGGAGTAACTTGTACCCACTACCCCTCACTTTTATAGTCCCGTGTACCTGTCCCGTAGGGCACAGGAGGAATGAGGAGTGTCAGTCAGTGGAGGAAAAGAGACAGGAGCTCTGCACACACTTGGGTGAGAGACCTGGCTTGTGCATTGTTTTTCCAGGACTTAAATCTGCGCACAGGTAGTTTGCCTGGAAGGAATCCATTTTCCTGAAGCCCATTTTGGGTCAGTGATGGTGAGGCTACAACACTTGGATTGTCTGAGTAGCTTATGTTTTGGTGGCAGAGCAGGCCAGGCAGACAGCCTCAGCCCACGCTGGGGCTGCCAGCCATCCTGGCCCTGGAGCACGACGCCTGGCCCAGGCTGTCTGGCTCACACTGCTAATGCAGAAATCTTCTCCTTCATCTGTTTTTTATTTCAGGTCTTTCCCGTCCTCACACACAAGTGCGTCTTACCACTTCCTCGACATCTGTTGCTTTGCATTGCAGTATCCTAAGTCAGGTTTCTGCTCCTGGCAATAACTGATGAGATAACTGAGAAGTCACCAGCTCTGCCTAGTTATGTATGTGGCATCGTTTTAATGACTTTGCTCTGATGTGTATTACTGATGGTGAAGATGGTTGTGGTTCTCTTTTGTCTTGGAAGAGTGGAGTGCAGCCTATCCTGGCCTCCCCATTCGTGCTGTTTTAGCACTGCCATGCATATGTAGTCTAACAGCGGAGTTAGGAGTGTCACAGTCTCCTCCAGCAGAAGAAACACAAGGGTCTCTGCAGGGACTTCTGACATCCATGGGTAAAGACCCTGGGACTGAATCCCTTTGCCTCCCAATGGGTTGAGTTGTTCTGGAGCCTTTCTACACAGAGGGAAGGAGACTCTGGGACCTGAGCCAGCTGCTGGTGTGACTGCTGGGACCCTGTAGCTGAATGAGCACAAGGAGTTGGAGCCAATAAATACTAGTAAGTGCCATTATTGTTCTATACTGCAGAACAAGGATGTGGCTCCAGATCACTTGGAAGGCTGCTTCTTTCAGAGGAGCAATGGGTGGCCGAGACCTTGGGATCCACCTCAGTGTGAGCTGTCAGCTCTGGGGGCGCACCCATATTCCAGGCAACTGCAGCAGGACCCCCATCCCAGGTGGTTGGCACCCAAATGCAACTTCCTTGCAAGTCCCTTGAGCCCCTGACCCAGCTCTCGGGGACTGACTTGGCCGACAAACCTGTACAGCCCTGCCAGTGAGAGGGAGAGCTGCAGTGTGGCTACTTCCTGGAGAAGAAGTCATGTCGCATCAGCCTGGAAGGAAGTCCTTGAATGACTCAGACCTAAATTCCCTAAATTCCCTTCCCCTTCCACTTCTCCTTTTCCTCTTGCCAGAAGCTGGAGACAAGCTGAACACCAGTGTGTCAGACCTGAAAGGAGATGGCAAGCTGGAAGTGGGCACAAACTGGGCTGTGTTCAGCCTCAAGAAGCCTTGATACCTGAGTAATAAATGGAGCTCTGTTGGGACACACACACATGGCCACAGGGGAATCTATCAGGCCAGAAAACAGGCAGAAAGCCAAAGAAAAACAGTTCCATAGCTAAGAATTGCACTACTGAAACCCAATGGGTTGCCAAGGACCTTTCCATACCTCCCAGTTCCTTTGAAAATCAATGCCTGTGAGACAGCAGGAGGAGCCCTTAGAACTCCGTGATCCACTCCGCACAGCAGCCGCCTGCTGATGTGGCTCGTTAAACAATTTATCTCCCAAGCTGTAATCTGCCTGGGCTTGTGATTCAGAGGAAAAATCCATCCTCTGAGCTGTGCACACACAGCAATGGGACACCCACCTTCTGGCTGGTTTCCAGCACAGTCCATTAAACTAATGCGCTGGGTAGGTGTTTCACCTCCCGGCTTCACCGTGGCATCTGCCTGAGATGGGAAATGCTTCCTGGTGCTGAGAAAAAGGCAGATCCAAGTGTGTCCTGGGAGGCTGCTGCCAGATCTCCTGCAGCACAGGCGAGTCTGACCCCCTGTGGGAGGGAGAGCTCTGTGGGTAAGCGCAGCAAAATCAGGGAGAAAACGTATATGTTATAAACACATATAAAAGAAAGAAGGATGTATCCACTGAACTGTGCATACACAAAACCACTAATAAAAATAGGAAAATAGCTGTACTGAGTCCCCCTAACTCAGCAGTTTGTTTCTGGCAGGGGCAGATTTATGCTTCCCTGGAATAATTGTCTGGTTCTGGCTGTCTGTGGCTCTGGGGCTCCCCGGGCAGCAGTCACATCCCTGTGTTTGCTGGCCCTTATCTAATCAGTGCAAGTTCATGTCCTGGATGCCACCGGGCTCTGTAATCCACAGTTTGATAATGCGCCGGCCGTATCATCTTTCTTTGTACTTTAGAGTTGCTGCCAGCTAATTTTATTCCGTGTTCCTGGCTTGTGGGACACGGTGGAAGAGCTGGGACACGGTTCCTTCCCACCTACCTCCCTGGGCAGGATTTTGCAGACCTCTGCCTTACCCCCCTCAGTCTCTTTCCTAGGCTGAAGGATTTTTGTCAATTTAATTTTCCTTCATAGAAAAGCCATTTCACACTTTTAGTCATCCTTGTTGGCTTCAGTGCATCTTCTGGTGTGTCGGAAAGTTGTGCCAACACACAGACAGACAGACAGTCCAGGATGGGCCCCATGACGAGGATAGAATCATAGAATCATAGAATGGTTAGAGTTGGAAGAGACCTTAAAGATCACCTAGTTCCAAGCCCCCTGCCCTGGGCAGGGACACCTTCCACTAGACCAGGCCGCTCAAAGCCCCATCCAGCCTGGCCTTGAACACCTCCAGGGATGGGGCATCCACAACTTCCCTGGGCAACCTGTGCCAGTGTCTCGCCACCCTCAGAGTAAAGAATTTATTCCTAATATCTAATCTAAACCTACCCTCTTTCAGTTTAAAACCATTACCCCTCGTCCTATTGCTACACTCCCTGAAAAAGGGATATGGATGGGTGCATGGAAATGAGCTCCCGAATACAGGTGGACGCATCTCCAAGTGAACCCCTCACTTGAGTGCCCGGCACAGGTGCCATGAGGTGTCCCAGGGCACTGGGAGGTGTAAGATGAACTTTCCAGGCGGGTAATGCCGCCCGGCCATGGGCTTGATGCTGAAAACAGCTATGCTTTAGCCAGAACTAACAGCACGTGTTAACGGCTGGTGCCGTCGTGTGCTTCCCTTGGCGAGGTGGTGGAGTGAGGCTCACGGAGCCCAGAGACCATGATGGGCCAAGTGTGTCCCCGTGCTGCGGAGGGCGGTGGCAGCGCCTTATCACCCGGAGCAGAGCAGAGGGTGGTGGGGAAAGCCGAGGGAAGCGTCCTTGGGGAGATAAAGGAAGCAGCGTGGTGGCAGGGCCGGAAAAGCTGCTGATGGAGGAGGGGAGGCATTCCCGGCCTCCGGCCACCACCGAGGTGCAGGAAGGGAGACAGGACCCGTGTGCCGGAGGTTTGTCAGAGCCTCCTGGGCCCAGGGTGAGTTGGGGCAGGCGAATGGCTGCCATCATCCTTGTCACTGGCACGACCACCCCCAGGTGGCCAGGACCCTGCTGGGACTGCGGCCTTTTCCAGGCCTCTGGGGTCAGGAAGAACAGGCAGAAAAAGGGAGGCTCGTTTTGCCAAAATATATTTTTTTTGCTTGGCACTTTTTGGGGCGGTGCTGGCCCAGCGTGGTACAATTGGGAATGCACCCATGGATATTTTTTGCTCTGCACAACCATCCCCTGAGCCTTTCCAGCCCAGACCACCATGCCTGCAGGTGTGATGGGGACAGGCCTGCGCTTGTTAATGGCAGCGGACCTTTGCTCGGGATGGGCAGGCAAGGACCCCCCTCCTCCTGCCGCCATGGCCAGCGTCCCCAAGCCCCCCGCCATCACCTCCCACGTCACTCGCAGCCGCTCCCTGGGACCTCCTTGTCACCTGTCCCACGGTGGATGGGACACACCCCGGCCCCTCTCGCCCCAGCCTGCGCTGCAGACGCGCTCCCCCCAAAAATCAGTAATTAATTGTATTATTTTAACCAAAGCTCTGGCTCCTTCAGGCAGCATGGCTTGCCATGGCGCTGAGGCCGGCTGACAGAACTGTGGGGGCTCAGGCATGCGGGGTGTGCGGGGCCGGGTGTGGGGTCGGAGGCCGGAGCGATGCCAGACCATGGGAGGAGATGTTTTGGGGAGTGTGTGGCGGGGGTGTCTGTGCGGCTGTTCCGCGGGTTAGCACATTGCCGCCGCTCCCTGCCGCCGCCGCTGTGCGGCTGAGCGCCGGGCTGGCACACTCTCCCCGCTCCCTGCCGGCGGGAGGGGCGGGGCGCGGGCGGCGCCTGCGCAGTGCCGCCGCCCCGCCGCTGCGGCAGTCGTGCGGGGTAGTTCTTCCGAGCGCGGCAGGAGGTGAGAGCGGCCCGGGCGCGCGGGGGCAGTGCGCGCGTGCGGGTGCGCGTGCGCGCGCCGGGCGCGCGGCGGCGACCGTTGGCGGCGACCGTTGTGGGGGGACCGTTTGGGGGTGGGGGGGAGCGCCCCCTCCCCGCTCCCCCTCCCCGCTCCTCCTGCCCGCTCCCCTCAGGCGCACAGCCCGGGAAGGGCGGGGGGTGGTGGTGGTGTCTGTTCGCCGTCGCGGCCCGGGGTTGAGGAGGGGAGGGGCAGCGAGTGGAGCCCGGGTGGCCGCCGCCGGCGCTTCCCCTTCTGGCGGTGAGGGGATCCCCTCGGCGGCAGCGCCCGCCGGCTCTGCCGTTTCCCTGGGGCCCGGTTGCCCCCCTGCCCTGACCGGCCGTTGTGCCCCGGGAACCCCTGATGCCTCCCCAGCCCGTCCTAAGCGGGGCGGCCCCCAGGTTACCTCAGCCCACCCCGCACGGGCCCCCTCTGAGGAGAAGGAGCCCTCGGGAAGGCGTTTCGGAGGTTTGGGGCCAGCACCCGCTCTGTTCGTTTCCGCCTTCCGCCCCACGTGGACCGGAGGGGTCCCGGCGGCACCTTCCAGCTCGCAGCTTCCCTCCGGGGTAGCCGCCACCCCGGCTGGGGAGGTGGGTAGGGGCGATCCTCTTCGCTGAGGAAAGAAAGGCTGATGCCGGCGCTGGGGAGAACGCTTCCCGGACAGCCTTGCATCCGGGCGAGGGTTCATTGTCACTGCTCTGTTTCGTTTGAGTTGCTCTTGGCAATCCCGCTATATCAGGCTTGAGCTGATAACCTAAAGACAGGACCGAGGCATCAGATAAATAAATAAAAAAAAAAAAACCGAGGCAAAACTGCTTTGCTCATATTTGCTTATGTTTGTTTTTTTTTAATTGCTCCGTTTGTGCCAAAAATAACGTTGCAAAATGTGTGGCGGAAACAAACCTTCATTGGTTTCTGATAGACTAGATGACTTAATAGGGCAGTACTGTTTCTTGTAGCACAGGCAGTTTTAAAAATTCCTGGAACTGCTGAGATTATGAAACCCTTAAGTTTATTCCCTTGCTAGTGTTTCTAAAGACTGCCAAGCTGGATACTGAGGATCCTCTCTGGCGTGGTCTTGAGAACATTCCTCCTAAGGCATAATCACGTATGGTTTAAAAGATTATTTTTTTTTTAAGCTGTGGAAAATTTACCGTTTAAACCTCAAAGATTGCAAAATGCTTTCTAAGTAGTCGCTTAGAAATGTCCCCCTCTTACCTATCCAAATATTCCCCTGTGTCTGTTTAGAATAATATCTTGTCACTGGCTGAAATATATTGTATTGATCCATATACTTATTTGTCACTAGTGAATAAATTGAAAATATGAAGATTTTCAGGTCCTTCCGGGTGCTACATGGTTTTATTGAAAACCAGAAACAAAACTCAAGACTACATTTTGATCTTTGGTTCATGTGCTGAATTTGTAGTTCTGGCAGTGAGGAAAAACCCTGGTGTTTCACTTGCAAACCAGTCAGCTCAGCGCTGGAAGTCTGTCACAGCCCTTGTCGGCCCCTGTCAACCTAAACATATTTTAGAGTAGGACTACTATTTAAAATAATCTATTGCCATTAGTCTGGAGTCCAAAAAGATCATTCAGGAGCTTGCTGGTTTGATTAACAGCAGTTGGAGTTTGTTCAAGCATAGACGTAGTTTCATTATATAGTACAATACAACCTTTACTCTGTATAGCGTCATTCAAACAAATTGTATGGCAGAATGCACCACCGAATTACATTTAAAGTGCTCCATTGAATTAAGTACAATTGCAGAGATAAATGGGGAGAAAAATTCTAAGAATGGGAGAAATGTTTTCAGCTGAGGTTTGAAATTAACAGCCTGTGAGTATATTTGCATTGGTAGCATTAGTGTTATACGCTGTTTCTAGGATATGTGCTAGCAAAAATCAGATGCCAGCCAAAACTTTCCCAGGCAAATTTCCAGTTTGTAGGCCGTTTTTAATAATAATTATGATAATAAACCCCCCTTGAATTGTTACTCCTTGTCATGTTTGATTTCTAATACAGCTTGAATTGAAAGTTAATAGACCCTTCCTAAGATCAGTAGAAATATTTATCCTAGACATTTTTTTTTTCTACTTCCAGGGGAATGTTTGTTTTTGAAAAAACAGAAACTTTAGTGTGGTGTTTGCTGGTAAACACTGTGGTATTGTACTCTTTGGGAAACACTGAAAGGAGTGTTTTATTTTCTTTAAAAATACACAAGTTTATTATTTTTGTATCTAAAAGGGAAGCAAGCTATTAAAATCTGATGTTTAACTGATGCTTACTGAAAAAGCAGATAGGTTTATTTGCTCACATCATTCCTGTTATTTGCAGTTCAGCTTAATAAAATAATGCTTCAGTTAAAAACTGATAGATGGGTGGTTAGCTTGCAGTGTGAGCTGTTATCTAGGGATGGCCCTAGGCTGGCTGCAGAATAGGTGCTCCAGGACAAACCGAGATGATTTGCAGCCTTTGAATCCTACTGGAATTGCAGATTCCGACTCGCAGGGAGGTGCAGGAAGAAGAGCTGACTGCAGCCCTGCCCTGGAAATGTTGGGCAAGAGACAAAAGTGGAGTCAGGCAGTCGCAATCAGTGAACCCATTCTTTTGTGGGAATTTGAAATTAGGCAGTGCTGTGGGATCTGGGTGGTTCAGTACCACGCAACCTGCCATTGCTTGGCTGCTGGTGAAAATCCTACAGAGGTCTGTAATGACCCAAAGTGACGTTACCATGTAGAAGCTGCTTGGCCTGGGGAAGGTGGATTAATGGTCTCCAGCCAGGCTGCAGTGGAAAGTTGTCATAGGAACTGGCTTGCTGTTTGGCAGGGCCATGCCTTGTCTTCACTCCTTTAAAAGAACACCTCAGTAACTAATCGCCTCAGGATAAGAAATATTTGTAATGCCATCCAGCGTAAACCATGAAGAGAGCAAGGCACTTCAGCTCTACGCCAAGGGAAACTGAGGACAGCGGTACACGTCAGCAGAGGACAGCCTGAGTGATGTACCTTGGGATGAGTTCGCAGTGCCTGCTCTATGCCGTGTCCTTGCCTCGGGGTGGCTCACGAACGCTGGGTGTCCTGATATAAAACAGCTGTGGCTTTTTTAGCAGTGAGAATAATAGGACGGAAAACTGAACAGAATGTGCCTGGGAGTGGAAGCCTTGTCTTGCTCTTTGGGATGTGTTTGGGATGAGATATGTTACCAAGTCAGTGCATGGGAGTTCTTCACTTATTGTCTGTACTGCGTCTACTTTTTAAATTTTATTTATAGTGTCAGCAGCACAAATACCATTTGAAATTATATTTGAAATGTCCATGATCGGAGTCTCTAAAAGTTGGCTATTCTGTGCTGAAGCATATTTTATTCTTTGAGCATCTCCAAAGTGCACATTCATATAAATATTTCCTATTGTAGAATGTCTGTTTTGTGCTACTAAAGAAATTATTATTATATGTCATGGTTATGATGTTCATAGCAATGAGCTGTATTTTGCTTTTTAATCATTATGACTCCTTAACTGGAATGGTTCCTAAAACCTTGGACTGTGTACTCTGCGTAGAGAGAGCATGTATAACATGAGTCTGCTTTCTTAACGCAACCACAGAGAGAATCCAGCATGCACAACAAATAGAACTTAACGTACAGTAAATAGGCCTTAAGCAACATCTGGAAAAAGTTGCACAGGTATTTAAGGTAGTCACTGTAAACAATTGATAATCTAAACCCGCCTACATAAGTCTCATGCATGTGTTTGCAGGGCTAAAAAGGTGCTTGGGAGACCTGCCTCTATGAAGCCATATTAGGAGAAATAAATTTTTTTGATATGACAGCACGAGATCAAGAAGAAAGCCTGAGTAATACAGCCTGAAAAACCACACAGCAGCCCGTGTCGAATCTTACTACTACCTGAACGTGTAACGGTGCGTGCACCTTACTGTAAGGTCAAAAGCAGGTTTGCTCTTACTTCCTGGTGTCCTGGTTTGTCCTCAAACCAGGACACCTGGACAGCTGCGTCCCCAAAGGTAGGAGTAGTGGATGGTTCTGCGCCAGCCCTCTCAGTCCTGTCACTTTTTCAAGTCTGGTACAGGATGGTGGAGGCTAAACTTGTGTCCTGCTGGTGACCTTAGCTTATCATCCTCTGGGCATGAATACCTGCTGCGGGATTTACCAGCACAGCCAGCCCTTTTTTGGTAGTTTCATAGAGATAAAGTTCTGACTAAACTGGGGAGGTTGGAAACCCCACTGTGACTATCTGCATGGTACCTTCTCTTAACACGTAAGCAAGACAACAAGTGGGTTTTTACCCTGTGCATCATACCAGCTAAAACTGCTCTAAAATCTGCAAAGGTGTGAGTCCATTAAATGTGGAGAGCAGGAGTCGCAGTAATTAGATACCTATAGAAATGGTGCTAGGACGTGAGCAACTTGTTGGTTTCTCTTTTGAAATTAAAGGATGTGTGGGCACAGCTTCTGTAGGTGGATGGAAGAAGAAAAGGAGAACCAAGGAGATCTGATTTTTTTGAGATTTGAAGGTGGCTCCAAAGTGAAGTAAGTTAGTAGAAACAAATATGTGGGAACAACGTGCTCTAGTACTCTTGTGTTGTACCCATCCTGTTAGTAAGGAGGAGGCAGTTTTGGTCTCCAAAACTACCATTCTGGCTCTTTTCACCACAAGGGATTTATTTAAAAACAAAGGTTCCTTGAAGTCATTATGTGGTCCAAACTTAGCTTAATTTAGTTACAGAGTATTCACAGCTCCCAGCTGCCTTCTAGATATTTTCAAACAAAGACTTACTATTTTGTATGTATGCTTGCTACAAGGTTATCATTTAACCTTACTTGGCACAATTGGTGCAGAGGAAAGGGTAAAACAGAGATTTCCTGTATGGGTTTCTGCAGGAGGCTCTAAAGCAGGGTGGTTTTCCACTGTTTACTTAAGAGCAGCCCTTTGGATTAGCTGGCTTTGACCCAGGCCTTGTAGTTCTCCCTGTTAACATTGGCATAATACATAAAACACTTAAGATATGTTCTTGCTAGATTTTCAGGAAGCAAATTCTCGCTGAACCCTCCAGGAAGGTACACTTCCCCAAAATACTTTCCAACTGGGGTGGTCCAGCTTTGGCAGTTGTGGTGGCCAGATCTGGATTGTGGGACCTTCTGGGTGGGTTGTCCCTTTCTTGTGTGAGCTGCTGCCTTTCCCCTGGCAGCAGCTGCTGCCTGCACCGCTGCGGTAGCAACAGCTGCATCCCAGCTGTGTACCCTGGGTTCAGGAGGAAGCATTTAGCTGTTCAGGCAGTGTTTGCTGCTAAAATCAGTATTCCTTATCTCCTTTGGAGAATGGTAGCTGTGGGTGGGAATCAACTCGTATTTTACTACTTGGATCGTGCTCCTCTTAGTATTTGCGTCAAATGTAGTCCATCTGGCCATGGCGTATATCTAATAGGCTTCTAAAATAACCTAGGAAGGAAGGTAAATTCAAAAGAGAGAAGGCTGATGGTTTAGCATAAAGCATACTAAAATCTCCAGAGCCGCTGAATTCAGATGGTGTTTGGGTTGATTCAGTTGGTGATGAGTTGCACATGGGCATGCACAGCAAATAATTAGGAACATGGGGCCAGAGAAGAGCATGTGAATGTTCTGCCCACAGAAACATGAAGAGGTGCTGAGATTTACGCCGGTGCTTTGTAATCGCAACACAGCAATTACCAATAATAACATCTAAGAGTAAGTGCTAGTAAACATCAGGCTGCTTAGGTAATTTTGCAAGTCAATAAGGAGAGCCAGTTGCAATTAAAAAGAAATAATCTTTTAGATGTTGATTTCCTTTGCTTTCTCCATATGAGAGACCTTTTTCCCAAAAAAAGAAGAGCTGAACATATTGGCAAAGGTATTTCAGGTGTTTCTTTCTGATCTTTTCAAGTCACCTTTTTGGATATTACAAAGCAATCCGATTTCAAGACTATGCAAAGACATATATGTCCTTTGAAGTCACAAGAAAGGGCTGCAAGATTTGGGCCCGAGTGTCCTGGTTAAATTATGTCGTTTCTGACATCCTGTGCAGTATTCACTCACACCTTTTAAGAACAGATACCCATAATAGCTGTGTAGTTGTTTCTTTTTCATTGCTTGTTCAGTTCCACTTTTATATTACTATTCTCTGTGTATGCTTTTAGGTCAGGATGAGTTCATTCCCTAAAGAAAAAACTTGGTCAGTTGAACATAAATTGCAGGTGCTCTGAGCACCATTTAGCTTGAGGCTGACCCTGGAAACTGCTCTTCCAGTTCAGTTCCTGTAGCTTTCCCATCGTTGAATACAAGTGGCCGAGTGAAGCTGGAAAGAGGAATTTAACATAGAATCAAGCCAGACTGGTAAATTATCTGTTAGTTCTGCTGTCTGGAAACTGAGGCAGGAGTCAGATTTCATTTTCCGCTTCACATTGCAAGCATCAGTCAGTTGGTGCACCAGTGATGAAGGGCAGGTCAGCAAGGCAGTGCCTGTTTTGAGTCTTTCGGTGTTTTGGGATGCTGCATTTCCACATTGTTTTCCTTTGTTAAAAAAAGGAAAATAAAACATTGCCTAAAGGGAAGTACAAACACATGAAAAGGGTCTCTCTGAAGGGAGAATGGGTCAGCGGACCTTTTCCACCTGTAATCCAAAGCAGCTGACAGGGATGCATAGAGTTCTGCTAGGGAAAAATGATAAAAATGAGCATTTGCTACCTAAAGCTGTGAGTGCGTCAAGTAATTAGACACAAAACCCATCTTCCCTATTCTTCAGCATGCTCGTGCTACATGAATGCGTCGCTGCTAAGCAGTGACTAGCATACCAGACGATCTTCTGCTAAGTCCTTTTTAGTTAATAATACGAGTTTAGCCTCTAGAAGGCATTAGCTTGACTGTACCATTAACCACTTGGTGCCTGCAAACATCCTGAGCGGAACGTGTCTCACATGTGTTCTGGCATTTATTAGTATCTTCCTTATAGTGGTGTTGAAATGGGATGATTTTATAGAGAGTGAGTATGTTAAAAAATGTCAGTGCTGGAATTGTCAGCAGATGTGTGTGATATTTTATGAGCAAATTGTATACAAATTGGAAAGAGCTTTATTTGCTGCGATCTGAGATGAAATATCCATCTGTAGCCTTCAATAATTTGGGGACTTTGTCACTTCTGACGCAGGGAAATAACACTGTGGCCTTTCTAAGAGTTTGTTAAAAATACGTTTGTAAGCTAACCTTTCCTATTTTTTTTCACATGATAATAGGCTAGGTAGGTTCTTAACCTCTTCTTTTACGTGTATTGTAACTTCTCTTGTAATATTGCACTGGCAGTTTTATGAGCCAAGACCAAAAAACCCTGCTTGCTAAACTTGAGCAATCAGGAGGGAACAGATGATGAAAAACTAACAATCTTTTACTCATCTACCACTCGTTTTTCTTCACAGACATGTAGTGAGTAGATATTAACAAAGACAGTAGTAAAAAGCACTTTCAGTCCTCATAAATCGATGCGTGCTGGTGGGGTCAGGAACAAATATTGGAAAGGTTAGGACATGTAGAGAACTGTCTTCCCGCGTTGTGATGCTCAAAGGCAGGCTGGAATATTTTTCAATTGCTGTTTTGAAAGCCATTAAAAGGAGGCATTTCTGTGGCTGCACAGGAGGCTTTGTGCTGGCTGAGCGCATTGTCAGCTTTTTTCCTACCAGCTACAGTAGGTCAGGTAAAGTGGGTAAAGTGCTGAAAAAGAAATCTTTCTCAGTGTATCAGGGCTGTCGTACTACTCTGCTTGGGACAGACAATTTTAAAGGTGTTTCAGAACTCAGGAGATTCGAGCTGTTGGCTCATCCGCAGCAGGAGCGCAAGACTGCCCTGTTGAATGAGTCTTCAACTATACACCGACAAGATACTTGAGAAGTCCTGGCCGGAGGGAAGGTTCACTGTTAGCAGCTCTTGTTGCTGATTTTGGGATAACGGGGACCTGCTGACGATGGCTTCTTAGTTGTTTGTTAATGTTCTCTCACCTTTCAGGCTGACAGGTTTCTTCCAGGTCACAGCTAATGGAGTACGTCTGTCACTTCATCTGTGTTCCCTCTGAGCACCCTCTGTGCTGAGACAAGTACAGAGAGAGCACTCTGTGTGTCCTCGTCAGCTCCTGCCCGAGAACAGTCTCCTATGTCAGCGGGACTGATTTAACCTATTAAGAATGGTGGGCTGAAGGGACCATGGAAAGATGACTTTGTTTTCCTCAAATGAACTTGGTAGTTTGTGTTTGGCTTGGACGGGGTAGTAAAAAGTTTCTGAAGAAAATAAGTTGATACAGTTGGAAAACAGTATAATGTAGGCCCTTGGTATCACTTGATAAAGCTGAGACAGTTAGGTTATCAAAGAGAAGCCAGAGACTTAGCAGAAGTTCAAAGTCATCATAGATGTTCAGTTATTTTACTGATGAATTCTGTTGCATAACAAATATGGCATGAATTAGCAGTGTTTTGGAACAGCAGGGGAATACTGCAGGGAAAGTATTTGTAAAATTAATTTACTTGTAGAGTTTCCTGCAGTGGTGACTTGGTACTACACATCTGTCAAGATTAAATGAGATTTGGGGGCTGATAACACTTAGGTGGGGACACCATTGTGCCCTAAGGACAGACTTGTAATTTCATTTGTAATCAGGCAGACTATAATTACTACGTTTGCCTCTGATTAAAAAAACAGGTCAGAAAAGGAATGAATTGTGCTCTGTATGTGGAGGGGAACTTCACACCGTAAGAGCACTTCCAGACACCTACAGACTTCGTGTTCCCGGATTTTACATCTTTGTGCTTGCTCAGTTGGTAGGTCTGTGTAGCTTGCTTCTCATCGGCCAGGAGCTGCTGTGTGGAACTGCTTGCTAAGAACAGAGTGCAGGAAAGGTTTTGGGTATGCGCCTTTCTGATCTCTATGATCAGTGATAAGTACACGTCCAACCTCTGGTTTGGGGAGAAAGAAGCTTTCTGCGTGGCTCAGGTGAGGGGCACCTGGGGAGGAGAGAGTTGTACTTTTGGCCTTTGTGAGCACTTCAGGAGAGCGTTACAGCCAGCCCAGGAGCGATTTTGATGAGTCGAGCATGGAAGCAGAAGACTCTTGCTGTTCTCCTGTGAAAGGCTAGATCAGCCTCAGGGAAGGCTTCTTGGAAGAGAGATGGGTAACCATTATTAAGGACAAAAGCAGGAAGCCCATGAAATCAGTAGTAGGCTAGTGTGCATGTGGTGCCCTATATGTTAGGATAACTGAGAATCAAGATCCTCTTTACTAAATGATCCCTGTATTTATCTTCCTAGTGCACTTGACAGCTGAGGAGTATCATTATTTTATCTGGTTTGTGTTTTGTGGACAAACAGCAACTTGAAAACTGGCCTAGTTTTGCATATGAGTCTGTAGCCTTGCTAGGTATCAAAACTTTCTCTTCTTTGCCAGGCTTAGTTCGATAGTCCTCAGCTCATCCTTCTTCTTTTGGAAAGATGGGTTTATTTGTCAATGATCTGCCTGTTATTGGTGGGTAAGATCTCAAAAGGAAGAGAGACCAAGTTAGTATATGAGGATTTGCTAAGCTTTTTCCGTAAAGGAGGTGGGAGGAGAGGGCAATGGCGCTGGGGAAGAAAACTTGTAGCAGGAAAAAAAAGTTCTCACTGGTTTTGACAGAGCAGCTCTGAGAATTGCCGGATCGTCTTCAGCTGTTGATCTCAGTATTTATTTTCAGTAGCTTTTTTTTATGAAGGAGGAGCCAGTGTTCCCCAGTTCAAGTATGCCAGCTTCTTTACTCAGCAGCACGTCCCTTGGCAAGTGTTGTGTCCAGAGCCCTGGGACTCAGGCTGACCAGCCAGCTGGCAGTCTGCACCTGGGCTGAGCAGGGACCTCTTTCAGCCAAGGCTGGAGGGACACGTGAAGTCATGTTTCCAGCCTGTGGAGTTGGTTCAGATGCTGATTCTGCTGTCACATCTGTTTATGTAGCCCATAAACACGTAGAGAGGGCCCATCCAGAATGGAAGAGGGTGTCTTTAAAGGAGTGTCTTTAAAAAAATCATCCTTATTCTTCCGTTTACTTTCAAAGATTAGAAAAAAGCCAGAATAAGCTTTCAGTATCTTTGCTTTTTCTATAAAATATTAATGAAGCAGGGACCATGATCTTTACAGACAAGAGGGTTTTGTTAACAGTCAGTAAGGAAAGCCAATAAAAATGTCCTTCCTCACCTTCAGTGTTTAGAAGATAAAGAGGACTTTTGGCTGTTTGTGTTATCCAAGCTGACCCAGTTGCATGCTTTCGGAATGACTGTGCTACTGATCGGAATTGTGCATCTCAAATACTTTGTCGGTTGCTACTGCGCTTCTGGAAAGGCCCGTTAAGTCTGTATTTGCTTCCTGAAACACAGTGGAATCTAATGAAAAGCATCATTGTTTTGAAACACCGTGATCTGCTGCCAAAAGAGCTACTGTTGTATAATCCTTAATAGCAGGTTACAGTGGCAGTTGTTCCTTGGTTTGAAATCGGTATGTGGAAGGATGGCTTTCCAGTTCTGTCTCCGGGGATGGCACGCCTCATCTTGTTCTCTCTCTTTGGGAACTGTTAACTCACACAGAGGTGTTCAGCTGTCCTGAGTTGGTAATAGATCCTCGCACAGGTTTGAACACCAAGAGTGTTACTTAGAGGTAACAAGCTGAAGGGGACAGAGGAGACCATTGGTCTCCTTTGAGAAGGGGGAGCAACGCTCTGGCTGCTGAGTAGCCAGGGATTATATCTGTCAATTCCTGCCAGCAAGATTGTTACTAAAGATGCTTCAGATTGTTCTGATGTAAAAGAACAGAGTTGGAATAGAAAAGTTTATCTTTACTTTCCTTTCCGATTTGCAGAATTCAGGGTGTTCACTTCCATGCTGACATTTCTGCCTTTTGTGCTGTTTATGTTAACCTGCAGCTCGGCTAGCACTCTGTCATGCTTCATCTTTTTAGCAATATACCAGTATTTGCAGGTATCCGTCAAGCAGTGAATTCCTGTTGTGGTGAGCATTTGCATCAAAGCTTGCCTCACGATTTTCAGCTAAAGCAAATACATAGGAACTCTTAAATATTTTCTTTAGGGTAGACTGTATTACAGCAGAGGGATCAAATTAATCTCTAGTTTTTAATCTTTTGAGACCCTGTGCAACCAGAGCAGTTGCTTACGGGAAAACAGTGTGAGTAAAATACTTGAATTATCTTACGTGTTTTTTACTGGAATTTAACAGCTGGAAACAAAAAGCAGTGAGAACATCTCTTAGCCAGGTTCATGCTTGCTGTTGGCATGCGCTCAGTTGGACATCAGTCTGGGAACCTCCACAGCAGAGGCTGCTGCAGGCTGCTGAAGACCTTTTCCCAAGGAAGCGAGTTTCCCTGGGCTGTTAGGGTGCACAGTTCATGCCCGTGTTGGCTCAGAAGAGCCTTTGTTTGGCCATTCACCTTCTCCCCAGGTGAAGCTTCTCTCTGGAGGTTTCTTTACGATTTTTCTTGTGCCTCAGCCTTTTGTTCACTGATACATTGATTTATAAGATGAGAAACAGTCACCTGAGGCATGATACTGAGTTTGACTGACCTGCTCTGTGACTTTTCTGCAGTATTAATTCTTGACTCTGTTAAAAAAAGGCTGATTTAAATATCATCCCCCTCCCCTTCATTTAGAGCCCTCTGGTGATGGAAAAACTACTTTGGACATTTGTTGTTTCATAATGAACTGTCCTCTCTGTTAATATTTTTTGTGTGGATTTATTTAATTTCCAGTCATGGGCTCTTGTTCTGTCATTGCTAGACTGAGAGCCCTCCGCAGTCACACTGCTTTCCTGTGCATAAATGCTTCTAGACTACATTCAAATCACCTGCAGAGCCGCTCTCTGTAATTTGGCAATCTTCCACTCCAGCTTTACTCTCTTTCACAGCTTTATTCCTTCCTCAATATAATCAGTATCGTTCTTGAATGGGGACAGCTGGCTGAAGACACTTTTCCAGCAGTGCTTGTAGCAGTGACATATAGGCAGATGGAGTCCTGCTTGGTAGCCTTGTACATCCAAGGATCGTATTTGACCTGCAGTTGCAGCGTTTCCTTAAGCGCTCATGTTTGCTGATTCTTCTCTGTGGCATAGCTCTTGCTCTTCTGGATCAAGTCTCACATTCCTGAAGTCTTCCTTTTTTTCTAGCGGTGGGACAATACGGGGCACACTAGACTTAGAGAAGTGGAGAACCAGCATTACTTCTAACAAACTGTTTGTGTAAGAAGCAGTATGTTAGAAACAACTAAAATGGTAATTCTGCAGGAAATATTGAGAAGCATGAGGTATATAGAAGCTAGAAAATATGCTAATTAGCTCACTGGAGAATTTGTGGTTCCCATTTCAAGGCAGTAAACTCAGTTACAGATAAATGAGGAGAATGGATGGTCTCATGGTACTCAGAGAGGGTCAGATTTGAGGTTTGCTCCTCATAGAGTTGCACTTTGGGTTTCACAGTTTTCCAAATTCCTTTCTAACCATCCATAAAATTGATGATGATTAAATAATGCTTAAAATATTTTAAATAACTAGTGCTCCTTGGGGTTCCTGAATGAATAGAACTCCTTGGATAGGAATGGATGGTCACCCGAAGAAACTCTTAAGTTTATCTGTCCATGTTTTTTAGTGTGTCTAATGCGTTTGGGTCCTGGATTATTACTGGAGCTCTACGTGCTGTGCAGCAACTCTGTGGGTATGGTTGTCAGTAGAAGTAGTCTGATAAAAAAATCCATGTAAAATAAGCAGGGTTTGTTTAAATATATTTTACAACATATTTGATATATAGCCATTACTTTAGCATCTGGTTTTATGACAGAGATAAAATTCAGCCTGAAATTAAATTAAATCCTATAATAACCCACATGAGTAGCACTCTCCCCTCTTATACTTTATCCATTGAGAAATAACCCATGAGTTACTGTTTTCTATCAGTCAGACCATAGTCAAATAAAGGTACGACTGGGAACACTTTACCGATTGCACTAAAAGCACGCTCTTGGCAAAAAGCAGCTGCATTGATGTCAGCGCTGCAGTGCTGCCCAAGAGAAACAGCTACCCCCTTGCTGTGGGGAGGACTCAAAGCTAGTGTCGGCGATTGCAATCTTGGAGGTGGGAGGGTTAGTACAATCTGTGGAGCAAGGAGAGTGTTATCCATCTAATATCCATCTCATCCAGTGGGTCTTTGTATACTGCAAGTGGGATCTACTGTGAGCTCAATACATGTGTCTGTGGTTAACCTTAGCAGGTTCTGAACAGCAGATCTCTACCTCTTTAATACGCTGTAATGGGCATAGAGAATTATCCTGCTTAAAGCCAACTTCAAGTATTAATTACCATGAGTACGCTTTGAAGTGTTTCTTGGAAATAATTTAATATTCAAATAGGAAAAGCGTATTTTGTCCTTCCTGCCATCATGAACCTGAAGCCTCGCTGCCAGAAAGGTGGCCACCCAGAAGTGGAATTTCTTCAAGTGAAGAACTTAACTTTAGTCACAAGGAGAAAAAAATAAAGAGTCAATTTTCTGGCTTAGGTCATTTACAAGCTTCATTGCTTATATTTGGAAACTGTGGGCTTTCCAGTGCTGCCAGAGATCTCAAGTCATGGACATATAATTTTCCAAAAGCATCACTAATTGAAAACGCCTTTTGGAAACAATTTTCTGTTGGCCATCAAGCAGAAGCATTGGCAGTAAAACACAGAGTGGTTTGAGTTGTCATCCCAGAGCTGTGGGAGGCAGGAGAGGAACTGTGCGAAGTAACAGTTAGAACTGGTGTGTAAGTCTGCAATTCAGAATAGGATCGGAGTGTCATTCGGCATCCATGCAATCCCTTGCATGGATGCAATCCCCCAAGCTTGGAGGGAGTCAGAAGCCTGCTGCTTTGGGGCTTGTGTCATGCCTAAGTACAGGTAGTTCTCAGTCTTCAAGAATTTGTAGGCGTGATCTAGATACCTACTGTAACTGATAACCTTGACCAAATCTGATTATATTTTTGCCTTCTAATTCTTCATTAATTGAATCCATTGTTGTCATTTTCAGTATGTTTGCCATCAGGTAAAGCTGACATAGCCCAAAATATATTCAGGTAATTATATTAGAATTCTTGGAGAGACTTGATCAGACTGTCTGGTTAAACACGTTCACGTCTTATGTGTATTCTGTAACATTCTCTTTGGTTGCAAATTGAACAGGACATACTTTGTTAGCATTGAGGGATTAACACCGTATCATCCTTTTTTTTTCAATGCAAACAGGAAATATTTCTTGAAGAATTTTACCCCTTTTGTGTTATTCCTCATCTCTGTACAGTAATGCCTCTGCTCCCTTGATAGGATTTCTCTTGTTCCTACCATACTTTAAAAAATCTTCTTTTTATTGTCCTTAGCTCTGCAGAAGTGGGAGCTCTGCCAAATTCTGTGAGTTGGTTTATCACGAGACTTTTTTTCTTTTTACATTGCACTGGTATGAGCTAAAGCAGTGGTTTGTCCTGTTTTCCAGTGTGTTTTAATGGTACTCCTGGATTCTCCAATCATAATGACTTCTGTACACCTGGGACCTGTAGTTCTGAGTTATCAGGAACATTAAAATGTGGGCTGGGGAGTCCCTCACCCATTCTCTCTCTATTGTTCTTTCTAAGCAGAGCGTGAGCAGAGATTTCAGTATTTAGCTCACATGAATAGTTCTGGGTTTCAGAAATGCTACTTAACAGACTTTTTTTCTCACGAGTTGGCATTTTCAGTTCTAGAAAGTCTATGTCACCTTGCCTTCTGGCAGCCCTAAGACGTCTCATCTTTGCTTCCCGGACACTAGCTGAATTGACTCAGCCCTTGGTTGAGGTGGGAGCCTGCACAGAAAGGACTGTTCCAGGGAGATAGCCATGGAAGGGCCGGCATGCTAGGGGAAGAGGAGTAACTATTGGTATTTGTATGTGAACTGATTCATTGCCTTTGCAGAGAGCTTCAGTGTGAGCACAGCGGGTGAGATCAAGCACAGTGCCTGAGTGACCGTGTTGGAGAGGAGACTGAAATTGTTGTGCACCAAACAAGGGAAGAGTTTGGGAGTGTGGGTGCAAAATGGGAGAGCCAGGGGTCAATGCAAGGTTTGAACAGGGAGCAGAAATCAGGTGTGCTGAGAAATGTGTAGAGATTTGAGCTTGCTAAGGCTGTATCTGTCTACGTATTAATTCCTGCTGTGCAGTTTAAAGCAGGGCAGATATATCAAGGCATGCTTATATTTATGAAGCTGGCAATGTTAAACATGAAATTACATTTCATATACTTTTTAGCTGACCTCTCAGTGCCGGCCAGTTGATGCTAAGTATTGAAATTTGAATTTGTGCTAAAGTATACTGTGCAAGGAAGATGCAATGTGTCTATGTGATTCATCCTGACAGCACTAGGATCTCACATTGGTTTTTAGCACAGGGACTGAGGAATTAGGACTTCTGCATTTGATTCTCACTTGCTCCGTGTTATTACCTTCTCTGTGCCCCGCTATCCTTAGCTGACAAAATGGGGACAGCACCTTTTGCTGCCCCTTAAATGTATTATCTGAATGAGAGTTTGTGAAGTGCTTTGGGTTCGCAGGCGTAAAAACTGCTGTGCTGGGTGAGGCCAGAAGCCTGCCCGGCCCCTGGTGGCACAGTGGCAGTAGGAGATGCTATTGAGGGGGACAGCACACTCCTGGCCACTTTCTGCAGACCATCCCAGGATGTCACAGGATCTGATGCTAACCTGAGTGGGTTTCACCTCCTCTGATGCTAGCTGTCTCAAGTGTCTCGCCTAAACTAGATGCAGGCTACTTCTGCCCTTGGTGGAGGGAGAGGGACACTCCTGGGAAGTGAGTCACTCCCTTTTCTCAACCACCCTTACATGGACAGTCCTCTCAGCTGCAGAAAAGAACTGCTTTCTCCCTCCCTGTTTGTGAGACCATGCCATGACCCGGACCATGAATTTGATCCGAGTTTTGAACAAAGCAACCCCAATCCTGCTTCCCTTCCCTCTTCCCCTTCTCAGGATTTTAACACGGTTCATTTCTCCCTCGCTGGGACCCCACAAAGCCACCTCCAATAGAGCAGCGTTGCAGTGGGGATCCAGGAACCACTCTAGGCTTGGCAAGGGCACCATGAGACGTGTCAGTACATTTGCAGCCTCTGACTAGATGCAAAGCTTTTAAGTAACTAATGTTAGGTGTGGTGATTTTTCTCGCTGTTTGCTTTCTACTGGGCACGTACATGTGTGGGTCGTACTGAGAAGGTATTAAGGATTCTTGAAGCAGAACGTGTGAGAAGAGGCAGATGTAGCGCATGGCAAATTAGTGTGAGTACACTACAACGTTGGTGTTGGTCAGTGACGCTTTTGTTTTCTGCTATATAAGCTCTCGGAGAATATCCTGGAAAAAGTGGGACTGTCACTGCTGTTTTGTTCATCTCTACATTTTAGTGTGCGTGCCTCTGATTTGGCATTGCATCATCAAAGTGTTAAAACAAACTCGGAAAAAAATACACATCAAGTATTATCAGGTGCAGAAATTTCTGACTATTTGTCAAAAAAGATAAGAAAAATAGTAGTAAAACTTGAACAGGAATGCTTCTGAACATGTTATTTTATATGTATGAGTACTTGAAAAAAATACACTATGGATAATACTTGAAATCAGCCAAAACCTGACAAAAGAAGCAAATGGACTTATTTCAAAATATGTGCTAAAAATCTCATGTTCTTTTGGACCAAAGCATATGTGCTGCATAGTAGCCCTGTATCAAAGCTTTGAAGCGGAGATTTTAAATACTTTTTCAAAATTAACCCTGTAGCATAAATGCTATCAGATGCTTAATTAAGACTGTACTAGTAAGGAGCATGTTTGCAATAAATTACAGGGAGTTGTTCTGACATGTTTTGTCTATGTAAAGGTTTCTATTTTTATGTGAAACTATTTACAGATTATTGATTTCAAAAATAGATTTGTAACTAAAGAAAGATGCATCGTATTTCAGTTGCTCGGAGTTGAGAATCTTGCCTGGCTTGCTGCCCGCTCTCTTAGATGTTTATTCCAGTGGCTTACAAGTGCATGGAGTGATTCAGCCCTTCTTATTTTTCTCTCTATTTGGAAGAAGGAATTTGTATTCAGGGATCAGGTCTCATATCAGGTCTCATATCTCTTACCCATGCAGGTAGGCTGATCTGTACACCTTTAAAGCATCAGAATAATTTCATTGAAGTCCATGAGACTTTTTGTGTGAGTAAGACTTTTGGGTGGGGAACATCCATCACAATATCTACATCCATCACAATATCCTTTGTCAGTTGTTACTGTTTTATTTCAGAGCAGCAAGCTCTTGTCACAGTGCCAGCGGAGCCTGCTAAGCTGGAAGAGTGCCTTTGAGTTCACGTAATACAAAACTTCAGCATAAGTTTTTTTTATTTTATGCTGTGTGAACATTAAAAGAAAGATTTTAATAAATGAATCAGGGCAAAGCTTGAAGGTAGAGGTAATATCTTTTATTAGAGCAACTGATAGTTTGAAAACTTCGACAAGCTTGTGTGGCCAAGAGCTTGTCTATTTTTTCCAGCCATACCAATTGGTCTAATAAAAGATATTGCCTCTGTCTACAAACCTTGTCCTGCCTATGAACTCTGTTCATCACAGCTACAGCAAAATACGGCTGGAACATTAAAATAATTCATGCCTTTCTTGCCTAATTATGGAAACTCAGATTTTTGTGGTTTCCTCGGGTCTCAGCTTTTTGAATCCCAGCACAAACAGAATGATGCAGTCTGGTTTCTCCTGCTGAAGGGGAGAATTTATCATATAGCAGCTCAAACTGCTGTGCTGATTCCTCATTTTAGAAAGGATGTTATTAAAGGTAACCTGCTAAAGTTCTTCTGCCATCTGGATTTTAGGGTATTTTGTAGGATATTATTGGTGAACAATCAGATGTCTGGCATGGATGGCTGTTGGGAGCAGTCCTATCCTAGTACCTGTGTCAGCATCTCTGATGTGGTGTGATGGTGATGGGAAGCAGATCAAGTGGGAAGAAGAGGCTGGCTCAACGGAAAGTCTCTGGCTTTGGCTGTGGGTGTAAATCTTCGAATCTTGCTATGTGTCTGGCTGGGTAAGCAGAATAGTGTAGCCCTTCTAAATGGCAGGAAGCTTGGATTTGGACTTGTTACAGCTGGAAGACCTAGACCCAGACCTGTCTAAGATTTGTAAGACCAGCCATGCAACAGTATTTTCAGAGCTCTCTCACTTGCCTTTTAGAGGTCTTAAATGTGTATGTCCTTTGGATCTGAATCTGTAGCTTTAAAATAGCTCCAGGGAAGACCAAGGTGGTGATAATCTGGACCATCTTGAAATATCCATGGGGTATATGATTTTCCACCCTCTGGGGACGCAAGCCCTTTCTGTAGTTTGTAGTCTTGGGGTCGTACCAGATCCCTCACTGTGCTGCTTGTCTCTGTCTTCTGACCTGGAGTCTCTGTCGCTTTGGCATGGGTGCTGCTCCTCTCCCAAGGTCCCTCTCCTCCATCAGGATTGCTGCAGCCCTTGCTGCCTGTAAGGAGCGTTCCCACAGGCAGTGCCCTGCCTTTGAAGTGGAACGGGTTGATGCTTGCGGGCTGTTCAGTTCTGTGCCCTGTGCTGCCTTCCATCTGCCTTTGGGCATGGCTTAAATAGCTGGTAATTACTTATAAGCCCTTGGTGGCCGGGGCCTGGGCTATTTTAGAAGCTGTTTCTCCCTGCATGCCCTGTTGTGGAAGCTGCGGCTGGCTGGAATGGCCCGTCGCCCTCTCGCTGCGGTGACCTCCTCTCCTGGGTGTGTTGCAGGGAATTCAGGGGGGAGAGCTCTCAGCTCTGGCATGCGGTCTCTTGGGCTGCCTGCCAGGGCCTAAATTTGGTGACCTTTAGGATGTGGCAGAAGATGCATTTGTAAACTTTGGTTATAGTAACTGGGAGACAAGCAGAGAATGCTGGGGGAGGGAGGAACATATTTTTTACAGACAAGCTGTTTGCCGTCTGCTTGATTTTTATGACCAGCAACTAGTAGGTAAATAAACTAACAAATGCTGTGATGATTGCAACTGTTGCTCTTTAATCAAATTTAAAACTAAAAAGTTATACAGATTTCCTCTAGGAGAATGAGCATGTGTGTGACCGCTGAAAGTGCTGTGACTTCTAACACTGGTTTGGACACTCGCTCTACTCACTTCTTTGATGAAATCATCTATTTTCTCTTCTGTAAAATGAGGGCAGTCATATTTTAAAGGTGTCTAGAAATGGTTGCTGTATCATTACCCATGTAACTTGTGGGTGGTTTTCTTCTTTTACGGAAGAGCGAACAAGCCAAGCCTTGCAGTCCAGCGGTTGTGTGGGTTTCACAAGAATGGTTTCGTATTATACCTCATTTGGTGTAACTGTGGGATGCATCTCCCACCCCGTTCTTTGCACTGGCTCTAATGATAGCTTTGTGGCAGGCTGGTCTGGGTTCAGCCTGCTGACCAGTGGCGAACTACCCAGTTTTTGTTTGCTTTTGGTCGGTTAGTTTTGATGGGTGAGGTCTTGGACTGGTGAGCTGAATGGACTCACCGTGGGGCTGCTTCATCATCCCACCTGGTGCCAGGGACGCAGCAGGACACGTGTCTGGCTGGAGGATGGGGCGAGAAGGATTGCCCCAGTGTGCTAATGACACACTTGGGGAAGGTACCCCTGTTTCCTCCCTGCAGAGCCTTCCTGACGAGAAGGACTGTCTGGTGGTTTGGTTTTGACAGCCAGTACTTGTGAAGGAGTGCAGATGTTAGTGAAGATCTGCTGGTGAATATTTGCATTGCTAGTGTTACAGGTTGGCATTGTGTTCTTGCTCTGTCTGAATGTGGCTGACCTGCAGAGGACAAAAGATCATCTTTCTACTTTCCTTCCAATTGTTTCTGCTAATTTAGCATCAGTTTGAGGCTTTGTCTTTGGTTAGAGATCAAATGAGAAACAAAGGCAGAAACAAGGCTCTCTATTTTTACTGTGTGGTAAAAGTGGCAAGGTCAATCCCACTGGGGTTTGTAGGGTTTGCCCTGCCTAATTTATCTGATGTATAAAGGGTAGGGTTTCTGTCACTTGTCACTAATGCATATTAGTAATTCTGAGGTGAAAAATACCCCTTTTCAGCAATGAAAGCTGTTTCTAAATGCATTTTCACCACAATGGATAGGAATGTCTGCAGTTCCAGCCATATGGAAGAGCCTTCTCAGCTCTCTGTTTTGACTCCCTGTCTCGTCAAATATCTCAGAGGAAAGCATCTTGCTTGACCTGCAAACTCAGATCTTTCCACCGGGTACTTTGCAAAGCTTCCTGAGTGGCATTGCATCTCTTCGTACCAGGAAACAGACTACTTTCTGGTGAAATAAACCTTGAACTTAAGCAAGCTTTTCTCTTCTGCCTCTTTCAGAAATAAATACGGATTTGAAGATGACAACCTCGTGGAGCGACCGACTCCAGAATGCAGCAGATCTCCCTGCAAACATGGATGGTCACGCTCTGAAAAAGTACCGCCGGGAAGCCTATCACCGGTAAGTCATTTGTGTAACCCCACAACTAAAGTGCTGAGACGGAGGGAAATAAACTGAGCATAAACCCACATTTCTTGGTTTTTGCATGTTGGTAAAACAGAAAGGTCATTCTCACCTTCCTCGCAGAAGTGTTAGTAGAAGAGAACTCAGAAGATAGCATAGTATTGGCCTGCAGGAATTTACAAACAGTAGAGTTGAGGTACATGTACTAGAGTGAGTGAGGGTATGCTTTCTTAACGCAGTTGAAAGATTAATCAAAGTTAGATTTTGGGATAGAAGCAGAAGCTTTCAAGTCAAGAAATACTCAGTGGCAGAATTATTATAGTAATTATTGCAGCGCGCACTGGGAGAGCATAGCCATAGACACTCGAATGTACAAATATGAATAAGGAGGAAATCAAATGGGAGCGGAAATTATGTGTTGGAGAACTCTATCTAGTATGGTTAATTGTGTGTACCACAGGAGCATGTAGAAGCACTAGACAGGATCTCAGCCTCCTTTTCTGTGGTAGATGTGCCTAAAAACCATCTTTGCTGTAAAATAATTACAGTCTAAATAAACAAGATTAGAGTATGGAATACAAGAAATGTTATCACTGTCATTTTACAGTTTGGGAATCACAGTACAGACACTAGATTGTTTTCACAAGATCACGGTGGAGGTTTGGTTGAGCCAAGAATTTAGCCCACAGCTCCCAAGGTTCCAGGCCTAGAGCATAAAAGATGGATGCAATCTGTATCCTTATCAGATGTCTGGACTGTGACAGAGTTAAAAGCAACAGCATCAAGTAATTGTCAGTATTCTGTTTGTGGGAGGTGTATTTTCAAAGTTTAGCTCTTTTAATTTGAGAAGTCATGCAGTATGATGATCAGAGTATATTCGGCAGGAGTTGGGGAGATGTATGTCTGATATAGAAACAGAAAAGAAGTCAAGTTTCCCAACCTCATGCTTAAATGCCATGTTGCATTTGTGATTCATATACGATGGTATTTCTGAGGAAGTGTTTTGAAAGTGTTAGATATCTTTTGATTCTCCAAATGGCATCTAATTACAGAAAAAACGCCTTAGCATCATATGATGGGCCAGGTTGTGCAAGTTGCAACACTTAAGGCTAAGTAATGGATCCTGTGATGCATTTCTGAAGCTTTCCAATTTCCAGTGAATATGTTTGGGCACATGTCTTAAGTGGTGGCATTATTTGAGTCTCTCTGTGTCAGCTGGCTTGTCAGATATGGAAACGTCTAATGAATGTAACTATATATAGCATGTAAAAAGAGAGGGATTTTATACCATTCCCTGGCAAAAAATCTTTCACCTTGTTGAACTCATTGACAGGTTTACCTTTGTGTTGTAATTTTACCTATGACTTTAGTTGTGTTACTCCTGATTTAGACTGATGGAAATGAAGTAGAAGTAAGGCCTATTTATTTTTTTTTTCTAAATATTTCCTCAACATTCGTTATGGTTAGGTGCTGACAGTCTGCTAAGTGTTGTACAAGATCAAAAGGAAGCAGTACTTGTCCTTAAGAGCTCACACATTCAAGTCCTTATCATGTTTACCCTTACTCATGTAAGAAATTTTTACTTTCAGAAAGAATTTCCTTATGGAAGATGAGAGTGCACTCATATAGAGGAAGGTTTCCACTTGGAGCTGAGATCTGCTAGTCCAAAATTAGTCTGTGGTACAGTTTAAGTACCCGTTTTTAGAACCTAGAAATGTCTTATGCAAAACATATTGAGCAGAAATGTTCAGCTTTTCACAGAAAGTACAACATTGGAAATACATTAAGGGGAGGCACATTTTTGTTTTGAAATTACTATCCTCTTTTAAAAAGAGAGAGAGAGGGAGGGAATGAGAGAGAGGGAGGGAACGGGAGAGAATGAGAGAACCTGATGCCGAGACTCTAGTATAAATCTGTGCTATTAATGGCTTTGGTGTACCAGTTTCATGGTAGTTATTTTGATAATCCAGTATTGTAAGAATCTGAAACAACCTCATTCCAGAGGTAGTGTTGTCAGATTTCTATTCTGGTATTTTTTGTGATCTTAGTGTTAACAGATGTGATGTTACTTAAAAGGTAAGCGCAGGCTTAATTTGATAGAGTAGGACTGAAGTTATTTTCCCTAGTTGTTTTAGATTATAGTTTTTAGTATTTTAATAATTGTTCAGTTGTAGAATATGTGTGCTGGTCACAGCCATCAGTTCTAGGATGGAAATTTGTTTCAGTGAGGTCCAGTGAGATAACTCTTGGAATATTGCTGAAGCACTGTCAATTTTATGAAAAAAGAGAGATATAAAAGACAAGGCATTAATTGTCAAGATTGTTTTCTTTCTCTTCCTTCCTTTCTCTTTTTCTTTCTCTTTCAGTGTCTCTCTTTTTTTTCTGTCTTTTTTTCTTACTCTAGCAGCTGAAGAAAAAAAACAACCTTGACAACATGAATCTAAAGTGACTTAGAAACAAAAACAATGAAAAAGAGCATTGAATTTACAACTATTGCATTTTTTTACCTTAAATAAAGCTGGTCCCAGTGATTTTATGGGCCCAATCTGGAAGGCTGGAGGAGCTTGGCAGCTGGGCCACATTTGCAGATGAGCATAACTGGGGCTAGCTTTTGATACCAATGTCAGAAGCCCGGTCGGGCTCCAAGTCATTCATTGAGGTTTTCTATATGCTGCTAGTAATGCTTGGTTTTCTGAAGTGTGAAATTTTAAAAACTTGTTTCACCGATTCTTTACTTTATGTTTACTTAACTATCAGTGGGAAATACCTAGACCGATTGATTTAACTTTCTGGTTCTAATGTACTGTGCAAGATTCGATACGCTTGATTTGTAAATGTTGAAGCAGCATAAAATAAGGGGAAAAATTTCCAATCCAAGCAAAATAATCTACCTTAAAAATAAAAATAATGTTCTTCTGGACATGAAACTTTTTAAAAACTTTCTAAAAAAATTATCTCTGAAGATGCCACTCTAATACAAATATTTTACTGAAGTTGTTCGTAGTAGGAATGTGTTTTTTCAGGTGTTGCACTTCTTACTGTATCATACTTGATGGATGGATGTTCAACATATAACATTGTTGGCAGAAATCCCAGTTGAGACTGGTTTAACTGGTGTAATGCATACTGACTCAGAGTGTGATGACTATATCATAATCGTGTCTGAATGCCATAGGCAAGAATGTTCAAATATTTACAGCTGGTTTTCTCCCATGGCTGTCTTCCTTCCCAAATTGTTACTTGGTGTTTGGATCAGTTTGTATAGCTGCTTAAGAAAGTACAGTATTGAGGTTATTGATGAAGTAGCAAAGCTTGAGAGTACGAACACTTACGCTATGCTGTAGAGTTCAACGGCTGTGCAGCAACATCAAGAATTAGAAAAAGTCTGTAGGGGAGGAGAAGAGGTGGGGTTTTATCTTCAGGGTATTTCTGATGACTTCAACTCAGACTTTCGGTTAGCTAGTGTTACTATCAGCCATAACCTCGTTATACAACATTGTTGGCGCCTGTTGGAGGGAGGTCTAAAGATGAATTAATATACAAGCTAGATGTTATTCATTCTCTAGCAGAGGTCACTGGTAAGAGGATACGGCATTACTCTGCTATTGGCAACATACATTTTAATTCGGAAATAAAATGGATGTGTAGCTGTTAGGTGGCTTTTCCCTAGTGTGTGTGGTTGTGAGGCCACCTCCCTCATGCACTGCTTGTTGACTTTTCCGGGTAGAGGATAATCACTAGGTCATTTGTTCTGGAGGAGTACTGTCATTTAACGTGATTGTAATTAGGCAAGAACTAGGTTGACTCTGAGCCACCAAATTGCCCTAGTGTCTATTTTTTAACTTGGAGTGAGTACTTCTAGGCACCCTCTGGATTATCTCACATAGCTCTTTAGGGTTTAAATAGCAACCACATCTAGTTAAAGCAAATAATGGAAAAAGTTGGTGTTCCATCCACTCTTGTTACTGACAGTTACCAAGATCCAGGAAACAGGTATTTGCATTTACTTTTATTCTGTGGTTTTGGCTTAACAGGGCAGTGCGGCTGAAGATGGCCTTTTTGTTAAACATGCAGACTTTGGAATGCTTTTACCATTTCGCATCAGAGTAATTTGAGACTTATCATCCTGAACATGGGGTTTCTGTTGTTGTTTTAGTTTTGTGTTCTTACTTTGTTGTTTACGCGCTAGCACAGGGGATGTGGCATCATGATTCCTAATCCTGATTATCCTACTGACCGCTCATAGAGTATTCACTAAGTTGCTTCGTAGTTTTATGGTTTAAATTTTGCGCTCGAATTTGGTTTCAAAGCATCTTATGGTGGTAAAATGAGTTAAGTGATTTAAGCTGTTAATGTATGCTGAGATCCTGCTAAAAAAATGATACATACTTTAATAATGACAAAAGGATTACCAATCAGTTGTTTTGATTTCTAGGGTTAATGATGTATTTTAGTTTGTTCAAATTTATGAAGTCTGGGCTATTCACTGCTGATCTTGTTTCTTCACTTTATTGATACTGGATCATCAGCGATTGCAAACAGGTGGAAATGTTATATAAACTAGGCTATGAGGCTTGAAACTGTTTGTTTATTTATTTGCGTAGTTATATATAAAGTCTCTTTACAATGATCGGTTCATTGAGGTGGCAAATGAGAAAAAATTATCAGTCTGCGTGCTCTTTTCATCGGGCACGCTTGGATAGGCGACGTGTGGTATTTTCATGTAACTGTAAATGAGGTAGGTCTGTAGGTGCTGCTGGCTATGGTCTGTCCTCATATGTGCAGCCTCCCTGGACTCGTGCGGTGGCATGTGTGTAGCGGAGGGCAGCATGTGGCTCTGTATTTATTTTGCTTTAGTGCTTCGGACATTGGAGAGAGGAGGGAGAGGGAGTGTTAAGGCGGCAGAATGGGCGAGCTTATGAGAAAGCAGAACACTTGCCAAATTAATAATAAAGAAATTACATTAAAAATGTCCCATGATCCCTAGCTTTAATAGTTTCACAGAGCAGACGGGTGTTATTTTGGGATGGAATCCATATGTGAGCTTCTTGGCACTCTGCTGTTGCCTGGGAAGAAAACCCAAACAATGGAAACAGAAATGGCCAAGGCTATCTCCTTCCATCTGATTCCTGCTGAATTTCAGAGGGAAGTGCTCATTGTCGTGTTTCTGGATACAGCATCATGAAACTTTTAAGTTCCAGTCATAACCTGATTTTCCAGTTTTATGTCACTATAATTGTGCAAGGACGGTTAGTCTTGTGAAATTGCAGGGCACTATGTTGGAAATGTTACTAGAAGTGGCCAGGAAATTTTGATGCCCTTCTTCTGTCTCCTCTATCTGATAATGTGTCATCTGCCTAAAGTCATCTCGAGCCCAAACACTATCTCTGAATATGATTACAAAGATGTCAGAATATTTCTCTTTGGTTGAAGAAGGAATAAAATGAAACTCTCAAAAAAGATCAAAATGGTATGATAAATAATAACGGTCATTACCTGCCTAAAGAGGCAAGATTCACAAAAGAATTACTATATTGGTTTTAGTAGTTTAAAGCAGTTTATTTCTTATCCCCTCTAAGACAGGTACCAAAGCATCCAGCACCCAAGGACAAGACATTTTGATGTATGTTAGTATGCTCCTAAGGTTGCTCCCATGATTTGGGCCAGATAAGTCAGGTCAGTGAGGGATTCGTCTGAGTTCACTGCTGTTGGTGGAAGTCATCTGGGACCAGAACTATAATGTCATGTAGTGAGACGTCTCCCCCAGCCACACAACATCTGGGGACTAGCAAGTAATACTTAGAACATCCAGTTGTCATAAGAGTAGTGGGGTTTTTTTTTTCATTATTAGCGTTTTTAAAGAGGCTGTGGGGCACCTGGATATGCGAAGCTATTAAAAGCTAATCCATTTAGTTCCCTTATTTCTTTTTTACTCTCCTAGCTTATGAAAACACGGAAGTTGTCCATAAAGTGAAGATTAACCAAAGTGCCTAAACTTTGAGGAAGCAGGAATCTGAGCCTCCTGGCTAGTTAGTCCCTGTTTCGTGGCTGACTTGAGCCCAGCTGTCCACCACAATCTTTTTTAAACACACATGTAGGTCATGCTTAGCCAGCTCCCACTGTATTTGCTGTTCCACTCAGCGCTGGTGCAAGTTGCTTTGTATTTATTTAATTTCTGGTGAAACATACTGTCCTGACCAAGAATGCTTCTTGCTGCAAGGTATTTCTAGACACATTTGGAAAATCGTTATAAAAGCGCTCCGTTCCAGAAACCTCGCCTCACATTGTTCATTTTAATTTTCTCGCTATGAGGAGTTGTGAGCCCTGTGCCAAGTTCCTCCTTAGTTGTATAATTCTGGGCATTTTGTTTACTTTGTCGGTCATATTACAATAATATTATACATGCAAATTTCATTCAGGGCGCAGAATACTTTTGAGATTTTGCACAAATAAAATGAAAACATTTCTCCCTCTCTGCATTCGCTCCTCTGCTGTGTTACTCGAGAAGAGTTGGGATTTAGGTTCCTGCCTCGGAATTGATTGACAAGAACAGTAACAAAACTGAGAGCAGTTCTCTTGCAAAAATATAAAGGACCGTGAATTGCGGTGTTGAGGATATCAGGGCTCTGCGTTTCTCTTTATGCATGCTCAGCAGTTCCTTCTTCCTCGTAATACAACACATTTTTCTCTTATCCAGCACAATTCGTAGAGCTCAAAAAGAAAATAAATACTGTCATCACTGAGAGCCTTCTGCTGTGACCACACTGCAGGGTTTAATCTTTGAGGAAGAACTCATTAGGGAGGAAATGTGCTTCATGGTTTCCCTTAAACAGCTCCTCAAGTCCATTTTTCTAAAGGTGTGGATCTGTGCCAGGTGAAGCCACCCCAAGCCCAGGCTGCTGCCTCCCCGCTCCCAGCTGTGCCGTGTGCTGGCTCAGGGAGCTGATGGGGCTGGATATGGTCCCGCCACCGGCTTCCCCACAAGCACCAACACCTCGGACTGCTCCAGCCACACTGCGCAGGGACTGCGAAACTGTGGGAGATTCACAGGGATATTCCTCAACGCAGGAATATAAAGCTTGGTTTTTCATCAGGAAGGAAAGATGAAGGCGGGAGAAAGGCAGTGTCCTATTTAAGGAGATGCTCTGGTTGCAGACAGGTGTGGAGCTGGGGAGTTGGGCTTAAGCAACACCCACCTCTGCTGCTCAGCACAAGGAATGGAGAGGGTGTTCTCCTGCTGTGACTGCGGTTTGATTTGTCTTACTGCCCAGTGCTATTAAATTTTTAGACCAGCTTAATTTTTAATTCCAGTGCTCCTGATTAAAACGGTTATTTTTTGAATGGAAAAAACCAAAATCAGGGGAAGGGAAGGTGTGATTTATTCTGATTCTGGCAAGTGAAAAACTTACTTTAGATTAAAACTTCCTTGCCTAAAAATGTTGGGTGATTTTAGTTTTTCTCTTATTCTGACTTTATGTCGACTGTTTGTAATCTGGAAGCTTCTTTGACTTTTGTTTATGTAGATGAGCTGTAAAAAACTTGTCATCTCATCTTTTCCCTTAGAGACCAGAGGATCTTTTCTCTCAGGTGGTTAGGGTTCTTAGGGTCTTAGTGTTGGTTTTTCTTTATAGTCATTAAAAACAGCTCTTGTCATTTCACTATACCATGTCTTCGGTGGAGACGCTGCATTTTTGTAGCCAACAGACACATTTGACCGGTGTTCTTGGAATCAAGCTGAGCGTACCTTCGGTTAGGATCTAAGCACAGCTTTGAAATGGGCTAAGTCTGCAGCTTCTGAGAAGCACCTGACTCTTCTCAGAAACTGTCATGGTGATTTAATCTCAACTTTTATCTTTAGTTTCTGGGATACTGCAGATATTTACTACTTTGAGAAAACCCCCTGAATTAAGCTGGTCAGCTTCTGGCAGTAAATATTTGTAAGTCTACAAACGTGTAAGTCTATCTACTTAGCCCCCTGTGTCTAGGGGAACACTGTGCATGGGAGATGTCTTCCATTATCAGGATTTGAAGTTGAGGTCCTGAGTGCCTACAAAATAACCCAGTATCTGTCTGAGCCTTCACAAGAGAAGTGAAATTGGTTCAATATTTTTTTTGTCACTGTTTAGTCTGCCATTTAATTTGCCAAAGCATATCCAAGTTTAAATTGATTTAAATGTTCTCATTTCCTGTCCTCAATGTGTTGTGTAATAACCTCCTTTAGTTTTTTTTAAATATTTGCTCTGTTTCACTCCAGCACTGGTGGGTGAAGTAATTACCACGTCAAATCAGTCGGTAGGATGCCTTGAAATCTGCCAGGTCCTGTGCATTGTTGGGGCATGATTAGACCCTGCCACGTATGGTTTCTAGGTCACAGGCAATATTTACGAGCTGATGGAGAAAGAGAGATCTTCACCAGCTGTTACCAAGAGGGGGCTGGTATAGTAATTTTCATGTTTTAGTCATAAGACTTATTTTGGAACAAAAATACGGTAATAGATGTTGTTTGTTTCATTGCCTTCAGTAAACTTTTCCAGATCTTCAGTATCAACACGTGCTGGTTGTTTGGTTTTTTTTAGTTTTGGGATGCAGCTTGTAAATACTCCGAAAGCAAGTGATGAAAAAATGTCGGAGGCTTAGAGATCTTTCCACGGTTTTTGGTCAGTTTGGTGTCGTCATCATCTAAACATAGGCCGGCTGGACTGGAAGAGATCTCTTGGGTCACAGCTTCCTTGTTTTCGCCTTTCACAGGCACTGTCGTATTACCCTTTTTATAGGCGCATTCAGCTCTGTCCTAGTGCTTGGTTTTTGCCTGTTCCCAAATATTGCAATTCTGAAATGCTCTTCTGACCTTCTTTGCATTTCCCTTCCTGTTCCTGTCATGTTCACAAGGATGGAAAACTGTGCCCTGGGGGCTAAGCCTAAAGGCAAAAGCAAAATTAGACTCTGCAGGTTGGACAAAAAATGTTACTAGCGTCTCCCAGAGGTATGTTATTCCTTTTTAAAGCTCTCCACTTTCAGAAACAAATGGCACAAACGTGAGATCAGAAATCATGTGCTTGACTTCGCTAATAAATAATGCTTCCTGGCATCAGCAGTGACAGAATGTAATCAGCTTCATTATACAAAGTATGAGACTGTGTTTAGTACCAAATAGCATTTTGCGTTGGCCTCTTGAAAATCAGAGCTATCTTGATGTTAAAAGGCAAACACAGATTCAAACTGCAGATTCGGATAATTTGCTCCACCTACTCAAAAGCCAGATATTTCAGGAGTGAGTTTTAGTGATTTACGATCCCATCTCATATTTCCAAAAGGCATTTCTTTACCAGTCTCCACTTTTTTCCCCATCACTTTGTCTTGTTTAGGTAATACATAAATCTATCAGAAAAGAGCGTCATCTAGAACCTCTGAGGCCCCTTAGTGACAAGCCCCATTGTCAAAGGCAGGCACTTTGCCAGGAAACTGTGACTCCCAGAGAGAGTGTGCAAGGTTAGGGAGAAAGTATACTATTGCCAGAGAAACTGTATTCCAAGTGGATTTGTGTGGAACAACAACAATATCCAGTGACTGGTTAAATTAGCCACAGATGTGTTTTCTAGAACACTGTCCAAGAAGATATACAGTACTTTAAGGCTTGCTTCAGACATAATGATCTTCTGAAGTCAAATCAGATCCAAGCGAAATTGCATTGGTACTAGGGAAGCTTTAAAGGAATTGTGTAATATGATTCAGACAAGTAGATGAATCAGACTGCTGTGAACTAAACAAGGAGCACATCGGTGAGAGATGAGGTAAGACGACTCACATAGAAGTGTGATAGTTTGATGTTAGCAGTTTGCTGTTAAAATTCGAGCAGCGGCGGATTGACACGGGCAGTTAAACGGACACGTTATGCCGGCCACCTGCCCAGAACGTGCGTGCGGAGGAGAATCTCCCAGTGGTTTCTTTCAGCTTTTCAGAACGTACGAGTGCTTGGTTTTGCACTTGCCGTCTCCATTGCTGCATTGCTGTCCCTGCGCCACTCCTCATACACGGCAGTGCTGCCGATTTCAGTTCTTAAGAGGATAATTACTCTGCTGAGGGCAATGCGTTTATTAAATATTTGGAGAATTTGCACATACTGAAATCAGAGTGCAGGTGAAGGCTCTGGGACTTTTCTCATACAGGCGAATTTTGTCTCGGCATCACAGCTCGAGCAGTACATGGGATTTCTGCCTGAGATCAGTGTTGAGAAGCTCAGCTTCCATCCCGCAGCCGAGTTCTAACTCGCGTTCTTAAAGTTCAGATAAGACAGACGGTGGAGAGAAGTCCTGTTGAATTACAGCTTTGCTATATGGTTTAAAGTTCTGGGGAAACATAAGCAGCTTAGTTACTGTAGTAGTTGGAACATGAAGCAAGAAAAGTTTTTGTTGTACTCTCTGGCCTATTTCTTCACAATGTTATTTACTTGGACTAAATTGAATATGGTGTATTAAGATGTTGTCATCAAAAAGGGCCTGGAAGTATTCAGCTTAGATTCTCATTGCAATAAGCATTAATAATAAAAGTGGAATTTAAAAAATAGCAGTTTTGTCAAGGAGTTGCAGGTGAGTTAAAATTTCAAAATAGAAATAATATATTCTCGTGGATGAAACTTCATCGTAGTCACTGTTTTTCAGAGCTTTATTAAATGCTTTTAACACTAGTGTTGCAAATGTGGAAACAGATCTGTTTAAGTTTGCTTTGAATTTCCAGATATTGTTCCAGAGAGGGCTCAAATGCTGTGAGCATTTTTTCACAGGAATGTTATTTTCTTTTCCTTTCCTTGTTACCTCTTTGTAATAATTTGTTTTAATCAAGCAAATTGTATCGCTTCCTATCCTCTGCTTCCAGTTTCTTCTTACTTGAGCTCTGAATTCAGCTTCAGGAGATTTTGCACTTCTATTCTTAGGAATTTTTGCAGGTCACATGCAAAGCCGTGTGTGTGTGTGCATGCATGCGTGTACGTCTTTAGACAGCATACCAATAATTAGAATAACCCTGCAAAGTCATGGCTTTGCTTCAGGAGGACTCATGGCAAAAAATGAAACATGCCTCCGCTTTCAGGTATATTTTCTGATTTCGACCTAAAAGAGCCTGACATCCTGACAGCTGGCACAATGTGTTTGTTCTAAAACGTGATTATTTTGAAAATGCTTATACCTATGGCTTTATTTCTTCTTTCTTTACAGGGTCTTTGTAAACAGAAGTTTAGCCATGGAGAAGATAAAGTGCTTTGGTTTTGATATGGATTATACACTTGCTGGTGAGTATCTTAATATTTTTTTTGGTCATTGACTTAGTTTGGAATATTGCCTCTTGTTGAGCAAAAACCAGTTATGGGTTGGGCTACTCCAGTTAGCAGGTGCTTCTTCTATTAGCAAATATATTGTTCACTATTCATTGCACTTTAATTTTAGGTGTTACCCTTAAATTTGTTGTCTGCAAGCTGTATTTGGTCACAAGCCATGTTGCTGTAGTACAGTTTCAAGTGATTACGGGTGCCAAGGAAACCGAAGCTTAATAAGTCTAATTGCTTCCTTAGATTCCACTGTATTTTGACATTGCCCCTGGTGCAAGCTTGGCTTTGAATAACGAGGTGTTTTCTTTTATCCTTGGTGCGTATGGCGGGCTACACCTTTAGCCAGCAGGTTCTCCTGTGTCCTGGGAGGGTCATTTTTGAATAGGTTTTCCCCTTTCCTGCTCCTTGGTTGGCCACATCAGTGACTCATTTTGAGAAGAGGCAAGGCAGGGGGAGTGTCTAGTGTCAGCTGAACAAGTTTATTTAGAAAGCTTTGCCCATTCTTTATGGCAGATAGGCTTTGGGAGGTTGCATAAGACCTTTTAGTTTCATTAAATTTTTTGCACGACTTCTCCATCTTTCAAATACTCAACAGGCAAGTTCTCAGAGACTTTTGATGAAAGGGGGTAAAGTTACCATTTTCTGCATAATCAGACTTCCACGATGTTATGTGTTTTAAGGAAAGAAGAGGTAAAAAGCCCACTTTCACTTTCCTAAGTTATAGTATCACACAGGCTGTAACTGAGGATGTCACGTACAATCCTGCCTTCTTTCTCATTACCACTTCCAAGGTTGTGGAGAAAAAGTTCCTATCACCCTTGATATTTCATTTTAGAATTGTTGTGAATGTAAACTGAGAAAATGGGAGGTAGAGTGTCAGGGTCACCTAATAATAAGTTAATGCAGTATGTCAACTATGATCATCTAGTTACTGTGTTTACTGAGAAGGAATGAGAGATGAGTAATGTGGCAAGGGACAGCGTGAGGGTCAGAGGAGCGGGGGTCAGTGGCTAAGCAAAGGGCAGGAAGGTTTCCATGTGTGCATGCTTCAACACAATGCTGCAAGGAGCAATTTTGGAGGCCGTGGAGGGTAATTGCAGTTTATATTTAGATCACTTGCTTTTGTTCTTTTAAGCAGTTATCCATGAGGCAGTAGTTATATATAAAAGGTTTGGTTGTTTAGCACCTTATTTATACATCCGTTTAAAGTTCCTGCCGCTTTTTAAGTCATGGAGTGTATCGTTGTTAATCTGTGCTGGATCTGACTGCAGGCGCGTGCTCTCCGTGTTTGTATTTCCCAGCTGTGACAGCCTTGTGGCAGTGCCTTTAAGGAGTGCAAAACGTTTGTTAAAGAACAAATGCTTCAAAAAAAAAAAAAAAAAAAGAGTTGTGGGTTTCACTTCCGTAGCGGAAAAACAACTTCTGTGCCTTTCGCAAACTGGCGGCATTTCCCAAGGACTCAAGTGATCCCAGTGGGACTGGCATGGAGCATGAAGCATGTTGATAACTTTCATCCTGACAGAAGGAGAGCTTCAGCACTATCCTCACTTCTCCGACTGCTCATTTTACTCGCGTCGCTTGTTCCTGTAAACACAGAGCAAACGTGTTGTTATCCACAAAACGATGCTTGGTTTGATGAGAGGAAAAAATGTGAATGTTTCAAGCATCCTAAAACAGTACCCAGGGACATGGAAACCTGGGGCTTCCAAGGCTGAAAGATCACAGTGCTACAGTTGGTAGACAAAGTTGGTACGTTTAGGGGAGTTGAGTGACAGGGTGTGGTGCAGAAAAAGAAATGGGATGTGGTCTGAGCAGAAAACTGGAAATCTGAACCGCTCTGGCATAGGCTGCTGTCCTATGACTTCTTTTGTGGTACAACAGAGATAATAGTTGCAGATTATTTTACAAGGAGTTGTGAGAATGTAATTAGGTTGGAAAGCCTTTTGCAGATGAAAAGCATTATGCCTGGTAAGTACTATTACCCTTTTTTTCACTTGACTGGGAAATTACTATACAAAATTACCTGTTTTTCTTATGTCTCAGAGTCATCCTTTCTTCTCCATGTGGGCTTTTGTTACCTGACCATTATTTGCTATATATAACTGTAACACACAAGAAAAATTACTTATTCATTGCAGGGCCTTTAAGGATTGTAGCATTAGAATATGATTATAATTAATTAATTGGAAATGATAATGAAGAAGGGGGGCAAGTGAACATACATTAGTATGTTGTAGTGCATTCATTAGACCCTGGTGTGTTTTCTGTCTGGGCACGTTATCATGTACACACTCTTTCACATGGACATGCTACTGTCTAGGTGGAAAAAACCCAACAATGTAAAAAGCTAGTTCATCTGTAATTTAGCATCTGGAAATGGTATCTGCATACCAGATGGTGCATGCTGAGCCTTTTGGATACCATTCAAGACATGTAAATAGACCAAGGAAGAAGAATGGAACCATCTCCAGTGTCATCAGCTCCTTGTCTAGTTTTCTGTGTTTGTACTTTCAGATATTGCTAAGTCACTTTCTTGAAAAGTTGTTTAAAAATACCCCGAGCACAATCTTCATATTCAATGATTGAAGGCAGTCAGAGACATTGACCCTGCCAAAAACCATATGCCATGTCCTTTCCCCTCTCTCTGTCATGAACTTTCACATCAGAAATAAACCGATGACATTCATCCCATAGTTGACACAAACCTGCTTACAATAACACTGTTCTCTGCCTGGAATAATCTAATTTTGGTAGGGACATGGCATTTCCATTTTGAAGTATATTGTAGCAGCAACTACACACATGCTGCAGTGATCATGCGTTCTACCATTAGGATGACTGAGAACGTCAGCTTGCCAACTGACAGCAGTTTTAGTATCATCATGTTATATTACACATAAAATACGATTTCATGCATTATTTTATAGGGTAGTTAGTATTTCTTAGCCTTATTAAATTAAAGGACCGCTTAACTCAGAATTGAAAAATTTCAAGGCTGTCTGATATAGCATTGCCACAGTGATTTTGCTTGCTTTTATGTCAAAATTAGGTTCAACTTTGAATTCTTATTAATAACTTCTATGTTCTCTCATTGTGTTTGTGTCCTTGCATAGGGTTGAGAAATACTGTTAATGGGTGGGTTGGACAAACAGTCTTTTTGTCTTGAGAGCAGAGCCTGAAGGTTTTAGCCTTCTCTTCTGAGAAATTATGGTCATTAAATTGCTGAATTTGTAGCCGCTGTGATTACAGCTAGAATTAATTTGACTGCTGGGAGCTCAAAATAAAATGAAAGCAAATTGAAATAACTCTTCACAGGTTTTATATCCCTTGTTTACCATGAAGGATTGCTGTTGCCTCCTCATGGGGTGATTAAGATCTCCTACACGTATGGAAACTCACAAGCCACTCTAGGTCTAATACTACGCTAATGCTAGAGGCTCAGAAATCTGTCTTGTATATGAAGCTCACTGTCCCCTTCCCACGCAATGTTTGGTTTGCTGGTGTTAGTGAATCACATTTAGTACATAAAAGAATGTTTCCTTTCAGCTAGGTGTTACTGGGATGGAAGTCAAAAGAGCAGGAAGAACAGCAGGGTTTGACTGTGGTTTGTGTGCCTAGTTAAATAGTTGCTGCTTAAAATCTTGGATGGCTTGACGCAAACAAGAGTCATCAGCTATTTCAGCCCTTGCTGTTAGCGGAGGTTAAGACAAGTTTCTGTGATGTTATGCAGCAGTGGTTCCAGCAGCCCTTCGTTCTTTGCTGCTGCTGACCTTGCTGCCTGCCTTCCTGTTTAAGTCCTTAAGTTAGGGAGATTTGAGGGTCCTTCTGTAGTGCATTTGTGTTTGCTAAATAGTAGTTTCTTTTATTATCTGAATGATTCATCTCTGTTTATTCATCTAGACTGGCTAGAAGACCAGTAGTCACTAACAATTCTTGTCTGCCTTCCTGTTTTACTAGTAGTGTCAAAACTGCTCATGCTTTGGTAAAGGAAAATGTTGCATGTAATCTGAAAGATTGACAGCCTTCCCTGTTTTGTGTTTCCTGCAAACTGCAGCAAGAAAGATAAAGGTATGTCAGTAGAGAGTCTTCACTGCAACACTCACCTGAGACGGGGAGTTGGTGAGGCCCGATGGAAATGCAGCAGAAAGAGATGAGATTCACACAGCATTTTATTTGGCTGCTTCCTTCTCAGTGTGAGCTACACTTGTAATTAGTAGGTCTGGATCCAAGTAATGCAGGAGGCCTTGGCATTACTAGGTCTTAAATGGGACAGGTTGCACAATGAGGTGATGGATAGATGTCCCTTGACAGGAGCAGAGCTAAAGCAGTGGGGTTCTCAAGCTGGCTGTAATTTCACACCGGGCCATTGGCAGATGGAGAGGGAATTAGTAAGAATTACAAACTCAATTGTGCTTGAAAAGATTCCTCTGTGACTGCCTTCCTTCTCCAAAAGTTATGGCCTTGTTGAAAGTTTTATCTTCAGTCTCTGAGGTAGATAAGATGTAATATCAGTAGGCAGGATGTTTTCATTTGGAATGCTTTTCCTGTACTTAAATCACTGCTGCTTCCATGCTCTCCAGAAATCAATAATAAAATTATCATTGGCTGCTGAAAACTGTTTCAATGAAAAAGAAGGGGAAATGAGGCTTGAAAAATACTGGTTTTATTGTGTGCAAATATGATTAATAGAGCATAATCTGATTGGAATATAGCTTGTGTCCTGGAAACATTGCCAACTTAATGCCAAGATTTGGTGCACTGCAAAGATTTTATTGCAAAATTGCTTGTGCTTTCAGCTGTAGCATTTCCCTTCTCATCACATGGGAAAAGACATAGGAAAGACAGCTTTAGTCTTTCCCAACTTACTCCAAAGTGCGACATGCGTAAACAGGTTTTGCCCCTTCCTCAAGTAGGCGTTTGTTTCTAAGTCATCCTCACAGTTTGGAAGAGAGGGAAATTTTTCACACCCACATCTTACTTTTGAAATGTTTTCCTTTACCTGTTTCCTCTGGAAAAGATACACTCAAGCAGGAGGTAAGATTGGCTTGTTGCTGTGTGTGTTCTGGGGGAAAAGGTGGCAGCTGAATTGAGAACTAGTTCTTCAGTTGATCTAGTATTTTCACAGTAGCTCAGTTGCGTCAGTTTTCTGTGTTTTGGTTTCCACAAGTGAGAAATGGGACTAATGGATTTGTACCTTGCATAGATTACACAGATGACAAACAAAGTATAAACGTGGGAGTTTTATACATGAAAGATTCAACTGAATACCTTAAAAAGCTGTTGAGCTTGTAACGTAAGCAACTTCAAAGAAATGTTTGTTCTCCTGTTCATAGAATCACAGAATGCTAGGGGTTGGAAGGGACCTCTGGAGATCACCTAGTCCCACCCCCCTGCCAGAGCAGGGTCACCCAGAGCAGGTTGCACAGGAACGCGTCCAGGTGGGTTTGGAATGTCTCCAGAGTTGGAGACTCCACCACCTCTCTGGGCAGCCTGTTCCAGTGCTCTGCCACCCTCAGGGTAAAGAAGTTCCTCCTCACGTTTAGGTGGAACTTCCTTTGCTCAAGTTTGTGCCCATTACCTCTTGTCCTGTCCCTGGGCACCACTGAGATACTGTTATTGTCTGTTTATTGGTACTGGACTCCAGTACAACTGTTCTAATGAGGCTCTCCTGCTTAGCTTAAAGGTTTGTGTTTAGTTTCCTCATGGTGTAAGGACTACAGGCTTTGAGGCTCTTTTGGGAAGACACTAAGCAGTTTTGCTTCCTTTCCAGTTCTCTGGATAATACAGTTCTTTGTGTCATACAGAAATAGCATGGTGGCTAGAGAAAGCAATTGGTAGATGTAGCAACACTAGCCTTGAAACTGTCCTAGCAATACATGAGATGCCTTGACTATCGCACATCTGCTGTCTGCGTTTTCACATTTGCATGTTGCCAGTTTAACAGGTGCAGATTTTGCAGATTTCAGAGGCCGGTTTAGCCATTAGTGTTTCAAAGCTAAAGGCAGATGGAGAAGCTAAATTGTTCCTAGTATGCTTTGAGCTGGATGTTTTTTCAAATACCAGGGCAGTGCTATTGTCCCTGCTCTCTTTGTGTTGCTGCTCTTCGGGGTTTGGCCATTTAAAGCTGTGTAACGAGCAAAGCCAGGTCTGGAGCTGTGGGATCTCACATGCTGGCACTGGGAATGAGGAGAGGAGAAAGCATGTGTTTCTTGCTCTGTCCCAGTAAATCACCGACTGACAAACTGCTAATCTGCTGTCTGTGGATTCTTGAAGAATCAGAGCGTTAGACAGAAGCTGCTGAAAGAACAAGTCTTCACAGTGTAAGGAAAGTTTCAAAAGCTGCTATATTCTGTTTTCTTGCTCTTAAAACCATGAGAATAACACGAAGCTGGGTCAGCAGGCTGTTAGTATAGCAACGGCCAGTTCTTGTCTTTGCCAGACAGATGGAAACATGATGGTATTTTTCACTCTAATCGACCCCCTTATCTAGTAATCTTAATACCACAACAGAAGTACTATTAAGTTGCAAATACCCTTGTGATGACATGAACAGCTTACTCTGTAGGAGGAACCAAAGCTGAGAGTACAGAAGGCTTTAACTCTGAGATCACATGTGTGCTATTGCTTTGTGAATGCCTTATTTTAGCACACTACAGAAAAACTTATGCATGTGGCTTGTTCACAGCACCAGCACTTGTGATGCATATAAGCCCAGGTGCACAGATGTGTAGCTTTTGAGGCCCACTCTCTTAAGTGAATATGGAGAGAAATAAGAAGCTGGTTTTTTGGACACTAATACAGCTGAATAATGCCTTAATTACAGTGTATAAATGGCTACTATACCTCTAAGTCATTTTCTTTTTATTTCTAGAAGCTAGCAAATTGTGTTTGAACATGAAGTCCATGCAACTGTTTCTTCCCTGTTCAGAAGTCTTCATTGAAGAACTAAGCCCGTGTTTTGGCACAGTAGTTTGTTTCCATGGAAATGCAGGGATATTTCCAGTATGGGATTATGACTCCCAGTGGGCTGTATCTGAGAGAGGTAAATTGTGAAGGCCACTTGTTAAGCACAAAAAAGATTCTCTTGTGTCAGGGAAACCATAAAAAATTCCCATAAAAGAACAGGTGACTGTGTAGTTATCTTTAAGATATTATTCCAATGCAAAGGAATGTTATGCCAACTACTAAAATAGACAAACTGAAGTTTCCTTGAAATGCAGAGTCTGTCTGAATTGCTTCTCTCAACATGCAAAATGTGACCTCAGTGCTGCTGTTGTTACCTCGAGCCATGCATTTTTATTCAGCAGAAGAAATCTTTCCAACACTAAGCTCTGTTTTGCCAGCCTCGGAGGCATATCCAAACAGCCCAAATCTTTGTTACATCGAAGGCAAACAAAGTGCAGCAGCAGCAAGCTAAAAATATCTGGAATTTACCAATGAGAGCACTAATAAGCCTGTTTTGGGAAGAGTTAAAGCTGATGATACTTGACGACACTTGTTTTTAAAACAAGTAGAAGCACAGCACTAAAAACAACCTGAAGTGTAGACCCAATTCAGAGCCAAGCTGAACATCCAGTACTGTGTCAGTCCTTGAAGCAACAACAAATCCTGTCTTTACAGATCCTTTTAGCATGCAGAGCGTGAGAATAGGAGCTGATATGGTTCCAGGTTAGAGGTTTTAGAGCTGAAAGCTGTGCTGTGCACTTGGGGATGTTTGCAGGAGCATTAGAGGTAAGGAATTTTCCATCGCTCTTAGGCTGCAGAGTGGGTGCAGAGCTGCTTTATGGGCACTGCTGCAGTTCGGGACTGCAGAGCCTTTGTGCTTCTCTGTAGGTGTGTGCTGGTTTCCACCCTGAACCCTGTATTTGGCATTGTCGGAAAAGGGTGCTGTGGAGACCCTGAAACTCAGATCCAAAAGATTCAACCCTCTGATGATTAGTGACTCCTTGCCTTGCTTCCTGTTATCAGATTTACTGTCAAAAACATCTGTGGCCGCGAGAGGCTTAGCGCAAGCTCTGGCTGTTCATGCACAGCAGAGCAGCTTGTGTGTTAAGCATACAAAAATATCCTGGGACGCACCTGGAGGTTTTGTCAAGGTCTTGTTTGCTGATCACTACAAATATGTAATTTCTAGTGGAAAAGAAAAGGCACATTAAATATTGAAGTGTTCTTAAAGCTCAGCTTTGTCTTACTGCACAGAACACTTTTGTGCTTGAAAAGGTTTCTTTGGGTAAATGAAAATTATGATCAGTATGGCAGCAGTTTCTTCTAATTTCAGACTGAAAAATTGAATCAATTGAAAGAAACAAAACATACCCTTGCTACCCATTTTGTTTGTTTGGTACTGTGAAAACGCAATGTAAATATAGGCTGAAATACTACAATGCTGCTTTGCATTATACAGTGCATTTTTATTTATGGCCTAGTGGTTAAAATCAAAACCCACGAGTTAAGAGGACTGGGGTCTGTTCCTGGCTGTTTTTCAACTTGTTTTGACCTTTATGGTCACAGTTCAGCCGAGTCCATAAATAAACGGCAAGTCAGTGATTCACCACCTTCCTAATTGAAAACATATGAGTTGTCCCATGGGTTTCGTTTAAGGTTTCTTTTGATTACAATTAGGCACGTTTACCGCTCCATCAGTTTGTTTACAGGCACTGAGCTCCCAGGTCGGCACAGGACAAACGTGCAGGACTCCATTGCCCTGCTCGCAGGGACGCACATAGCAGGCACGCGTTTACGTGGGCAGAGGTGAACTGAAACCTGTGCTGTACACAACCAGGGCTTTAAACAGGAGTGTCTGTTTTTCCCTTTGTGTCTGGTGAGGATGCGGTGAAGTGAAATGTCTGCAGCGGCCATGGCAGAAGTTGAAGTAACACTTGATGGGTCTTTGGAAAGAGAAACGCAAGTCAAGGGGAGCTGGAGGTTTGGGCTTGCCCCCGCTCCTGGGATTGCCAAGCCAGCTGTACACAGCAGTGCAGGTACTTCTGCAAGGTTTCCAGTTCTCATGGAAAAGAAAACCCTCTGCCATGATTCCAGTGCAAAATGGCAGCACCCGGCCAGGCCGTGCAAGCTGGGAGTGGGTCTGGGCTCCCGTCAGAACTGAGCAGTCTTACTCTGCTGTCAAAACTGAAGGGAAGCTAACACCCAGGTGTGAAACTTCAACATGACATTTCAGATTCCTTCCTGTTGTAAGGAATGAATTATTTTAACATAGAGAGCAGCATAGCTTGAAACATTACCGTTTCCCTTCCGTTATGTTTCAATGACAGTGCCGGCCAACACCTCTCCTGGTTAGAAAAGAGCCTGTAACACAGAAGCTGAAGTCATTAGTATTCTAGAGCACAAATCCCCTTCCTCTCTAACTATACGTGAGAACTGGCATTGCTCGGTAACAAGTTATGGAGATAATAGATCCCCTAAAGGCGGGTCAGTATATAGAGGTCAGATGGCATTCTTCACTGCCTGGTTACTTCTGGGGATCCTCAGACCTCTGGCCCTAGAGCTGAGACAAACTTTCCTCGAACGGTGGCAGTATGTGAAATGCTTGTCCAACACTTACGGTTTAATTGGTATTAATTTAATTAAGCACTTATGCTTAATTGTTATTGTTGCTTCAGAGGGGTTTATTTTTTAATTAAGTCCAGTGTCCCAAACACCTTCAGGACTGGTCATTCACTGTTTCCCTCTGGATTCTCAGCTGGAGTTGCAGGTCGGGGGATCAGAAGTCCCCAGGAATGAGTATTTGGTGCTTGCATGAAACAGTCAGCAGTCTGGTTGGTCATGGAAGGGTGACTGTCACAGACATCCCAGCAGTAGCTGGGACTAAATGCCCAACTTTGGGGGTGTGTGCAGAGGAGATGTTGACAGAATGGAGAGCTCTGGGGATAGATCTATCCTATTTTGGGACACTAGTCTAGGAGCTCATTTGATAGACATTGTTGAGGCAGGATACGTAGATGCTTGCACTGTTATAGGGGATTGGGTTGTAAAAGGGGATCTTGGTCCTCAAGGCTTTAACTAAGCACTTTTCGTCAGCACAACATAGATATAAATGTATTTCTAATACATACTTACATTATTTATTTGTGGTGCAATTCAGAATATGGATCAACATTTAAAATGAGCAGCACTTTGATCCTATTCTTTAAGTCAGGTTTGTGTGATTTCAGAAGTGTATTTGCACAAGCTTAATTATGCGTGTTGTGCCTGAGACTTTATAAATCTGGATGCTAGCTACCCACCTGCCCATGTATGTCCCTGAGCCCCTGATTTGCATTCCTTACTCACTGGGGAATAAGCCGCAACTGAAAGAACCTGTTTCTACTTCTTTTACTTTCGTTTCTTCAAGACTTGACACAAAGTAATTGGGCTGCATTTCCTGTGCTTCAGAGAAAAGGCTTAAACCCCTTGCATTGTCTGTCCACCTTTTGGCTTATCTGTCTTTGTGTGACCTCTGGAGAACCCAGATAGCGGGTAAAATTTCTGAAGACTGAGTGTTTGTTAAAGCTTTTTGCAACCCTTTGGAGGAGGTCATCACCTCTAGTTTGAGAAATACTGATCTTATCTGAACACCTGAAAGTCAAAAGGCAATTAGTTTCATCTGCCAACAGCAGACTAAGGTGTTTCAATTCCCAAGAGACTGTTGATGGCAGGGCCAAGGACGGGGGAAGCCCACAGCGTGGACAGTGCTCTTAGCACCTGCGTGGGGAAGGAGTCGAGCTGGTATGTGCCCAAAGGATCAGAGCAGGTGATGCTCCGGCTGCAGAAAGCAGCTGTTCCCATGAAGTCCCCTGCCAATGCAGGAGGGGGGTTCTGGGGGCACTGTGAGCACCTTCCTCTGGGCGAGAGAGCCGAGCTGCTCTCGGCTTCCAGCTGGGAGGGAAGGCAGGTGAGGAGTTGGCTGATGGAAGTGATGAAACTCCTTCAGGAGATGCTAGGGTGTTACAGGAGAGCACACTGGCAAAAGAGGATGACAGATGGGGAAAAAACTGGAGGCAGGGATGAATGAGACTTCAGGTCATCATTTAGTAGTCCTTGCCCTGCCTCTCTCCCCGGAGGAGCTGCTCACTATGCGGGCTTCTGTTGTTACTGCAGCAACCTCCTGAGCTAACCTTTCCCTTCCTAAACCAGGAACTGCTTCCTCCCAGCTGCCTCAGTCGTGTGGGAAATCAGCGTGTTGTTACTGTTCTCAGTTCAGGGCTTTTACCAGCACCAAATCCACAGTGGTGGGGAGTAAAATGGCTAGGCGGGACTGGCTTGCAGCTGTGCAGTTTGGGACAGCAAATATATCTCACAAGAGTGACAACAGCTGAAGCAGCGCAAAAAGGGGTGGTTATTGTACCTTTAGCTCCTGCTTCTCTCCTATGATCCATGATGAGCTTGTAAGAAGTGTTGACAACCCCTGGAAGAAACCGTGTTACATCTTCAATGAGAAGCTGCCCTGCCTGAATTTGAAATCTTTGTGTGTGTGGAGGAACAAGGAAAGACATGGGCAGCCCTTGAAGGGCTTTCTCCTCCCCACAGCTTAAACAGAGCCATCACATGCACTACAGCCTTCCTCAGCTATTCATTTTGAAACAAAACAGGCTTTAAACACTTACTTTCACAGGAGCCTTCCAGGAGGTCTGCATACTTCTGTGGGTCCTTTGTGCAACATCATTCCAACTCATTCAGCTTGTATTTCATGCAAATTGGATCTCAAAGTTATTCCTGATTACTCTGTGCATACCTATATGTCGCAGAATAGATCTGGTGTTCTTACTGTGCGTGCTGGCAAATGGTGCAGCACTATGTGCAGGTTTGGTACCAGTTTACCCCGCAATGCTTTGCACATAAAAGCCCAAGCGTAAGCGTGTTAAAATACACAATTGAATTTAGACGTGCTACGTCAGCCTGAGCTGGTGTGCGAGGCTCTCGCTGGGAGCACCTTCAGATGTAGGGCAAAATTCTCTTCTCAGATTCCCGGAGTAGCTCCTGACTCAGTCTCCCGAGTCTCCTGCGCTGACACGTGCAGGCGTTTCGTGGTGTGAAAGAGAGTGAGTGCCCTGAAAGGAGTAATCTGTCACCGACAGAGGAATGGACAATAATGGCAAAGTCCCAAAAAGAGCACGAGACCCTTTCTTGAACCGGTTGCCCTGCGTCTGAGAGAACACGAAGGGTTTGTGTCATCTGGGCAATGCACTTGTAGCCTCTTCCTCCTAATTATCACTGAGCTGATGATCTAAGACTGCTTTGTGGATATGAGGACAGAATTTTGCCTGCAGGATGCATGATTACCAACTGTGCCTCCTCTGTAAATCAGCTGTAAGTGTATTTGGAATAGCTGCCAGGCCGGCTTCTGAGCTTACCAGAGGACAGAGCTCCAGCAGATACAGTCCCACATGGCACAGAGCTGTTGCAGTTTTAAAACCAGTCTGATTTTTTTCTTTAACAGGGGAGCCCAGTGTAACTCCGTCAAGACTGGAGTGACACTCTGAATCTGCATCTGCCTCATGTGAGTTAAAATCCTGGCAGCAGCATTTTGCATAAGCTGGAGCCTCTGTAGAGATTTTTTTTTTTTTCCTTTTCAGGAAGGCTATAAAATTGTTAATGTCTGTGTCTTGGCAGCAAAGGTAAAAACAACCACACAAATGCATGAGAATTGCATACCTTACTGCACAACCCCTGCTCGTTCCAGATCGGCTTCCCTCCTAGCACGTACCGTGTAAGGGACGCCCGCACTCATCACAGACCTGAAGGCTTGCAACGTTCACTCCCGGGGTACCACTTTTTGCCTTTCAATAGTATAATGTAAAGCCAAGTGATGGTGTTAAGATGAGGCTGAAATGCTGTGAACTGGCTTCTGTGGTTTTTTTAAAGCTTTGGTTGTTTTTTTTCCACCCGGTTGCATAATCCAGAAGCGCTGGGTGCTGATTGCCCTGAGCCGCCGAAGCATTTGCCTGTGTTGGAACACGGACTATTGAAATAACGTGGTTCTCTGGAGCTGGGGACTTGTCACAGTGGCAGAGACACCACCATCGAGTAGTAAGAAAGAGAAAAAGAAATCAGAATAAGATGTAAATTGTGCTTTGGTCTTTCTGCATTGGGCAAGGATGCCCTGAAAATGGGTTCGTGGCTCTGCCTCCTCACCTGCCACAGAGCTGGGGGTACCTGAAGAGCGGGCCCTTCTCAGCTGGGTGAAGGAGCCGAGCACAGGAGACACCACATGGCAAATAGCTGAATTCGTGTCATCGCCATGACACACAAGTTATCTTCAGTTGTGGTCTCAGCAACCAGGTCTGAGGGAGGTGGATGTTCCAGGAAAGTTTTAAACTATTTTTCATCATGCAGCTGCAGAAAAAATAACTTATCTGTCCTCTCTACTCTTTTTCCCTATGGATACCCGAAGTAAACAAGATACAAGAGTGACCAGCTCTGAGTACAATATTGAAATAGATTTTTTCCTCTAGTAATGAATACAAGTGGGGCATCTTCCCCGAACGTGCTGCTGTCGATGCAGCAGTGCCAGCCTGTTCATACTTGATCCGAAGGAGGTGGATCGTTTGTTTGCCCGGAAGCTCGTGTTACCAAAACAGGCATTCGCACAGCTTACGAGAAATGTCAGGGGGTTGTGGCTCATACCAATTGATGCAGCTGTGGTATAGGGTGATGTCAAGGTGGGCTCAATGAGCTCTCAGTCTGTTCCCAGCTGTGTTTCTAATTACAGGAAAGTTTATCTTGAACAGTAAGTATGACGGTAATGAGAATGTTTATTGTCCCTTTCCTGTTTCCAGCAGTCCAGTTTCCCGTGTCTCTGTTTAGTTCATGTATCAAGGAGAAGGCTCTCATTTTCCAGATACTGTGGAGTGGTAGAAAAATAGGGAAGGTACTTCAGGCATGAATGAGATAGTCATTTAGTTTTATTCAAAGAGAAGTCAAAGAAGCTTGAGAGGTAAGGGATATAACTGCCCCCCCAAAAGAAACATTCACATTAATCCTGTTGCAGTACTGCCTCAACGGAGACTCGGGATGATGAAGGCTGAGGTTGATACCTGTTCTTCAGCCTTTTTCCTACTGGTGCTTCACCTTGTTTCCTTAGACCCAGAGAGTTAAAAAGAAGTCTGTAGTGATAAATCTAAGACAGAGAGGCAAATACAGAAAGAAAGAAATTGAGTGAGGGCATTTTGTGAGCAGCTGGCCACATGTCCCACCACAACCGTTCTTTGATGGAGCGTTAACAAGATGCACAGGTGGTTTAACAGAAAGCCCTACAGTTTCCCTGGAAAGATTCTGCTGGAACTGTTCATGAACCGCTTCTGCTTCTCCAGAGGAGACGCCAGTGTGCTCCTTGAGGTTATTTTTATCTAGGCAGCATCATCATAGTTGGTGAGTTCAGAAAGAGCAGGGTTTCCTTGGAGAAGTGTTTTGTTTGGGAGTGATTTTTTATGGATAAGTTGGTAACGTGGTCAAATTCCCAGGAAACTAATGAGGAGTGCAGGAGCTTCATGGACAGAGTCGGGGACTGGAGGCTGCTTCACATAATGGGGAGCTTTGCAGCACTTTCACCTTCTGAGAGTATGTGCAGGTGTATTTATTACTGTTTTCCCTGGGAAGTGCCTTTACTGTCCTGCATCAGAGGAATTCCTTTATCCAGATGATGCTGTGGTGTCACTCTCACAATGTTGTTCATTACCTAACTGCCTTTTGCTCCCTCCAACCCTAGCTCACTCCCCAGAACTGCCTTGTCAGTCACAGCTTCCTTCAGTAGCTGTATTTTTTGATTGCTTATTCCTATCTGTAGCTCAATCAACCCTTCCTTTCCTAAAGGACAGAAAAGACTACGTGCATTGAGTGTTGTATCATGTTGTTGATGTTTGCCATCATATAATAATGCTTGAAGATTTTGATAACTGTTTTATTGATTTTAGTTATCTAAGAACATTACAGGTTTGCTTATTACAGTTCTAATGGGGAAAATTAACTCTTGGTATTTTGGTGCTTTTTAGATTACTAAGAGATACAGGAGCCCTCTGTCACAGTTACTATGATCTGACTCTTTTGAGAGTCTCATTTCTTCTATAGTCCTTGCCTTTTTAGTATTTTTGTAGTATTTTATGTATTTGTTTTCTCCTCTCAGGTTGAGCTTTTGCATTGCAAAGTACGTATACAGTGGTGATTACCTGGGCAGTGTAGACAATGTGGGTTTTTATATATATATATATATATTAAGTCCCACAGATGTGCTAGATAGGTGTCTCTCAGGAAAAGCAGTCAGTCTTCTAACAAGCTTACTGTGTAACTTGCACATTTTTGTGTTTTCCTCAGCTAAAATTGAAATATTCAGGTGTTTGAGACAGTTCGACCCATTGAACCCACGGTGACCTTCATTGCAGTCAAGGGTTGTGTTTGGCCTTGTTACATCTTAGCACCAATTTAAGACAGCAACATGCAGCAAATGTAAACACTGCCAGAGAAGCACAGTGATTTCCGTCTGTCATAGAAACACAGTGATTTCCTTTATAAATGTTAATGATCTGATTAAGCGGTAACATTTTCAGTACATGGGAAGTCATTTGCAGGAAGAAGACAGGCCTGATGGTAGGAATGACTTGGTTGAACAAGTCCACTTCTTTTGCATTGAGCCAAGGTATGTGTCACAGATGAGGAGCTCCTCTGAAATGTGAGAGCAGTAAGCTTCCTTAAAAGAGTAGCATTTTGATGCACACGGGTAATAGCTAACAGATTTTTACAGTACCATATGGTGTTATTAACAAACAAATCATATGTTAACTTGACAGCTCTACCTTCAAGCTAACTTAGTCTGCAGCAAACATAAATTCCCCTGAGAGGAAATCTGGAGACAATACTAAGTTTTGGGATTGTATCCAGAGCAGTAACAGTAGCACAGCAGCGATGAATTTCAGGCTTTCTAACCATGAATACATGTGTTCCCAAAATTTATTGGTTTCTTCATTAGCTTTGCGAAAACACAGCAAACCAAAGCCCGATCCGAGCAGGTGGAACAGGGAGCATTTATGCATCTGCCTAAAGGGACTACAGGGAGAGGAGCTGCAGTTTGAAAAACATTTTTCCTGATGCAGAGAGCTGCGATAAACTGAAGGATATTTCTTCTGGTGCATTCTGCTGCTGAAATCTGAACTGCGGCTCCGCTCGGCTGCAGTCCTGGAGCGTGAGCTAATTCCACCGTGGCTCCGGGCTGGGGGACCCGAGGCTGCGAAGGGCAGGAGCGAAGAAGGGAGCGTGTGATGTGGAGGAGGGAGGAGGGCGAACGGGTACATTATTTTTAACTGCCTTCTTGTTTAACCCCCTAGCTGTTTTCAAATTTTCTAACTGAAATCTCATCTTGGTACAGTGTATAAATCCCCTGAATACGAATCTCTTGGATTTGACCTGACCGTAGAAAGATTAGTTTCCATTGGATACCCTCATGAGCTGCTCAATTTTGTGTATGATCCTGCATTCCCTACCAGGTAAATGACTAACAGATACCAACCCAGCCTGCTCGAGGCCTTGAATATTTGTTCTGTAAAGTTCATAGGCATCACGTGAGGCCAGGTTTTCAGAGTTGTGCCTGTGAAGCCTGTGGTTGACCACAGACGATGGGGAAAGGAGCAGACTGCTCCAGTACGTGGAGGGCCTTTGCACACATGAATCCATGCCAGCAAAGAGGGAGTGTGCAAGAAAAGAGGCTTGCTGAAAACATGGTCAAAAAATAACCTTTCAAAGCAAAGACAGCAGAGACACAATTGGATTGGGAGTTAAATCAAAACGAAGGGGAGAAGGAGCCGTGACTGTCCATGAGGCTGCTAGAATGTCTCAGAACGTTTGTCTGTAATAATTTTAGTGTGCTGGCGCATAAGACATACTGAAAATTAAGTGGACAGTAAACAACAATGAAAGTGTGACCAATCCAGTTCACTTGTCTAGATGACTGACAGGCTGAAAGCAAAGTTAATGGTGCAAAGTTACTAAATTCTTATATTTTGTCTTTTGGTAGCAGGGGTTAAAAGGACATTGCTTGTTTTAAACAAGGCTTTTTATCTAACCCTGCACCTTTAAGTTGTTTCCACTTGTGCCTTTGTTGGGTTTTGCTTTTTTGATTCCTTTGGAGTTTCTTTGCAAAAGCCTGGACCAGAGGGTCTGTTGGCTCGTTGTTCCAGTTTTCAGTCCGGCAGCCTCCTCCTTTCCCTCCTCTCAGCATGTTTTACACTGAGACTGTTGCTGGGTGCGCCCGTGCCCTTCACAAACCTGTGATGAAGACTCCATTAAATCCACTGCCTTCATCCCAGGGAGGGGACGGAAGGGGTGTCTCTGGGAAAGCTGCATTCTCCAGACGCAAGCTACTAGATAAGCGAGAGAGAGTTTTGTTGGAGTCAGAACCAGGAATATCCAAAACATTTTGTGCAATAGTTTCATGCCCCATCTGGCTCTGTCTGTGACAGACCGATGAAAAAGAGAGGAGAAATTCCTTTATCATACCTCGCTCTTCCTTGCAGCCCAAAAGGGCTGTCAGGGAACCACAAACGCAGGTGTCAGATTCGTGACCCTGTGGAAGAGGCCCACGTCTTCCCTGGTACGTGCATAGCTAAGCTTCTGCCGGGTTAAACGGTTCCGTTTTTCAAGTCTGTGGAGAGCAGATCAGCCGTACCTTTCACCTGGCCATGCAGGGCTCTTGTTGCTCACCTGCAGCCAGGTAAAAGGGACAGTAGGCACCCCATCTGCATAGTAACAGCAACTCTGTTCTGATGCCCCACACCATGTGAGCAAGCTGCTCTAGAGCTGATTTGGAAAGAACTGCTATTAAAATGGTCACCGCTTAATACACTCGCTTCTTCATATCTTAAATTGCTTTCTTAACAGAGGCCTGGTCTTTGATACCCACTATGGAAACCTGTTGAAAGTTGATGCTTATGGGAACCTCCTAGTGTGTGCACATGGCTTTAATTTCCTCAGAGGGTAAGTGCTGACTGTTGTCTCTTCTTTTTGACTTAATGTGCCTTTTTGTGTCACTGATCCTCAGGGCACCTATTGTATAGGGAGACACCGGGGCTCCACTAACAGCAGATGCTGTATTGGTGTTCCTGCAACTCCAGAACTGACTGGGGATGCCTTGAGGGTCCCAGACACAACAGCCCAGGGTGTTTATAGAGGAAAGGTCTGTGCTGGCACAGGCACATCTGTAGTGTGCTGTGAACAGAAGAAAATGTGCTGTGGGAAGGGGCTGATGGGATAAACCAGGGGCTGTTCACTGTCCTGGCACAGTTTAACAACAGCAGCTTGTCAGTTAAGACAGAGCCATTGTGCAAGGGCTCCTGGGCGCAGAGAGGACCTGTGCCCTGTGAGACCATTGACTCCACTGCTATTGCTAAGAAAGGTTGAGGGCCTGAGCTGGCTTGGGGGAGGAACAAGCTTGCTCTGTCCCTTCGTGGTTTTGACCTTTGAGGGCATCAGAAGTGAGGCATGGCGTGCCTTTTCCTGCAGCCTTCCCTGCCTGCTTGCATTTCTCTGGCCCCAGAGAAGGTGCTTTAGGAAGCAGAGGGGACTGCAGCGCTACATGCCTGATGTGTCCCATCAAATCCCCTCGTATTCCTGCTGTGAGGGCGGATGGATGGAAGGCAATCACAGGCCAGCTCAGGGCCCCCAAGGTGACGAGCCTTGTCATTGCAGGCCCATGAGTCCTTGCATCAGGAAGCCAAAATTTAGAAAAAGCCCTTATATAGGCACTCAAGTTCCTCTTTGAGTCAGAGGTGATCTTCAGAAGCTCCAGAAATGGAGGAAACCAGAATAATTAAATGACTTAAGTCATCGCCACCCTGCTGATTAATTGCAGAGGGCCCCAGGCAAGCCTCCCGCAGCACAGCCGTGCACTCCCCTGCTGAAAGCTGCTCGGGGGAGTGTAAACCGACACATGGAAAGTGGGGGAAAGTTTAAGATAAGCAAACAATGAAAGTGCAGATGATTTAAGGCACCCTCATGGCCAGCAGCATGGGGCTTAAGGTCAAGTTGTGGACTCTCGACCACTCTGTTTCCCTGTGCGGGCTCTGCTGGGATTGCTGACTCAGCCATGAGGGCTTTGTGCTGGCTCTGCCGGAGCCAGTGCCGTGATGGGAACACCGGTGGATGCAGTTTGCTCTTGTGCCGTGAATGCATGTGGGAAAGCTGGGTGTTGATTAAAGCACAACAGACTTTAGTTAATGGACTCAGCTACAACTATATTTTGCAGGTCAGCACATTTTATCCTCATTATTTTTTGTGGTTTCATTCTTCTCCACCTTATCTGTTCTCAGGCCTGAAACACGGGATCAATATCCAAATAAATTTATCCAGAGGGATGACACAGATAGGTTTTACATTCTGAACACGTTATTCAATCTACCAGGTGAGTCTAATACGAGCCAACACAGGCCTGATAAGTAAAGCTTTGTTAATGCATTATTCAATTATCTGTTTTGGGTTTTTTTTGCATGAACTTTCTTCTTTCGGGCACTGGGCCCAAATTTAGCTGGCTGTATGATGTTATCCTTGTTTTAAAATCTTACTTTGTTTTTTTGCAGAGACCTACCTATTGGCTTGCCTAGTGGATTTCTTTACTAACTGTGACCGGTACACTAGGTATGTATTCCCTCTGGTTCAAGTTGCTGATGGTACAGTAAGATTGTTATTATAAAGAGCAATACAGCACAGATGGAGATGTTCTTAACATCAGTGGAGGCCCCTCAAGTGGTTTTGGTGGAGAAAAGTTCAGTCCTCATATTGTTTTGACGTTAAGAGAATTTAGTGGTGATGAGATGCTCTATGTGTACATCAGAAACTGGTTATGAGGGTCTCCTTCACAGGGTATATCTGTATCACCATACTGACTGACACTGGTATTTGGACCAGCTTCTAAGACCACACGCTTATTACAGGATGATTACAGGCACCAGACAGCTCATTTTGAACCCATGTCCATTGGAGCCTTGTTTGAACTGGTAACTGAAAGGCTAAATTTCCTCAGCCAGTTACCACAAGTCCCTCATGTCATAATTGAGGACTTTGTTCCCTCAAAGGTGAAATGCTCAGGCACAGTATGGTGTAAAAGGCTGTTTGTGCAGCATGAGTATTTACCTAGCTTTCAAATAGGTATAAGCATAAAAACAAGCTGCGGTTTGAACTGGCAAACGTGAATGCTGCTGGGCTGCTGACTCATGTCATGGGTCATCTTTGTGTATTACTTGAGTGGAATGCAAAGATTTAATGGGATTTTACCTGAGAGCAGAGGAACTGTATATGCCGACAATCCATCAGGTGAAGTATTCTTTCTTAGGACAGGCGTGGTGATTGCTGTCATAATAAATACAGCTCTGCTTAGTCCTCCTTGATTTCTCCTGATGCAAACTCTCATGGGTGTCTCAAAGATATCTCCACAGTAGAGGAAGTTTCTCATGTTAACTCTAACTGTTCAACACAGAAGTGGTTCCTCCTCTTAGCAGCAAGCATTACATTGAGTTGATTTCCATGGCACCTCCCTGGAAAGGGAGGGAAGGAGCAGCACTGTGCTTACTTTCCCGGTGCCATTCATCTTTTGTGAAATGCTACAAACTGCACAGTCCCATTTTTTTTTTCCATCTTGTAATACTGTGGGGAGAAATAAGAGCTGCAGTCACAGAGAGCGGTAGTAGTGCTATGGAGGCACAGGCCCGCAGTTAGGAACTTGCATCCTAAAATTTTAAACAAATGTTCTTGGGTAACACACAGATCCCGTTAAACTCTGGTTGTAGCCTTCTTTCAAGTGTGAGCTGTGGTAAAGTAGTAAATAAGAAACCATTATGGTAAGATGAAAACACAAGTTCCAAACAACATTTTGAACTGTCTTTCTCCTTGATATTTCTCTTACCTGCTGGGATTGCCCGCTACAATCTCTCTTTCTCCTCACAGCTGTGAAACTGGGTTTAAAGATGGAGACCTCTTCATGTCCTTCAGGAGTATGTTCCAGGACGTCAGAGATGCTGTTGACTGGGTTCATTACAAGGTGATTGCAAGAGCTCCTGGGGATGTCTGTAGTTGTAACTGAGTTAGAGGGACTGGCTTGTAACTCATGAGTTAAGATGTGTTATTCCACTTTTGGGCAAGAGCCCTGCTTTGCCGCCTAGTGAGCAAATCATAAATTGCAGTTCTATGTGAGTAAGTCAAGATCTCGACTGCCCTCCTGGTACTGGAGCATATCTGTCTTGGCTTCCTCTTCCTTTTTATTGTGCCCAGATGCCATTTCTGTAGTGTAATTCATGGGTTTTAGAACGTGATGCCATGAGGGTATTTGCATTTACAGTCCACAACTTGTACATTGTTGTAATTATTAAAACAGCTTTTTACTGTAAATGGTTTACATTGGTACCATCTTATGTTATCTGAAAAGCACCTGCATTAAGCAGAGAAATACATCAGCTCTTCTCTATTTAGAGAGGAGAGGCAGGTCATCTTTTTCACACACTTGTGCACAAGTTTAGAGTATAATTTTGTGAGCATTAACAGTCAGGTTAAAGACCTGATTCTCTTGTTCTTCCTCATTCAAGAGGTCTGTTGGGGTGGGATGGAGAACCATCACAGTTGTACTTGTGGTGGTCCTTTTAGCCATGCAGAAGTCAGGAATCTATTTTTCTTTCCTTATGCAGTGTTGTGTGATACATGTTGGAGTTGACCTTTGAGTAAAGCATATTATGGTCAGTGTTGGAGACAGGTCGTTGACTGTCTTGTTTGGTATGGCAAATCTATTTTTTGTTTGTTTCTATTGTATTCCCTTCTGAAAGGGTTAAAATGCTGTTGAAGTGGATTATTTACCATGGTGAGGGAATCGATGGATCACAGAGTTTGTGATGGTCCCTGCTACTCAAAGCCTCTCATCTCTAGAGTCACTGGTTCAGATTCGCCCTGGTTTGTACTTTCACAGCATTTTAAAGTGTGAAAGTTGGCATTACTTTGATGTCTCTTACATCATAAGTTTCCATTACCTCACTGGCTTCTGTTGTTTCTATTTCAGGGATCGCTCAAGGAAAAGACCCTTGAGAATCTGGAAAAGTATGTGGTGAAAGATGTAAGTGTGAAGTTACTTTACTTGTGCTGTGTGACATTCTGTACTGAGTGAGCAGGCAAGAAATAAACATGCTGATTTGCTTTACTAAGTCACAAAACAGATAACGCTGTGATTTCTATTGTAATAACCAAAGACAAAGTGGAAAGTTCGGACGCAGCCTTTATTCTGAGCCAGTGATCCACATGATTTCCTATTCACGTGCACGTTTTTTACCTAAAATATAAAAGCCAGAGGAAATGTTATCACAGGACACAGGTGAATACGCTGGCAAGCCTCGTGTTGTTTCTTTTGGTGGTGAAAGCAACTATGTTCCCTGCCCATGGTTTCTCTCCAAGAGAAAGACCTCTTTTTAAAAAGGAAGAGGTGAACATCTTTCTAGACAGAAGTATTTCTTATCCATCAAAAAAAAAGGTTACATGCATTTAACCATGAGGAACCGAGGGAAGGATCCTGACCAGTGTCCAGCCTCTTGATGGCCCCAAAATGTGTGTTCAGCACATCTAATTTAGCAAGCTCTAGTGGTTCCCTTACTTTTGCCCTCTCTGCAGTATGCAGGGCCCCTCTGGGCCACTTGCAGTATAATTATTCTTTAGTTTAGATGAGCGCTCTGGTAGAGTATCACTTTAAAGCAGTTAACCTTGTTTCTAGTTACATGCCTGCAAAATTCTTAGGAAACCGTTCTGTGAGGTAATCAGCTACTCTGGCAATGGACTGAGATTTATGATTCAATAAAAATAGCCCTAGGAATAAATTCTCCCTAATTTGAGGTTGGAATTGTAATGCGCTCCAACTTGTGGCTTGTGTGAGCTCGGATTTCACCTGCCTCTGGGCCCATTTCGGGAATGGACTTGGAGCTGAGGTAGCTGCTCCAGCGTGCCTGGCACGGGGCAGATCAGTGGGAGCAGCACAGGGTGCCTGGCACTGTGGTTGGCAAAGGCACCGCAGCCCAGCTGAGCCCTCGCCTTCCTCCCCTGGGCTGTGCTCTGGAGGGGTGTCAGTGTGGACGAACCAGCAGCTTTCCTGGCTCCGGCCAGTGCAAAACACATGAGTTTGCTTGCTTGATGGTTTGAATTGCATTGTTTTGTCTGGTGGGATCATAGTTGAGAGTGCTTTTGCCCATGATGAATCTCTGTAACTTTTGCGTGTGACTTGTACGTCCCTTGGCTTTCAGGGGAAGCTGCCACTGCTGCTCAGCCGCATGAATGAAGTTGGGAAGGTGTTTCTCGTCACAAACAGTGACTATAAATACACAGACGTAAGTGCTGCTTGAATTGTTGTGTTGGTATATAATGGAATAAGCAAAAGCCAGCCATTCATTGGCATGGGGTTTGGTAGGACATCTTCTGGTGCAGAATGGGATGTTTTCTAGGCTAGGTGTGGGATGGTTTAGTGGTGAATGCAGATTAGGTCTCGAGTCATCTTTTGTAGTCCTGGTTCTGCTGCTGACCTAGTATGGGCCTGGTTTAAGTCCCTCTGTGCCTCACTCAGTTCCTCAGCAATTAAAAGGCTGAAAGAGAAAGTGATACTCATTTTAGATTTCAGCATCCTTTAAAATGGAGAACTTCCAAGTGAGATAGTCTGAGTACAGACAGGTCAGCAAAGCCACGGCCCTGGAGAAGCCTAAGAGCCAGCAAGAGCTGTCAGCTGCGCTGTAGGAATAAACACGGCTACTTCAACTCCAGGTAAATGTCAGGATGTTGCAACACTGCTAATCCAAAGATTTATATGCCATTTTAAAGCATTGCACGATATACCTGATGCAGTGTGCAGATCTCTGAGGCAAATGTGTTCCTTGATTCTGAAAATTATTGGTTTAATTCCTGTCACGTTAAATTCCATCCATTCATTTTATCTCCAAATCTTATGCTGACTTTCGTGTAAATCCTGAAAATAATGTTCTGTAACCTGAAAAGGTAAAAGCAGAGAAGTATGATTCTATAAACTAACAAATGTGCGTTTAAAACTGCATCTTTGAATACTTTCTTTCTGTTTTTCAGAAAATTATGACTTACTTGTTTGACTTTCCACATGGACCAAAGGTATGTGATTTCTAGACTGCAGTTCCAATAGAAAATGATGTGCCTAATTATCTGTGCAGCTGGAAAGCATTTTAATCCCGCTTCGTCGGCTGCATGGGATTAGTTGCTTTAATCTGGTTAAAACACACTTGGTGTTTTGTGTCCTATCTGAATGGGATCAAAGCAAATACAATATAACAAAAAGAAAAGAGGCATCATCTGGTCTGAAACAATAATCTGTGTTAATGATAACATTATTTTAGTGATAACCCATTTTAACTGTGGCATTTTGCAACCACATTTCTTAGAAATCTTGCACAAATTTTTAGGTCTTGTTAAAAAAAACCTTGATCGAGGGAGTTTTATAAAACAGCAGAAACACTTATGGCTGGTTGTGCCATAAATCACCATCACTATGGTGACTCCGAAAGTTTTAGTCATGCTTTTTCTGGTTTTCTGAGGTCAAAACTCAGCCCTGCAACTTTTGAAGAGAAGCTTATGAGCTGAATTTATACTGCTTTCTCAGTCTCCTGGTGGTAGGCTCTCTCACACTCAAAAGATGTGTTTTCACAGTGTGATAGCTCAAAAAACTCCTTGCTGTGGTCTTGATCTCAGAAAGAGTGGAAACATGGAGCAGAAAGGGCTCATGAATGCCCAGTGTCCTTTGGGCAGGGCTGTGATTCAAAGCCGTGCCCCGTGGAATAGAGCCCAGACATTTTCCCACTGTTTGCAAATGTACCAGCGTGGCCTTGTAAGGCTGAAGCCGTGAAGTCGCACGTGTGTGGATCTGCGCAGGATGTCACCTTCAGAAACAGTGACAGCAGTGTCATTTACAGCATCTCTTTACGCGACAGCTGTGCTGTGCCATGGATGTTCAGTGCAGTACTCCTGTCTCACACCACGTCCTCAGTCCTCACTGCTAGGCTGGGTTGGGATGGGCTTGCCGCAAAAGGGGAGTGCTTTAGGAAATGGCACTGGGAACCCAGCATCGTACCACAGGAGGCAAGAGCTAGGGGATTTTGATGAACAGCAATGTCACAGGGTCATAGCTGTGGACAAAGACACTCCGGTTAAACTCCCTGGTGGCTGATTGTGTTGTGCCTGACTCTGGGGTTTGTTTTTGCCTTTGCAGCCTGGGAGCGCCCACCGGCCGTGGCAGTCCTACTTCGACCTGATCCTGGTGGATGCGCGAAAACCCCTCTTCTTTGGGGAGGGCACTGTGTTGCGGCAGGTGGACACAGTGAGTGGCACATGGAGGGTAGCCCTACGGCTGGAAGGGCTTGTGCACCTCCCGTGTGGTGTCTCTTAGTGGCAATGGGCAACACAGTGTTTAGACAGCACCTGCCTTGGAGATGGTGGGCTGGCTTCTCCTCTTAGTGATTCCTGAGCATCCCCATCACCTGGGGCACAGCAGAGCTGGAGGCTTTGCTGGCTACCCTAACATACCACAGGTGGCAATAGGAAAAGAACGTGGAAAGCCACCTCTAGGCTGCCTGGGAGTGAGGGAGAGACAGAGTAAACTATCAATAGGACAGAAAAGACCCAGACCATCAGCTGTTCTGTACTAACGCAATGTCTCCTTCCTCAGGTGACCGGGAAGCTGAAGATTGGTACCTACACTGGCCCGCTGCAGCACGGCATCGTGTACTCAGGAGGTGAGGCAGGAACCTTTCTTGTCCTATGGAGTGGCTCTGACATGCCCTCCTGGCCTTTAGCCACTCCGGCTGTGAGAGGGCTTGTGCCAGGCGCTAGGCAAGGTTGTTTCCCGAAGCGCATTGTACTGTGCCCTCTGCACACTGCACCAGCACTCCATCATCATCGCTGCCTAATGCAGGGAAGAAACGGACCCATTCCTCCTCAAACGCCCTTTTCTTCCTTGCCAGGGAGGGTCTGGGAAATGCCATTGCAGAGCTTGTGGTAGAGGGGGAACTGCAGCTGACGCAATGCAATGTTTTCAGCTGTCCTTACAGTGCTGCCACCAGTGTGACCGGGCTTGGAGGGTCCCCTGAGCCAGGCCAGGGCAGCGGGTGGATGCACAGGGCTGTCTGTGATGCCCAGGGATCCATTACTCTTACATGGGGTGGGAGGCAGCATAGCCCCTCTCCTGCTGCCATTCATGTTGAGGGGGGTGTGGGGAAAGCTGCCCCTGTGTGAACTCCCAGGTGGGTGAGCAGTGCCCCATGCTGCCATGGCCAAGCAGGGCTTGTACATTTATTAGTGGGGGTTTCTGGGAGGAAAATGCACCTGTCTGTTCCTAACCCTGTCCCTCTGAAATGAGCCACACGTTTACTTTTGGCTCCCAGTTATGAGCTACACCATTCTTCTCTCAGGCTCTTCGGACACAGTCTGTGACCTGCTGGGGGCCAAAGGGAAGGATATCTTGTACATCGGAGACCATATCTTTGGAGACATCCTCAAATCCAAGAAGCGCCAGGGCTGGAGGACCTTCCTGGTGATCCCCGAGCTGGCGCAGGAGCTGCACGTTTGGACAGACAAAAGCGGTCAGCAGCTGGGCAAACCCCAGGCCAGGCTTTGCTCTTGCTTGCCTGGTGCTGCACCCCTGAGTAGGGGTGCAGGGGAGAGATCACCCTTTCTTGCTGCTTCTGCTTTTGGCCCGTTTTCCCTGGGTCGGGGTGTTGGTGGCAGGAGCTGGGGCAGCTCTCCGTGGGCTGCCCTCGGGGTCCCAGTCCTTTCGTGTGCCCTTTCCCGGGCCACCTGCATGTGATCAGCCACGTGCTGACTTGGACGGGGAAGAAGCTACAGCAGGGTGGGATTGAGTTGTTCCTCATCCATAACCCTGCCCCAAAACTCCTCTTCCTCTGCCCATATGGAGCCATGGCTTCTCTGGTAGAAAGTATCTGACAAGACACCTGGGTTATTCTCCCTGTAATGCCAGAGCCATGACTGCTCTCCCATCTGCAGAGAGTCCCTGCTCACCAGCTGCTTCCTCCTCCTTCCTCCTGCTCCCTCTGCTGTGCTGCTGCCAAAGCGCTGTGTGTTTCCCATCCTCCAGTGCTACTGCTTTTCTCCCAGGTTTGCCCTTTGGTGTGTAAATAGGTCTGGGGGTTATGCAAGTTGCCCCATATCTGGTTGGAAGGTTTTGGTGAGGGCTGTGAAGGTTCAGCCTCAAAAACAAAAGGGGCAACCAGAAACCAAACCCAAAGCTCTGCCAGTGGCACAGAGCACGATTGAACCCTCTTCCTGGGCAGTGAGATGCCACGCTTCTTGAGGCAGCGCTCCCCATGCCATGCCAGGGGAGCGGGCAGGATAGTGGGTTTGCTTTCAGCCCTTTTCATTTCGAGAGTTTAAACTTGCCTTTTTTCCTTTTCTTTTCTGGATTTTCCAGCCCTTTTTGAAGAGCTGCAGAGTCTGGACATTTTCTTGGCCGAGCTATACAAGTGAGTGTTCAACCAGTGACAACTTTCATGCTGCCTCTCCCAGCCTAACGACAGCTAATGAGTGGCTCTGATGAAACCTTGGGGTTGGGTTAGCGGCACTGCTGCCGGAGCTTTGACTCAGGCCTGGGCTCTGCCCACGACACCAACCCTCCCCTCCAGACCAGCCTCCCTCCCCCGAGCCCCCATCCCACAGCATCTGGTTCTGAAAGGCTTTTCACACCATGTATTTACCTTCTCGCCTGTAACTAGGCATCTGGACAGTAGCAGCAATGAACGCCCTGACATCAGCTCCATCCAGAGACGCATTAAGGTACCAATCATAAAAATCCCTTTTCATCCTTTTGGATCCCAATGGGCTTGACAGCCCAGCCCCGCTGAAATGCTTTGCTCTGCCTTTGGGTGGGCACGGCAGGCTTGGCAAAGCCGTTCTGTCTTTGTGGATGCAAAACGGAGGAGCTTCTCGGCTCACTGGTGTCACTGGCATTCCTAAAAGGCAGCCTGGTCTGGAATAGGGTCTCCTTCCTCATGCACACAGCAGCACTGACTGACGGTGCTCACTGCTCCAGAACGGGGCGCTGCCACACGCAAGCTTGGAGGGGCTGTAGCCTGTGGTTCAGCCAGCGCTGGGGTGCCAGCCTGGGGCAGGTGCTGGCCCTGAGCCCGCTGCTGCCTTCCCCTCCGTTAGCTGGGACTTGGCTGTGCTCTGATGCCGCGGGATACGAGCACGGAAAGCTTTGCTGGAGATCCTTACAGATCTCATGTAGCCCCCAGCCCTCAGTGCGCTCCACTTCAGTGTTGTCGTGGCTCCGCGCTGCTGCCTGCCCGGCCCAGGATCTAACCTGCCCTTTGCTTGTAGAAAGTGACCCACGACATGGACATGTGCTACGGGATGATGGGGAGCCTCTTCCGCAGCGGCTCTCGGCAGACCCTGTTTGCCAGCCAGGTGATGCGCTACGCCGATCTCTATGCAGCCTCCTTCATCAACCTCCTCTACTACCCCTTCAGCTACCTCTTCAGAGCCGCCCACGTCCTGGTGAGTTGCAGACCCCGGGGAGGCGGGCACGGGTCCCAAAGGTGCCTGCGCTTGCGTTCGTTAACACTTCCACAACCCGCCAGCAATGGGAACGGCACCTTGGAGGGCTGGGTAGCATTTGGTGCACTGTGGGCCAAAGGGTCCCGTTCTGGAGTTCGCTCTCCATCTGTCTCAGGGACTGGGACACCCCTTGTCATCTCCTCTCTCTCTTACATGTGTAGATGCCACACGAGTCCACGGTAGAGCACACGCACGTCGACATCAATGAGAAGGAGTCGCCGATGGCCACGCGCAATCGCAGCTCAGTGGATTTTAAAGATTCTGACTACAAGCGGCATCAGCTGACCCGTTCCATCAGTGAGATCAAACCGCCCAACCTCTTCCCCCAGGCACCTCAGGAAATCACACATTGCCACGATGAAGATGACGATGAGGAAGAGGAAGAGGAGGAAGAAGAGGAGGAAGAAGAGGAGGAATAAGAAGGAAAAAGCAAAGCATCTCTGAAGACAGACCGTGACTCTAGCAGTGATCAGGAGCGAATTCCTTTGTTGGGGCCCTTGGGGTGATGGGTTGGGGGGGTGTTGATTCTTGCAAAGGCACATTTTGAAAGTGTTCGGAAACTTTTAACAAATTAACACTAATTAGGAGGAGACCCTTGTTTTCGGTTTTGCAGATGGTTCAAAAAGCTGATGGGTTCTGCCTGGGTGGTGCATTCAGGTTGGCCTGCCCGCCTGTGCTGTCATGCTGCTCCCGTTACATTTAGGGATGCTGCATGTTTCTCCCTTTCCCGCGTTGTGTTTCATTTGATGGTCATTTGAACGGCGTCCTGTGAACGGTTTTTGCCATTTGTTACATTTGCTGTGGAGAAGGAAGGGATGTGCTGGGCCCTGCAGGAGACAAAATGATCCGAATTCTCCTGCCCGTTGGGTTGCTGCCCTTAACCCTCTGCTGGCGGGTTACAAACTCCCCCCTCCCCGTGTTAGCCAGGGTGTTGCCGCGGCTTCCAGCACTCAGTTCACCTTCTGCTTGGCGTGAGTTTCTCTGTGTGAGTGGTTTGATTCCTCCGGCCATCACAGATGGCGGTGGGATTCCAGCTCTTGCATATCTGCAGCTGTACACGTTTCGGCTTGTAGGCGCTTGTTATCCTCTCCCAGTGTTCCAAAGCTCTCTTTCATCACCGGCATGTGATGCATGATTTCCAACGCGTTTCTCAAACAGCTGAGCCACACACTGTGTTCTCCGCTCCTGTAGTTTCAGCAGTAAATATTAACCCAGGAGCTTGAAGCTACTGCTTTAGCGTTACGTTAGTTGGTTTGTTTTCCTGCTGCCTGTTACTGACCTTTCTGTTCGCTCAGCTTTAAGAAAGTGAAGCATCCCAAAGACAAACCCAGCCACCATCTGGAGTGAAAGGGGTTATTATTCCAGCGTGCTGCGGGCCACGCGTGTCTGCCCTAAACTAGGAAACAGCACGTGCCACGGGGCCAGTCTGGAAACTCCAGTCCGGCTGGCAGCCGCCCTTGTCTTTGGCCTGGCTCATGGCAGGCTGTGGTGGACAAAGCTGCGTCCCCAGCCAAGGAGAGCGATGGCTGCGGGCTGCCAGGTGGGGACGGGGGTGGCCGACGGTGTGCTGTGGGGATGGGCAAGCAGTCCTTGTGCCTGAAAGCCAGCCCAGGGAAGGCGTGGGGCCAGCGTGCAGCTGGGCAGCAGTGCCCTGCGATTCTCCTTCGTGTTGTGGGCGCAGCCTCCCTTACTCCAGCCTGTGCCGTTCGCTGTGAAGGGATTACGAGGGCCCTCTTGTAACAAATTCGACTGTTGTTTCAGTACCATAAACTCATTTAATCTTTTTATTTTTTTTTTCCATTTTAAAGTACCTTAGGAGAAAATAAAAAAAAAAAGAAAAACCATGCCACCAACATCTGAGCAGGAAACGCTGCTGCTGTTGTGGCAGTTGTTCAAGTCAATAAATGATGATGTTTCTAAGAAACGCCTGGTGCTTTGTGGCGCGTCGCTGAGATGATGAGGGCTGTGCCAGGGGTGGCAGGGAGAGCCGGGACGGGTCTGTGGGGGTCCCAGCGGGATGGGTGCTGAGGGCGAGGGAAGCAGCTCTGGGAATTGTCTGTGTGAAGCCCGGGAGAGCAGTGGTTGTTTCAGGGCTTGTCTGGGGACAGGGGGGCAGGAAGCGATGGGGGGGGCATGAGGCTTTTGTTATCCCCACTAGCTTCAGGCAGGAGACACGGGGAGACAGAGAAAGATTTTGGCCTGGATTCAGAGAGTGAGGAGGGGCTCTTCCATGGCGGAAAGGGCAACCCCCCCCACCCTGCCGCTACCTCCAACACTGCCCCTTTCCGGGGCTGTTTCCCACAGGCATAACCAAAAGCCGCTCTCCACAAGGCGTGACCGGTGCCCAGGGTGGTACAGCACGGCCCACGCTCACCAGGCGCTGGAAAACGGATTAAACAGAGAACAAGCCGGGGAAGGCCAGTGCTGCCACAGCGACAGCACTGTCCGGCCTCGCCGAAAGCTGTACGTACCCTGCGCCCAGCCAAAACAGGGACAGCCCTGGGGCCAGCCCACCGCCTATGAACAAACCCTCGTATCAACCAAACCAGGGCAGATGAGGCCCCGCTATCAGAGCTACCACCGAAGGATATTCAGTACCCAGGGCCCAAAGTGCCAAACGGAAAAGCAACAGTAAACAGCTGCAGATGGCGGCCAACAATCAACAGCCGATGCTTCAGGGACTGCTAAAAGCCCCAAACCCAGCACTGGGGCCCTGACTCATTGATTTTGGGGGCTGGAGAGCAGCTAACGCGTACCCACAGGGAGGTTGGCTGCAGGAAGGGTCTGAGGGAGCTGTTCCCGAGCCCTTTCACTAAAGGCCATGCTGGGCTTTGCTATGTTTAAACCTCATTTCTCCAAGTATAGCCACTTGAATTTTTTCAGCTTTAGCTCAGCAGCTGGGAGGGCGTGCGGCTGCGGGAGGGGAGGTCTGGGGAGCTCCGTGCATTCCTCCTTCCTAACCGGTCGCCACAAATAGCTCACTCCCAGCCCAGGGCTATTTCTGACTGCGATGGGGAGAAGACTCTTCAAGGCTGGAGCAATGGAAAGTATTTGACCCTCACTTGATGGTGGGAAAGCGGCGGGCAGAGCCTGACGGACAGAAGCGCTGCTCTCTGCCCAGCCCTGTGCCCCTCTGCCCCTCCTGCCCTGCCTCCGCGATGGTGGTGCAGTAAGAAACCACCAAGCAAGAGCCAGGGCAAAGCCTCTTGCCCCGGCTGGCAGAGGGGACATGGTCGTAGCCCTGTTTTCCAGCCCTCGCCGCTGGCAGGCAGCTGCCTGCGCCTCTAGCAGCCGGTGGCCTGGCAATACCCGTGTCTGCAGCCGCTCTGCAGAGCCCACAGGAAAAGCCAGTGAGAGCCGCAGCTGCTGCGAGGCTCCTGCCGCTCTCCCCGCGGTTTCCCATCCCAAGGGACGGCCACGGTGGGAGCCAGGCGAGCCCTGGGACAGGCCTCACCCCCTGCCCTGAGCGCTCCCTGGCCTGGATTCCGATTGCCCCAGCAGCCGCCCACCCTCGCTGCTCCGCAGGGACCGAGGGGGCTCACAGGGGCTGCACCGAGCAAAAATCTACCAGGGGCCAGGAGCCCGAGGCTGACTCTGCCCTTAGCGACAGCCCTGCAGACATTTTGTGGAGAACAAAAATGGCAGCCGGGACCTGGGCAGCCAACATCCATCCCAGCTCCCGCAGGGACCTGGCTCTTCTGCCCTGCTCCTCTTCACCATCAGACAGCTCTGAAGGCGCCCTTCACGTTAACTCTACTTACACCCTGCTTGCAACATCCCACTGTCGTCCACTGCTGCCAGGGACGGGCACACGCTGGGAGCAGATGTCCCCATGGGACCTGCCGCTCTCCCCATCCTGCTGGTAGCGAGGTCCAGGGGGATGGGGCCACCCTGCAGCGCAGGGACAGGGACAGAGGTGCAGCAAAACCCCCACAAGGCTGGCGCAGACGTCGCCCAACTCTCTGGCCCAGGGTTTCGCAGCTCGAGCCGAGCAAGGAAGAAAGCCCAGTGCAGGGAGAGCAGCCGGGTAAATGGCTGTGAGGAGGACAAAATGGGCACTCGGCAGGGCTGTATCTGGCACGCAGGAAAGAGTCGGCCATTTCTCCGCTGGCATGGAGCTGGACATGATGCTGCGCAGGGGACGAAGCACAGGCTCATTCTCCTGCTCAGAAACAGGTCCCTGCCACTGCAGGCTCTGCACAACTCCTCCTCTGCCAAAGTCCCAAGTCCAGGGGAGCAGGCAGCGGCACCTCATAATGCAGGGGGATGCACAGCCTTGCTCCTCCAGCAACTGCCATCCAACAGAGCCACCATCGCCACATCCCTCGTTGGTGACCCCCAGTCACACACCGCCTGGCAGGAACACACTACGGATGGACAGACAGATGGCATCTACGCTTCCGGACAAACAAACATGATATACGGAAAGTGTAAATAAGGGGTTTTTATTAGTGGAAGGAAAAGGCCCTCGCCCTTGAGGGAACTTCAGAAAGCGAAATTCGGCTGCTTGCTGTTGCCACCAGCTTCCCCGCTCCTGGTCAGCAAAACCACCGGCACAGCCCTCCCCGGCTCCAGGACTTACGGGCCCAGACCCACCAAAGCGAAGAGCAAGACCTGGCTCTAAGGGGAACAGGATCCGGCCTCTCCGCAGCTCTTGACAGCTAAAGAGGAGATTGAAGACCACTGATGTGCCAACAGCAGGGACCTGGGTCCCGGACCACCGGCATCAGCCCCACCACCCGCATGCCAAAAATCCGTCCCTTGGAAATGAGAGGGGAGCATGGAGGAGGGAAAAATGCATAAACTGGAATGTTCAACAGAAAAAAAATCATCATTTATCTAAAAAGAATAGAAATAAACAAAATGCTTTTAAACAAAATCACAAAATATACAAATAAATCTGGTACAAAATAAATAGGAAAGATTGGAAATCTACAACAAAATTGGAATAATTATAAAATTCATTCATATGACAATCAGTATATGAAACGTATACACTTCATTCAGGATTTCAGTTGTGCTTATTCAGGTTTATGTACACACATGGAAATACTGTAGTCAGAATACTACAACTCTGGAAACCCGAAGTCATGTACAATATGATACAATTCGCAAAGACCACGTACGATGGCAAATAAGACACGGGGAAGAGCTGCTGGAGGTGGCTCAGCGGGTTCAGATTGCCACCAAAATGCCCTGCGGAGGGAGAGCCCCGGCGATGCTGAGCCAGTGGGACCGAGCCCGGGCCAGCAGTGGCCGGGAGGGGGCTCGGGGCAGCCAGGAAGGACCCGACCGCAGGAGAAAGGTTTGGTGTGAGACCTCCGGCTGCCGAGCACCAGCTGCTCACGGCTTCCAGGAACCGCTTCTCAAGTACTTCGGTTTTCCAATTCAATGTGTTTGGCATCTGGGCATCTACCCCGTGATTCAGGTACCGAGGTGGCTCTGCAGCCGCGTGTGCTGGAGAAAGCACACGCCAAGAGCTCTGAGGTCCCTCAGCAGGGCCTGACCCTGAACTGCTTGTAAACCACCCTTGCGTCGGGAGAACATGGATCAAACGGGACCGGAGCACTAGTGCTGGGGTCCTGGTGGGTTTCCCCTCTCCAAATTTCACGTGGTCTGCAAGGAAGATAGAGGGAAGCAAGTCCTTGAGCAGCATCTCCTACCCTTAGCGTGAGGAATGAAGACAGGACAGCCGCAGCATCGCCCGGTCCCGACTGCTGCAACTCCTTCTCGCCTTCCTGAACACGCACCAAACCACGGCCCGAAGAGCAGCGGAACAGCCACGGCCGATGCAAGAGCCGCAGCCACAGAAACCCACGCTGCTGAATCCAAACCAGCGCGATGATGCAGAAGGACAGAGCACGTACCCTGGGGAAAAACCCGCCGGCCAAACCGGCCCGGCCCAGCCTGCTGGGACCTGAGACTTGAAAGCAGGGATGACGCGAGAGCCGATCGAGGCACGGCCAGTCTGTCACTCACGTGAACAGAGGAGCTCACCGGGCGTCCCCTCCATGCTCCCACACTGATCTTTGGGCGAATCCAGAAAGCATTCACTATTGGCACTTCCGACTAAAGGTCTATGATCCAGGCTACTCATCTGGAACCTACACGTTTGTCACTTGAATTTGGAAGGATTTAGTACAACAGTGATGCCCAGAGGCCAAAAAACCCCACCTCCTTTTATAAAGCTCTGCCGTCTCCGAACAGCTGAAATGGGATGCTGCACTGCTCCGCCAAGCACTAAATGCTGGGACAAGCCCTTCCTTCCTGACAAACCCTGCTACCAACCAGCTGCCGCGCTGCTTCCCGGAGGAGAAGACAACAGAGACATCAAATCCACCTCCGGAGCATCGGAGCCGCCTTCGGCCTTTGCATGCTCCGGGCGCATGTTTGGCTCAGGAGAGCGGACAACCCTCAAGGCCGGCTCTGTGACAGGCAGCTTCTGCTGAGAACGACCAAACCTCTCCTGCTGGGGGAGGATTGAACATCAAGCACTTTGTTAGCAAGAAATCCGCGCTGGAGGGGCGAGAGCAGCCAGGGCACCGTCCTCTGCAGGATCCCAGTGATCAGCCCTGCTTAAACAGGGCCCAAAGGAGAAACCTCAGGAGAGGGCGGAAAGATGTTTTTCAGCTGGAGACAGAAGACCAGCAGCTTTGAGTACCATATTTCCAAGGTGCAGAACGCTCTAGAGCTTGACCTCGGGATAACGAGAACAACAAGGTTGTCACTTTGACTGAATTTAGTACCACCGAGCTGTGAAACACCTCCCTCCGCCACCTGTACCGTGCCACGGGCTGGGGGCAGCTTTCCAGCACCCCCTTCCTATCCCTGCAGCTCAGGGAAGGGCTCTGGGATAACCTGGCATCCCAGCCTTTCTCCTAGGGAATGCTCTGGCCTCCCTAGGATCTAACAAAACAGCAAATATGCACAAACAGACCAAAAAGCTCAATCGTACCGCCTTGGACTCGCAGCAAGTGTCCCCTCGCCTGGGCCCGGCCTCAAGGGCCCGGCCACGAAACAAACCATGGAGGAACGTAACCCAGCGTGAAGCCAGGCTCCAGGACAAGCGCAAGACACCGAGCGGGACTGTCTGGGGGGCTCTGTGGGAAGCTGTGGATGGCCCCAGGTCCCCTGCGCTCCCGACACATGAGGCCAGTACCACCACAGAGATCGCACCGACAAGAGACCTGCAACCGATGGACCAAGTGTAACAACAGAGCAGGGATGAGGGCGGCGTCCCAGCCCAGCTTGTAGTGTAGAGCTCGTCCTCTCTGCTGGTCAGGTCAGGATGAAGGCTGCTCCCTCCTCCGTGCCATGAAAAGATGCCCAGCTTTCAATGGTGTTAGTTAAGCTCGTCGTTTCACTGTTGGGCCAAACCAACCCTCAGTACCAGGTACTTCTTTGGGTCTATGTAGAGCCCCGGCGCAGAGCCGGGCAGCGGGCGGGCAGCAAGCCCGGGTCTGGGTCACACCGAGCCTTTCAGCACACGCCGGTTTTCTGCTTTGTGGCAGCTTCGCACGCGGCAGCGCCCAGCGCGAAGGCAGGAACCCCTCAACGCTGGTCGGACGCCTTTGGGATGAAGCCTCAAGTCAGCATCACAACAAGAGGTGCTCTCTGCAGCATCCTTCCCCGCCCCCCAGCCCCAGTTTTCTACTGGTAATCCAGACACTGGATAACTTGATAACTGGTACACAGGTACTAGTTTTAAAACCACAGACGTGTGTATTAGGTATCATATAAAACAGGGTACATCTTTCGCATGGGAATGATTTCTGTAGATAGTGTAATTTCAGCACAAGGAAGATGTACGTTCCAAGGGGCCCTGGAGAACGCGCTGTGTTCTCCATCACGTAGAATACTTACACGGGATGCTCGTGAGGAGACAGCGCTGCTCTTTGCCATCCACACCCCCCCGCCCCTCCGCTGAGCTCTGCGGAGATCACAGGAAGCACCGCCGCTGCCCAAGCAGCCCCTCGCACAAAGCTACTACCTCTTTGGTTTTCTTTGAGCTGATTTGAGCCAGAGCTTGACACCACCAGTGCCAAAATCTCATCCTCATCTGAGCTGGGCCCCGAAGGCTGAGAAGCAGCAATGGGTGATGTCCATGGGCCACCACAGGCAACTTGCCCTGCTCTCCCTGAGCTTTCTCCAGGTCTGAGGTGAGTGCAAAGGGCCATATCCTGAGACTCCTACTCTTGCCAGCTCCACCTGCACAAAAAGGCACTTAAAGAAAAGAAGAAAAAAAAAATAAAATAACCCTGCGATGAGGAAAAGGAGAGTAAGTCCGGGAGAAGGAGGAGGAACAGAACAGCGAGCACATCGCGAATGAGTGGCTGACCCCTCTTCCAACGGGGCCCAAGAACTGCAAACCTTGAGCCACCAGCTCCAGCTGCCCCGCACAGGTCTCGGCACCATCCCATCCCTGCTCAGTCCTGAGCAGGAGCGTGCGTGGGGGCAAGAGGAGCGTGAGAGGGAACTACACACGGCTACAGGTTGGGAGCAGAAGCGGAGAGCGGTGGAAGAACCTGCGCCGTGGAGCTCGCTCTGCTGGCGCAACTGGATGGGGGAAGCACCTTGTCCTGCCACACCAGCCTCGGGACCCCTGCTCCCAGCCAGCCCGGACACCCTGCCAGCATCCCTCATCCCTCTGCGGGACACTCCGTCCTGAGGTCCTCCGGGACAGCGGCCTTCAGCTGCACAGGGATTTCAGGGAGCGGACAAGCTGGGAGTGAAACAAGCAGCGCTTTGTAAACTCTGGAGGGTCTGAGCTTGGGGTCTACAGAGAGGCCAAGGTTGGTTTGCTAAGCCCACCCTGAGCCCCTCTCCACTCACAACTAGCGTGCTTCGTATGATCTCCATGTCACCAGAGTCAGTCTCGTTTGGAGAAAGATTCTCATTGGAAAGCAAGAACATTCCTTCACTCTTTACAAAGATTTGGCAATACACAGAATTAAAAAAAAAAATAATAAATCATAGTTACAACAGATTCAGGTTCATTTCATTTAAAGGAAATTCAACCAACAGGAGTGTAAAAGTTATAATTCACAGTTGTGCATTTAAGATATTAGTGTTGAAAACCTCACTTCAAAGAACTCTTGTGCAAAATTGTATTGACAGTAGAAACCATGGCTAGGTGCCCCCCCGCCTCCCCTGGCCAACAGGCCATCGTCCGCCCCTCTGCCTGCACCCGGGGGCAGACGGACCAGGGGAACAAAGGTGGCAGCAGGAGTTGACAAAGGAAGATGCAGTATCCTGTCTACGAGCCAAAGCCTTGCCGAGGTCTGAGGTCAAGTCCAACGATTCCCAAAGCCACCAGCTGGTGCCCTGCGCCATGGCGATGACCAGCAGCCGTGCCACGTGTCCTTAGGCCACCATGGCACGGCACCTGGCACCTGAGCCCACCTGAGTGCAGGCGGGCAGCCAGCGAGGCAGAGGAAGCAGAGCTGCTCTGGCAGGACACCCCCCGCAAGGGCACAGACTCAGACACCGCGGCATCTCCATGGCAGTCGGGAGAGCCAAGCCCCGGCGCCGGCAATCGCCATCCGGAGGCTCAGAAGGGACCCCGAGGTGGGCACCGGGCTCCTCTGCTCGCGATGGTTCCCACCAGGAGGGCTGGGAACCCCTTGCATTTGTTAAACAGTAAAACTGTAAATACCCTGAGAACAGGGAGACTGGATTTTTTCCCCTCCGGGGAGAGGACCATGCTTTGCTCTTCAAGCTAATTAGTAGTAGCAGCTCCTAACCCCTCTGGGTCAGGTACATATTTTCCACATGAAACACATCTATAATCAACTATTTTTATGGAAATTATTTCACTTTCCATTATTGGATCTGTACAAATGATGAAAAACAGTCATGCAAAAAATTGCCTGCAAATTTTGGAACAGTGCAGCATGGGCAGAAGCAGGAGGTATTTGCTTTGGGATCACATGGCTTTGGTTGGAAAAATTGGCTTTTTTTTTTTTTTTTTTTTAAGGGAAACAGACACTGAAACAACTCCATAACCTGCCGTAAGAAGCAGAAGTCAGATCCAGCGAGCAACCTCGTCCCAGAGAGAGCTGCCTTGACTTGAGCCTTCCCTCCTTCGGCAGGTTTGACGAAACGGATACTGCATCTCAAGTTCACCACTGCGTCAAACACTTCCAACAAACTTTTACATTCAGCAACGCTAGATAAAAACTGGCGAGGTGAGTCCCTCGCCGACGACAAACGCTGTAACATCGCAACATTTTGCTTTGCGAGAAAGGTGCAATATTGGCAGCTCTCCGGGAACAAGCAGGGTTGTCCTGGTTTGAGCGACACAGGATGAATTTTTCTTCTCATGCTTGGAAAAACTGCACTTTTAGAAGATTCTAGTGTCTGAATTTGTGAAAATATTTACTTTCTAGCCAGCTATGCTATGAGAGATTCAAGGTCTCAGTGTTTCTGAGCCTTACAGGTGCAGAGGTGAGGAGGAGCGAGACCCGGGCACTTGACCCAAGCTGGCCAACAGGATTATTTGATACCATGAATGTGACGTTCAATATAAATTAGAAAGTTTGCTACGTAGTGTTCTCTCTTGCTCTCTCTCCCTTGATGGCTGTGATCCTGAGAACTCCTTGCCCCGGTGCCAGACCCCTGAGCCCTTCCCTTCCTCCCGAAGCCGCAGCGCTCGCCGTGTCCCACGTTTGCTGTCCCCTGCTGGGAGCGCACGGCTTCCTGCTGATGGAATGGGCTCAGTACAATCCTTGTATATTTTACATTGGTATCAGGATCCATACTGGTTCTTTAGTATCATTAGTGTTAATTGTTTAGTCTTATCCTATTAAATCTGCTTATATTTCAACCTTGTGTTTCCTCGTTTATCCCTGATTCCCCTTGCCAGGTGGGGACAGGTCATCGGGCGAGAGAATAATTGTCTAAATGACAATAAATTGTTGTGGGTTTCTCAAACCATAACAAGGGTTTAGGTCAGCCCGTGCTGATGCTGAGCCGTGTGCTCTCAGGAGCGGCGGGCTGGTGTGCATCAGAGCAAGGATGGAGACTAAGGAAATGCTTTTAATGGGACTCAAAAAAAGTTAATAAAAAGCTAAATGTGAGAGTAAGGTTCTGGGAGCCCCGTTTCCTCCTCACCGGCTGCACAAGTTGGAAACTGTGCAATTTCTATGCCCCCTTGTGGGGACTTCATCCTCACGGGTGGCTCCAAGGAAGAAGTGCACCTTTCCCGTCGGGAAGGACAGCAAAAATTAGGGCTGCTTTCCGAAGCCAAAAGAGAGAGGAGGAGAGACACACGCAGACCCAACAGGTTCTGACACCACGCGCTCCAATTTCCTGCGGGGAGATCCTGCAGCAAAATATTGCACCTTTCCAGCCACCATTCGCAGAGATGGACCCTGGGAACTTGCAGCAAGCGCCTTCCCCAGCCCGGGAGCAGGAGAGACGGGGCGGGCGCGCAGGCACAGAGAGCTCTGGCAGGTGCATGGGGGGCTGGGGGCTCTTTGCAGATGAGATTATCCAGGTGTAAAGAAAGGAAGGGAAATGCTACATAGCCAGGGGCCATGGAAGGGTCTCGAAACAGAGAAACCGCAATGATTTATTAATCTCTCCAGATAATGAAGGCAACATTCACATTTTGTTTGAGACAGCACTGGAAGGGGAGCGGATCCTCGAATTTTTTTCATTTGAGGACTTAAAACTCCATCTGTGGGAGTCGGGAATGTGTGATGCACAACTGCCACGGGATGCCTCTTGCTCGCACCCAGTCTGCATTCAGGATTTTGGGGTGGAGGAATTGGTTTCTGCTGCCCACCACAGGGTGCTCTGCACTAGCAGCAGCTGGGTGGGAGGCTCTCTGCTCTGCTACCATGGTAATCCCTAAAACGGCTGTTAAAAGGGGCAAGAGAGAAGGAAATGCACTAAATCCACTCAAAGGAAGGAATGTGGCTGGGAACAGCCTGGAAAGGAACCTCTCCGAATCCCTGAAGTGCAATACACTCGCGTCCGGAAAGTTTTGTCAGTTCTTGGAGTGGAGAGGATGGTCCCGACTCCTCAGCAGAGCCCATCCTTGCACTGGCAGAGGTTTACTGTCACCTGGAGGATGTACTTTGGGCGTAATTGTAGCAGCATCTTTTGTGTTAATACTAGAGACTGAGGTGGGGACAGGGACTGATGTTTGCTGTTATTTAGCAAAGACTGCACGTCTGCTCTGGCCGAGCCGACGGTGCGCAGACCCCTACAGCACACGAGTGCTTAAAAGCTCGTCACTTTGGGGTGCGCCCATTACTTTGCCGTGGAATTGTCAGGAGCATCGATGAAAAATCACCCAGTTACTTCACTAGGGAAAATTACACCCGGCTTTCATTTCACGAGACTGCAGTTTTGCTGATTAACTCCTTCCCCCCCACCAGCATCATCTTCAACATACACAAAGTTTTTGGAGGTTACAAAACTGTAAGCGTAAAAATGCTTTTGCCTCTTTTACAAAGAAACCTTCTGAAATTTGATCGATCGGTAAATACCAAAGTAACAACTGCTTCCCTGAAACTTAACTGGAAGAATGTAATAATGCTCATCCCTTGGCCCTCCAGGTGGCTGAAACCAGAGGTTCCTTGAAGCTTGCTCATTCTTAGGACACAAATAACATACAAGTACCAGTTACTAACTTCTTCAACAGGGCAACAAAAAGGACCCAAGAGGGGTGAAAAGAGGCCTAAGGACATTGGAGCCAATTAATAAAACCACGACAGAGCCCACTTGAGGTTCGGGAGGGACAGAAACAATTTAAAACTCTGCAAAATACTTTTTAAAAACATGATCTCTCTTGAAAAAATAACTGGAGGAGCTTTTAAACTTCTCCGTATGTGTTTGCGGAGGAAAAACCCAACAAGGATCAAAAATACAGATAAAAAATAAACATGATTCTACTTTGCAAGAAGTATTTTCATCGTTCTCAAGGGTGGCTCACCATTCCCAAAGTACGCTTGGGGCTTTAGTCTCTCTTGCTCTTTGCTCCTTTCTTCCTGTTTCTTCCTCTTCTGCTCCCAGAACGGACACAAAAAGTCTTTGGTCTCAGAACACTGGATGCAGCACAGTGTTGCAAGCACATACTAACGGTGTTCACACTCGGGGAGGAGGCAGGAAGGAGCGAGGGCTGGTCCTGCTGAGGAGATGGGATGGGTGGGTTGTGGGGAGTCAGCTCCTAGATGGCTCCTTCACTGTGCATACTGTGGTTGGGCTTGTTGTGAGTCACACAGTTCTGTTCGTTCAGCAGGTTTGCTGTCTCGTCCGGCAAACCGTCATGCAGCTCCGTAAGAGTCAGTTCGATTTTAGTGTTTTCACTGTCCGAGGACTGAGGTGTTTTGTCCATCCGGGATGCCATCAGGGCATTTTGGTACTGCTGTCTTGAGATCTGCTCCAAGAAGGAACAAAAACAGCCAGTCACACTTTCGTGTCTCCCGTGGGACACACTGAGAAAATAAAGTGCCCTCCCTTTCCAGATGATCACACTTCAACCCCTGTTTACCTGCTGCTATAAAACATCCCTGCGCTTTGCAAGACTAGAGCATCCCAACTCGACAGCACAGCATGGTGACGTTTCTAGACAGGGCGGAAGCACAGAGCTGTGCGGTCACCATGCTGTTCAAAGGCAGGGATTTATTCCTACGCAGATTTTTAAATCGGATCTCCATTCCTTCTAAACATGCACATTTTTAGGGCCAGAACCAGAGTTCAGTGAAGTCTTTCTCCCAACTTCAGCAAGCTCCTGGTGAGGCTCTAAGAGTCCCTGTAGAGCCAGAGGGTACAAGCACTACGGCTCTTGTCTAGGCCAGCAAATGCAGCAGGAGCTACAGCCTTATTTCAATACATAAGGACATTTGATTCTAGAAAAGACTGGGATCTCCGTAGAGATGAGTCCAAATTAGCAACCCACACAGCGTTCCACTGGTCTCTGCAAGAGCTGGTTGCGCTCAGCAGAACGGTCACGGCAGGAGCCGGCCTAGAGCACAGAGTGTTCCAGCCCAGGAAGCCTATAGCCCCATATATCTGCATATGGCGGTCGAGGGGAGAATTCCTCCTGGAGCCACAATCAACCAGCCCCGTAAACTCCTCCAGGTGAGCCTTCTCAGCAGCGGGATGCACGTGCACTGGCAGCCCCGTGTGCTACAACAGGAGTGGGTTATCTCAGCAGGCAGGAAGGTGAAACAAGACTTTTAGAAAACCTTAAGTTTCAGTAGCAATGCAAGAGAGGGACTGGAAACGGAGAGAGTCAGATGGACCAGGTCACAACTCCAGAAGCAAAATCCAAACATGCACGAGCGGGACACAACCCCCTTTTACAAGGTATTAACTGAATAAATGCCCATGTGGCAGAGTGAAAACGCTAACGTTGAGTACTCTGTCCCATATGTAAAGCAGAGTGATGCCAAAAGAGGTGTGCAAGGCTGACTGCAGAGACACCAGCCAGTTTAGCATCCATTAGCCTCAGCAGGAACACGGTGAGAGCTGGAAGGACTCCACATACACCAGCACAGGATGAGCAGCTGTTCTGTACAGCAAATTAGCCATTGAAATCTCTAGTGAGAGTCACTTGCCCAGGAATAAATATTTACTAATCTAAACCCTGAAGACTTGAACCATCGACCAGGACACTTGCATCTGCCATGTTCTGAATGCAAGACTGTACTCTCCTTTTAAAATTTGGCTATGGAATAATCAATTTAGCATTCTAGTTTTTCTACTCTATTTCACGTTCTTAATATTGAATGAACTTTGACAGAAGTTGAATTCACAAATCATTTGAGTAGCATATAAAGAAACCATGAACGTGCACTTAATTTAAGAAAAGCATCAAGGTCAACTTCTGGCCATGGGACGTCAGCTTCCCTGGACTCCCAGCTGGGCTGGAATTGCTGCCAGCGTTAGCTGTTCCTCAGCTCAGCTGGATTTCCTATCCCACAGGACTCGCACACATTTCAGCGTGGGATGCACCATGCTGGGGGTCAGAGCTGTATTCATGCAGCAACTCACTGGTAGTATGAGACATGAGCCTAACATGTGCAGTTAAGATAAAGAGAAACGTCCAAGACTTCTCCAAGCAGAAGAAGGATGACAGCTCAGAAAATTAAGATCAAGAACCCCAAACTGAAACCAAAATCACAAGTGAATGAAATCTGCAACCAACAGAAAACGTCTTATCCTTCAGAAAAGGACACTGTCTGATAATGAAGGGTCTCCATTTCGAATGGTTCCAAAGGCTTCACAAGGATATGTCTTTCATGACTAAAAGCAGAGAGAGGTTATTTTCTATAATCTTTCCTCGAGGGACCTGAAATCCAGAAACTTATGTCACCAACCTACTTACAGGCCTCAATGAGAGGAACAGCAAAGACAAATCAATGGACAGCAGATATCGGGAAAAAGTAATTTAAAGCGATTTTTAAACGGCTGCTTTCATAATCCTATTCACTCACAGAGCAATCTAGAGGCACCTCCCTTCCCCAGGCTCTCCATCCTACCAGCCAAGCCCAGCTTTCCAGCGGGGCCTTTCCAGCTTTTTTCCTACCTTGACAAACTGAATATCTGTGAGCGCTTTCACTGAGTAGTCCGGAACATACACTTGGAGGAAAGACGCGTTCAGCTGGTTGTTGCTGCTCCCTAACGTTGGTGTCACTGCATCGATGCGATCACTTCGGTTTAAAGAGTCTGAGTGATTCAAGCCGCAGGGCCGAGGCGGAGACTTGTTTTCGGCTGAGAAACAGGCAAGAGCGAGAGATTTCTTAAATCAAGTAGGAAACATTTAGAGTCACCAGTTTCAGAGGGACATAATAAATGGCAATGTAGCACAAAAGAACTGCAAATACTTAATCCACTCATAACTAGACATGCAGCTAGACATCCAAATTACCCGGAAAGAGAGTACATTTTGAGTCCAAAGCTGGTAGCCGACATCACTGAGTATGCCTTAAACCTGGTTCTGTTTACGCTGCAATGGACGTGCCCTGTGCACGGCTGGTCACGGTGCTTCAGCTGATGAGTGCTAACCACCAGAGAAAGGTAACTTCCCACGGCTCCCTTTTAGAAGCTCTTGATAGTCAGACCATGCTTAATAGATTATTTTTTTTTTCTTAATGATTTATAGTCATAGCTCCATACCAGACCTTTCATCCACAGTCAGTCCCAGCTAACCCTTACCCCCTTTTATTCTACCTGGTACCTACGCGTGCCTTGTTCCCTGAGTTACAGCAGACGTTTTCAAAATCGTAAGAGTGACAGAATCCTCAGTGGACCAGCGTGCAGTCCATGTGACGATTACTTCAACACTTCCTCTAGTACATCCCAGTGTTTGAAGGGGCAAAAACTCAATGAAGGAGAGCAAGCTCCATGTGCTCCGTGCCAGCCAGCAATACAGGGAAAACAGTCCATGCTACAGAGAAAAATCTGTGCCCAGGAAAGGAGTAAACTAGAGACATCATTTTCCATCAGTGGCCTTTAAGCATCGCAGGGTTTCACTTGGAAACCTCGTAGCTGTCCCCTGCGAGTGTGACTGGCCACAGTTTATCTCAAGTAAACGTGTTTTTTGGGAAGCCACAGAAGCCATGTTTTGCATCCCTAGCTTCCACCCACACAGTGGCCCAGAAGACAGGAGGGCAGAAATGCATCCTAAGAGAGATCCCAAGCCCTCCTGCAGATGGGCTTCTCCCTGGGTGCGCACACGGTACATACAGATCAAAGAACTGTCTTTGGGACTGGTGGATTTTTGGATCTTAGTGCAGTTCAATTTCATTCAGCCAGCCCACGCTGAAACTTGATGTAAACTCTGCTACTCGCCATGTGACCCCCATTCTCAGCTGAAAGATCATTTTCATATAATCTTAAGATACAAAGCCTCTTCGAGCAAATCAGCAACAGTATCCTTGCAAGCTTTTCAAATTCTTTTTTTGAAGACTTTTCTATGTATGAACTTTTTTTTTTTTAAAAAAAAACAAAAAGCTCCCCAAAATTCGCCCCTACCTCTGCCACTTAATCACTATGAATACAATCTCTCCTTGGCCAAATGACACAGCCTGTTCTACACCTCTCCATCCAGCCTTTCCTAAACCTAACCCTTTAGATGCTTTTACAGGCGCAGCAGAATTGCCCTGTTTTTTATTTGCCACTCAAAATCCCTCTGATGTTGTCTTTCCTTCAAATTTAGAAAAGGGAACAGAAAAATACAGGTTCTGACAACCTGGCAATTCTGCAGTTTCTGCACTAAGGAATTACTGCAGGTCCCTATGGCAACACCAGAACAGGCTCAGGGAGAAGCACCCAGAGCCCTACAAGGTTTTCCTCCGTACCGACTTGCCATCTTGAAAGCCACAGCGGGCTGCAACAACTGCTGCCAGGAGCCAAACCTCTACCTGGACACCGGGCTTGATGCTGTCACTCCCACTGGAGAACAAGGAACTGTGAGGGCTGAGTGAATTTGTCCTGTCTTTCCCACCTGCACACACAAAATACGGCTGTGTGTGACAAGAACAGCATCGCTGCTGCTCGGGATAAAGGTTTCCATCTGGAACAGCTTCACACCAGTGTGACTCGTATCTGCCCTTTCTTTTCACCAGGGCTCTTATAGTACGTTACTAATAAAAACCATAGAAAGACAGAGCAACATGAAAAGGCATATATTAAAAAACAAACAAACAAACATAAAAGGGGCAGGTGAAAGGAAAGGACAGAACAAAAGAAGTATGATTACTAAAAATCCGAGGGAAGGGGCAACACTTCTGGACCACGTACGAGTCAGGGAGGGAGAAGAGAAGTTACTGAAGAAGGAAGGGTACGGAAAGGGCAGGCGACAGAAGAATACCAGTGTTTGTCGGTGTTTGCAGAACAGCCCCCTGCCAGCCCCCCAAGCAGCCCAGCCCAGATCCAGACAGATCTTTTCTAGCCAGGTTTTCCCATACTCCTCCCCTTCCTATACAGGGGATAAAGAGCACAAACCGCACGGCAAACATCAGTACAACTGTATTATGAATTTGGGGTTAAACAACAGGATCCTTTTTAGAAGGACCCAGCAGAGGGCCCAAGTTTCATGAAAACTGGTAAGACATTGTCATAGTGACCAGGCTTACCATATCTGTTCCTTTCAAAGGAGAGTCTTCCCATTATTATTTTCCATTATTGATTTTTTTATTTTTAGTTGGGGAAAAAACTAGGAAAATATGCTTGGCATTTATATTGGAAACAACTTGCATGCGCAAAGTGTACATTTATTTGTAGCAAGGAAAAATAAAAAAAAAAAAAAATAAAAAAAAAGAAGACCTGGTAAAACAAAAGAACCAAGCTAAAAAAGATAATCAAAGCCACCGAGCTTAAAAGAAAGCCATCAGGTACTTTAATTAAAGCAAGATTAAATTTCTCCCCCTTCTTTGAAGTTTAACAGCAGGAAACTTCAACAGGGCAGGAAAAAAATGCCCTGCTGGGCAACAACCTGTAGTTTGTTTGGAATGTGCATGAGCCTAATTTAAGGACTGATGGTGAAATACATTTTCAGAAGTGAAAAAAGAAGAGGAGGAAAATACAGGAAGCAGATGGTAAAAGTTTATGAAACACATGATATGTATTAATGTTTAGGAGATGTTTCACTTAAATATGCATATCATTATCTTGTTTGCTTTTAGGTCTAGGGAAAGACATTTCATTTGAAAAAGAAAACTTCAAAAGGGAGAAATATGTTCACTGTGGCCCAAGCTATTTTAGGATTCTGCTCTTCCTACAGACTTTCTTGGTGGGTTTTCATTTTTCTCCACTACTCTGTGCATGCAGTGTCTGCAAAGTTCGGTTCTTGACCCTTCCCAATTTCCAGCCGCTCAACCATCTCTCAGAGCTCTTTTTGGCCCAGTTTGTTCCCTCCTTGGTCTCTGCTCTCTGAAGGGATTTCTGTGTCAGCCAACTCAGTTATTCAGCAAGGAAAGGTCTTAAGCAAAACGGGAACCAGAAAACACCACAGGAGGTCCCACAACCTTCTTGCACATTCCATTGCAAATCCGTCCACGCAGTAAATCACCGTGCCAGCCCACGGCATTAACCTCACTGAGAGAAAGCTCAAAGCTTTTGAGGAACTGAAATGGCCAGACTGTATACAAACCATAGAGTTTGCCCATATGAGAATATAAGAATTCCTTCATTAAAGTTTTCCTTTTATGGCAGTTTAGCAGCAGACATTCTCCTCTGCCAAATGCATTTTCTTCAGAAATTTTTAAGCCTCAGCTTGGGGGAGAACACCACCTTTTAACAAATCTCCCCTCCAAATTCTCCACCAGCGTACATATGAGAAACGAGAACAAGCACACATTGCAAAGTACATTTTCTTCAACGCATTTTCAGTGCTTCCCATCTTGATGACTCCGTCATGTTGCTACCAGTTCCCATAAATGAAAGTTCAGGATACCTACCTGCGAGGCATAACTCTGTGCTGGACTTCTCCCTACCGAGCAAAGGGGTCAGATAAATACAGACTGCAGCTGACTTTTTATGGCATCAGGGCAGTCACAAGAATGGTGAAAATAGAAGCATGCGGATTTACCTGGAGAACCTGCCGCTAACAACTCTGTTCTGCTGACAACAAAGGTACGAGACAGGGACAAGGGAACTAGAAGAGGGAGAGAAAAAGGATGAGATCACGACCAGAAAGGCGGCAGCTATCCACACTCGACAGGGGAAGGAGCCAGTTCACACACTGAAGAACTAAAACCAAAAGTGCAAATCAACTGTGAAAAAGTAAAGGGTTAAAACAAAAGCAAAAACAAAAAAGACAATTAAACAATTTTAGGACTAAACCAAAAAAACAAGCCTAAGGAATTACAGTGAAGTGAACAAGTTTCACTTGCTAATTTGACTGATTATCCAGCACAGAACAGTCCACCAAGGTACGCTCGGTCTTAAACTAGTTCAAAAGGAGCAGTGGTGCCCGCTCCAGTCTGGAAAGCAAAGAGTTAAAACAAGCCAGAAAGCTTTCCCGGGTTCTGTTCCTTATGGGAGTCAGATAAAAACAGAAATAAAACCAAAGGACACTTCATAGTTCTTCAAGTTTTCAGTAAAATGCGGAGCGAGGTTGCAATTCTCCAAGCTTATCCCTGTCAGGCTGGGTACCATACTGCTCATCGTTACTGAAAACACCTCCCCAGCTGTCGTTAAAGAAAAAAGCTTCACTCTTTTGTTGCTTTTTTTTTAATTATTATTATTTTGGGGGGTTTGGTGGGGGTGTATTTGGTGGGTTTTTTAGTGCTTTACTCTCTTGTTACTGACTTGACGTTCCAGGTGGGGAGAGCAGGCACGTGAAGTCTAATCAGGACACACAGAAGAGACGGAGTTCTCTCTTGTTCTGCAATGACTTATACTTTCACTGAGCTCTCTTGTCTACACAGAGCAACAGGATTTTATTCTTATGAGCTCACCCTAACAGAAATCTCAGGATGCTGCAAGACATCTTAAAACAAATTCTCTAAAACCTGGAGGGAAAGCCAGCAAAATGAGGGGTTTGCTACTGGTAAAAGCCAACCAATCAAAGGTAAATAAATGCAAGGTTGGCCGAGATTAATTTAAAATACTGTATATCCTTAAGTTTGATATGACAAAGTCCAAGATGGATTTCAGTGCACACGAAGAGGAGATCATTTGACCTTGCAAGACTTGGGGCAACTGGCATGGTTGTGGGGAGCGTAAGCAACAAAAAAAAACAACAACCAAACCACACAAAAACATTCAAACTGAACAATGCTGGCAAAAGAGAGAGGCCACAAGCGACTTCCAAGCGCAGGTCTGGTAGGAGAAGTGACCATGCCTAACCCAGCTCCGTGCCTGGCCCATATGGCAAAAGCTGAGCGGCGAAGCTGAGGGTCTGATGCGGTTGTACCCACGCGTGTGTGCCACGATTCCTCATGGACACTGCCACTGTCGCTCAGATAAAATCCGCTCAGTGCTCTGCACACTTTCAAATCTGTCAAGCCTCAAAACGTATAAGCTAGTCTGATCAAATTAAAGTGCACATAATTAAGGAAGAATTAGTTCTTGCCTGTAAAAGTGAGCTCACACATCCAAGAGAACTGCTGCTGTCTGTAGAGTTTAATAAAGCTATACTCATAACTTACAAAATCATTTGCATTCCAAGGCCGTTCGCTAATGTACGTACACATAGGTACGCACGCATAAAGGGAGTGCTCATGAGCATACAATTAAAACACGCTGCCTCTCAAGTGGAACATAAACCCTGCTGCAACAGGAGTACCCAATTTCAGCGTGAGGAACGTCTCTCCCTGAAGCCGAGCAAGTGGCTTTGGGTCAGCAGATGGCCAATGCCAGCACCAGCACCCCAGATCTCCCTCCCCAATGGGGCTGTGGGTTCCCCGTTGAGCTCGACATCTTAGTGGTGACACTGCTGGCACCCAAATACAACACCAAATGCAGAAATACAGCACTGGAATCTGCTCTTGGTGCATTATAAGACAATCCTCCAACTTGTGCCTGTGAGGCGGTAGCTTGTGTGGCTACCGCTTGAGTGCCAGGAATTGGCTCACACCTTGGTGGCAACTAGCTCACACCTCGGCCTCAGACACCAGTTCTCCTCCCTTGCTTGGTTACATTTCCACACAAGCTAACAGGAGCAATCGCTTTTTTCGTGCCGCTGCCCTCCTTCTTTCTCCTCAAGACGGCTTTAGGAACGGGACTGGTAAAACAAAACATCCTCTAACTAGCAGGCGTTTGTACTTTGCACCACTAGATGTCCCTCTGCCACTAATTATTAATTCCCGTTAATTCAATCCCTGTTACCCTACCGTATGCAAAACTACAAGGCTGTCCTCCGGTACCAAAGACATCCCTCGCTAAGGCTCGCATCCTGCAGGGGCTGGCGGCAAACGGCTGCCAGCTGCTGGGTTTCGGAGTTGGTGCCGCCACCGGCCCGGGCCCCTCCCAGGGATGCTGTGCCAGGCAGGCGGTTTCGCTGGCAAGGAGGTATCCTTGACATCAGCCCCACGGACGTGGCGGGGGGATGCCCTGCGCAGCCTCCTCCCGCCGCACGCACAGGACAGGCAGGCTTGTGCAGGAGCGCATTCCAGAAGCAGAAGGTAAGAGGACATACCTGGCGACGCTGTGAGGGCCATCACCCCATAGTAGGAAAAAGCACCAGCTTCAAACTTCATCCCCTCTTTCCCAGCCTCCACTTCCACTTTCCCCTGTTAAGGAAAAGGAGAGAGAGCTGCAATTAAAAGGGACCGTAGGTCTCAAGGCACAAGACCAGACTTGAGCCCCAGTTTTGCCTGATGTTCCTAAGCAGTGTCACGGTCCCCGCAGTTTGTAACGGTGCCTGAACAGGGACACACCCTGGAGCGCAACATGCTCTTGTGCCCTGGGCTATCCTGCTCTTTGGTGGCCTGTGGCCAGTGTAAGTCCCTGCAGAGGAGCGGCATCACCACAGCGCTTCGGGGTGGTACTAATGCCCTGCTCCAAGTGCTGCCAGGCAGCTTTCCCTCAAAGCAGTGAAAAAATACTCCCCCAGTTTCACAAAACGCTTGTATGTAGCACAGTCATCTGGGGGCTCGAGACACCTAGACAATTTGGGTCACAGCTCACATCCACACGAAGAGTCCTCTCTAACATAAACATAGGAAAGGGAGACGGGAGACAACACACGAGGAGGCTGCCTGCCTTTACCAGTGAGATTCCCAGAGAAACAAAGCCCTTATTCCTGAAGGAGCTGTCTTGGGGCTGCTTGGTTTTTTGGTTTCTAGTAGTTTTATATATTCCACCACCCTTAAGACCCTGCTCTTTCACAAGGTATTGCCTAGAAGGACCCTCAGCACTTACCAAGCCGTACAAAACCAGACTACCACAACAGTACACCCATTTCTGATATGGGCTGAACCAAATGTTTAACACCACATCGTACAAAGGGCTCTAGAACAGAACCTACCACATCAAACATAGCTGTAAACATCCCGGTTACTTTGGCATACAAGTAGCCAAAAAATAATTGGCTTCTTAGCGGGGCCTGGTTTTCACGTCCATCCATCTGGTACTGCACAGAGTTACAGCACACCACTGCAGACGGAAGAAATCTCACACGGCTTTCAGGCTGAGCTGCACAAAGTTGGGATTTCAGGCAAACAACATAATGACCTGCAATGCCTTCCCTCTGGCTAGGCTGGAAAGGGCAGACAGACTGCCCGTCCCACATGCACTAAGTAGACTGAACACCAACTGGACACAATCGGGTCAAAACAAGTCCAAAAAGTAGATTTTATTTCTATGTGTTTATTTCATTAAGCACCATTTAAAATAAGTAATCACGCCTTTAACTTTGTAGTACTGTACTGGAGCAGAAAAATGCCAACGTGAACTATACCTGCACGAGCCCTGATCCCAAGTCAATTTGTCTAACCATCCCAGGAGAGAACCACCACAAAACCTACCTAGCAGGAAGAGAGCACCTAGCTCACAAATCCACCTTCCTGCTATCACAAGCAACAACTTCATATAATCCCTTTTAAAACCAATTTCACTCCACCACACAAATAAGTAGCTTATTTGTTCATTATAAGCCTTCCAAAAGGTATGATTTCATCACCCAGGCAAAGCCTGGTTATAAACAGAGCTCTCAACCTACTTACTGACGGTAGTTGCTCGCCAGCCAAGACCAGGTCTCCAAAACACATACACGCCCGGGCTTTGAGCTTCACATACAGTCAGTCTGGAGTTAGTAGCTAAATACAAACTAGTAACTAGTAGTAGGAGCTGAGTTTCAGTTCCAAGACCGTTGCTCTACCAGCACATGCAGCGCCTCCAAGCTTCCCAGTGGTGGCCGTATGAAGACCAGGTGCGCTTGGCATAGTCATAGCGGCTGAAAAGCCGTTAAAAATTCCCCATGCATGCTATTAGATGTGTCCTGCCCTGTTTAAATGCATGCACATGTGGTTTCTGGTTTTCCACTGTTTAACGTTCTAACAGGAATTTTGAAAAAACACAATGACAAAAATAAATCTCGAACTCCTAGAGAAGAACTTCCCATTAGCTAAGAGAAGAGCTGTTGCAAACAGGTGACGTTCCAGCTAAAACAGTAACTCTACAGAGATTCAACTGGTAAATTCAATGCACAGAACATACATTTAATTGTGTTCTGGCATGTGTTTACTGTGAAGGTATTCTTGGTCTCTCGAAATGAGAGAGTAAGACCAAGTCCATTTAAATAACAAAAGCAGAGTATTTATCCCCTCTTGATCCTTGCAGGACCAACCTTGTTACCATTTTTATAGCATGTACACAGGCAAGACTCACTTTTCCAAATGCATTATAGAGCTAGCACATTGTGTTTGCTAAATATTTATCGATTGAAGAAAAGCTCAGAAAGAACTGGTTGTTCTTCTGTATCACCCGTGTCCTCCATTTACATCTTTGCAGCATGACCTCATGCAGGAGCATTATCTTGCCTCTTGGAATACTTCAGATTGCAACAGTTCAGCACATCAGAAAGAGCAGTTAAAGAGCCACCAGTGGCTCCTCAAACCCTTGAAAAAACCCACCCTTTTTTAAAAACAGAATTACGTTGAATCCACAATATCATATTCCAGTGCTTTTTTTTAATTGTTTATCACTGACAGTGTTAAAATTCTCCTCCCTTTTTTTATTTAAGGCCATGTTAAGAAGATTTCAAGCCCTGTGCTATAACTGCAGCTACAATGCTTCTGTTTTTATAATCAAGACTGATTTCAGTTATGCGGGATAGAAAGATAAGCACCTTTCCAGCAAAATCTCCCTTAAAGGACCGTTCCTGCTCCAGTGGTGCTAGATGGAAGCTAAGTTTCCGTGTAAAGCTTTACCTGGCCATCCAAGCGTTCCTGTCAAGTAACAAAACCTGGGAGGTATCAGCACTGGAAGCAACCCTGTACAGAACAAGTAGAAAGCAGCCCTTCCACACCACATGGGGCTCCGATCTGAAAAAGCACCCAAATGCAGTGGTCTCGGGGCAGGGCGAGTGCGCGGATGGCAGGGTGCCCAGGACCCGTGGGGGCTGTGGCAGGAGGTGGCAGCAGTTCAGTAGATGGCGCAACGCCCCCGCCGAAACAGGCGCTTCTCAAAACACCAAAGATACAGGCTTCAAAACGCCACAGAAAAAGGTCAACGCTCCAAACTCCCCATGCCTCCTTTTGCAAAAGGGAAAGACGCATTAGAGAAAGCTTCCTGGCCAAACTCCTATTGACATGCCACTTTTTGCAGCCCTATTTTCCAAGCAATGCCAGCTGCACGCAGGGATTCCTTTGCATTGCCTATCCTAGCGACACCTAAAGTGTAAGTAACTTTCAACAGATGACTGGAAGCGCTCTCTACCCTTCACAGCTGGTTTAACTGAGGCTGAAAGCTGCTGAGTGAGCTCTTCAAGGTTGGCAAGGTCATAAAGGAGGCAGGAGCAGTTCCCCAGAGCCCTAGCTCCTTTCCCATGTTTGAAAGATGACAATTGGAAGAGGTATAGAGAGGGATATGTCAGGAGATGCAGGATTTTGCATATATATACATAATCACATGTCTGACCTGTAAAATGAGAACAAAGTAGTCGACGGGCTTGTTTCGCTGGTAGAGGTAGTGTTCTGGGGCTCTCTTGTTCTTCTCGTCATATTTCAGCTCCTGGATGACGTTGGGATGTTTTAGCAGCCTGAGAAGGATCTTCTCTGACATCTGGGATGGACCAAAGGCTTCTACTTCTATAACAGAAGATACAACTTGGCATTAATCTTCATATGCTTGGCAAGAAGTTAGCAATACTCGTTAATAAGTATTTGCCTATAAGAGACACACAGATGCAGAGAGATCCATTATGGAATTGCAGGCTTCCTGTCTTTTGAGACTGTTAGATTTGTAAGGGGGAAAAAAAAAAAAAACCAGGAATGCCCCAACTTTCATTACTGAAGCATTTTTCAAACAACCAAAAACCATGTCTTCATCTGAAAGCAAAAAGAAAAAGGCAGTCTTGCCCTCTTGAGAGTTCAAAGTCACAGTTGTATAGGCTCATTGGAGAGCTGTATAAATGGAAGAGCTTTAAAACTGGGGCACAGAGAACCTTTGAATTTGTTTTTTCCTTCCTCAAAAGGTATTAAAGTTACTGCATTTATTGCACTTTAAAAAAAAATAAATTAAAAATCACTGTTTGGGGACTAGAAAGTTGCTCTAGATAGATGCTCTACATAAATCAAAGACACAATTAGGGTTGCCACGGTTCACATGGGAAGAGTTACTCAAAGTGAGAGACAGTGCAGGTCAGTTCAAACCATGTGGGATTAATGCCTGGCACACAGAACACATCTCCTATCCACTTGCTCTTCAGTGTTCCAAACAGGAGCTGTTTGAAGCAGAAAAGCTCATCCTTCTGTGGGAGAGTTAAGCCAGGGAGGAGATTTACACATGCAAACTGATAAGCTTTCCTGACACCTCATTTCAGAACAGGACCGTTAACGACCCAGTACCTTTCATCTGCTAACAATACTGTTCTCAGTTTAGAACAGAGAAACCAACACTGTAGCTTTCATCTTATTTAGCAGCGGTTTCACAGCCAGACCTGGATTTAAGCTACACAATCTTTTCATCCACAAAACAAGCAGAGAAGCAGCACTGTAAGACTATGTCTGTTGAGCAGGTGTTTAGGGAACTCCATCAAGTCTTGTACCACTACACGAACAACGCCTTGCTTGCTGTTAAATCCGCATCTTCCTGTTGAACTGCTTCCTTTCACCAAGGACGCGCTCACGTGCACATGAGCCGTAGGAGTCCAAGCCTTTTAAGGAATTACTGCCCCTCAGCTGAGATGTGATAACCGATCACGTACATGTTTCTTTTAAGTCACAGAGGCAAAATAAGGCATGAAGGCAGACTAGAAGCACCTAGGCAGGCAGTTACTGCATCTTAGAGGAGGGGAAGTACTAATTTCCAACTGGAGCTGGCAAACTTGAGACAAAACAAATTTATCATTTTCGACCCATGAATACATGTTGAACACAGCAGTGAAAGATGCCCGTCTGAAAGGCCTGCATGTGAGAAGTCTTTATATGTCAAAGAGAGACAGCACGAGCAATAGGAAGACACGTTTTCCACAAGCTCTCCTGTTAACAGGTCTCATCTCTGAGGTGAAGGGACCAACTTTACGACGAAAGGCAGTGTCGGCTGCAAGAAACCATTCAAGGCCCTGGCCTCTCTGCCAGACTGCCCACCCAAGGGCTAAAACATCAGGTTGATCTGGGATGGAGACAACTGTCCTCTGAAACCTGAAGTCATCAACGGAGGTCACACAAGCCAGCCAGAAATCCATTTTTAAAAGTACAGTTCAACCGCCTGCGCAGTCTGCATTAAATGTGTCGGGAGGGTCTTTCACTTGGAGTCAAAAAGTCTCACGGTTCAGACCTTCCACAAAAAGTCCAGCATCTCTTTCTGGAGAAGGCGCCAGAGTGCAATTACAGTCAGCTGGCCAGTGGTATCGAGTCCTCTTTGGTTTTTCCCTGAGCTCTTCCTAATGGGGTGTACTTGCTAGTCGTTAATCTGACGGACTCTAGACATGCAGTGCGGCACTTGGCATTCATCCTTACCTTTCAGACCAATTTAAAGTTACTGGTCCACCCCTGGTAAATGTCTCAGAGGGTTCATGCCGACACTGAACACAGGAGAGGAGAGAATTTAAAAAGAAAAACACAACAGTGGTATTATTTGTCACCCCACAAATCCAGCCTCCCTTCCCGCCTGCACTGTCCCACCCACCTCACCGGCCTTTGCTGACAAACTGCCTCCGAGGCTTTGGCACGATCGCAAAAAAAAAAGCTAACCCGCACTTGCCTGTTGCCAGGAACCGGTGCATTGCCAGGAGGAGCTGCGGTGATATTTTAACCTTCATCTCGCTGTCTGTCTGCTTGAAGGCAGAGAAGTCCTGCTTCCTGTCCCGATGAGCTACCTTCTTTTTCGTCTTGTTATCAGCTGGGGAAGGGAGGGTGGGAAAAGAAAGGAAGGAAGCGATTTCTGTTAGAACGGGGTCCAACACGAACCGCGCTGGATGGAGAGAGCTGGGACGGCCACCCCGAGCACAGGGTGCAGACAGACCCCTCGGCAGCGCCCACCAGAAACAACCCGTGAGCTGCGCTGCGGGCTCATCCCGCTGTCAGCCCCCGTCCTGCAGATCCAGGCAGGTCTCTGTCACTTCAACAGGGGGAAAGTCTCTGCTTGCAAACATCTAATTGCAGAGCAGCTCTGCATATTACACATAAGGTGGGTGTGCATTTCTAGGTGGAGAGGAGGAATCCTGCTAACGATCGAAAGCTCTTGATCTACAAGAGTATCTGCGTCAACTACTTTTTTCATAGAAAGTTCCTTAGAAATTTCCCGGCAAGTACATAGGCTAAATACACAATGACTTATTTCTTATGCTGTACCAGGGCTTCACTGAGAGCTTTAGCAAAGTCCGTACGTCTTCAGTCCAAGTAGCTCCCAATGTCTAGCGTATGTTGTTTCTCTTGTCCTGCCCAAATTTCAGCAAAGGCTGGTAAGGCGTACAGCCCAGAGGTGGGAATCTCTGGCCACTTTACAGGCACAGAAGCCAGAATGAAGTACAGAGTAACTTCAGGAGTTCAGATATGGGAATTCACCTGCTAGTGATCCTGGACTCCCGTCCTTTATTCAGCTAAATACTTGCCAGTTGGCTCGCCTGTGTCTTAAACCAAGGTCTGTGGTGGGGAATCCCCACGCGTGAAAGACAACATGAAAGACGGAGTTGCAGAAGCACAAACAACCCAACTATCATCATCCACCCACTGCGCTAATCTGCCAAAATGTCTAGGAAACTAGGCAAGCAGAGAGCTACAGGCACGGTGGGGTATGGCATACATCAATTCCAGGGAGAAGAGGTCTCTGCTCAGATGGCAGGGTCTTGCTCTTCTCTGCTGACACAGTGTGTAAGGTGGCACCATCTAGAAGCAGCAGAATGCTGTAAGACAGCTCTGAGCTTCACCATATATTGCAGGAAACCCAAGTCTTGAGGCAATTACTGTGAGCCCCTCAGACTTAAGGCACGGCTCGGGTTCTAGGGCCTTAGCGGGGAAAGATACTGAGAACACTATAGCTACTTGTCTATCAGACCCCTAGTCATTGGTTTAAAATGACTGGACTTCTGAGGGACCACAGGCAGTTCTGGTCCATTGACTCACTGTAGAGAAGTCGGGCAAGCACACAAAGAGGTGCAGGTGAAGCTAACAATGTGAAACCCCACCCATACTCCCAGTTAGCTGTTGCCAGATTTTGGGTTATGCATACGAAGATGATTAAAGTGATGTACCATATTAAGGAAGCCACTGAGATCTGGAGTCCTGTAGGTGTCCAAATATATGCTACAGACTACATGAGGCTAACAGTGGTTGAGTCTGGGGCTTGGAAATGCACAATACTGGTAATTAACAGATTTTTAGAAAGATTTTCCCAAGTCATCTGGCCTTTTAGATATGAATACATTTAGATTCTCAACTTCCATTCGACAAGCCTCCACTACAAGACTATCACAGACTCAATAGCAACACTGTACTGATAGTAACCTACCTACTCTAGATATCTCAAACTCATTCTATGAGCAGTGCAAATCAGAAAATCAGAGGTGCTTGCTCCCGAGCACATGGGGAAGAACGATGACGACCCATGCCCTTTTTCTTTGAAACCAGAAGCCTCTTACCCTAGTAGTACTTTACCCAGGACCTGGACTACATCAGGGACTGCAGTTTCTCTTCCAAAAGCAGGAATAGAAACCACCCAAGGGAGTGGTTACAGACTGAAAACAATCCCTGCCTTAGGAATATAGTCTGAGACAGACTTTATCTGTACTCGTAGTTAAAGGAAAGACGGATACCAAAGCAATAGGGAGTGAACAGGTGAAAAGCCCCAGAAGCTCTCAGTAGGTCCTACCTCTTGTAAGAGGTAAGAAGAATAGAAACTGCATTTTCTGAAGAGCTCAGAGAATTTTATTTTATTTTTTTTTACAATGCTGTGGCTGGGAACTTCAGGACTAAACCTGAAGTCCTAAAACAGCCTGAAATAGCTTCCTGTAAGGATGCGGTTCCTGCAGCCTACCAGTGCTAGACAGCAGAAGGTTAGAAAGTCTACAGTCCTAATGGCCAACTAAGTAAAAGCATTACTTTCTAACAGGTGACAACAACCTTGGTCTGTCTAAAGGTTAGATTCCTTCTGCAGACAGCTCTGCTCTCCTGGCATAGGCTACTGATGTACACTCTGCCAGTATCTGTAGGTCTTGCCAGACAAATCGGTGTTGCACAACCTTTGCTATGTTGCTACACATTCACTGGATGACAGCAGAAATACTTATTAGGGCAAACAATTTTTATTCCCATAGCTCTGTGTTTGAAATGGGAGTAGCGATACAGAGTTTACTAGCACGTATATTTAACATACCTGCTTTGACAGCTGAAATAGGACTGTTAGGGTAAGATGTGGTCTTCCCCTCAGGGAAGTGACTTGCAAGGCTAAAGACCAATCATTAGGGGAGAGCTAATTGCAGCTGCAGCAGTGCAGCTCTAACAAAGGTGCCCCGTGGCCTGGCACTGAAGGTCCTGGCAGCCTGGGCTTGCCAGGGGCCGCAGTCGCTGAGACAGAACTGCTGAGCAGCACGTGGGTGAGGATATAAAACTGCAACGTAAGCTGATGCTCACAACCAGACTGTCTACACGCAACACGCAAACACGTGCACAAGGGTGCGGTAAGGTATTTCAGTTGTAGAAATATCCCAGATTTTACGTGAATCTGTATGCATGAGAAACAGCAGCATTCCAGTTACACTAAGGGGACGATTAAACTCATCTTCCATTAGAAAGAGCTAAGTAAGACAGGCCACCAGTCAAACCCAGGTCAGGACGGTGAACTCCATGTTCCTCAAGCGGACTCTGCGGTCTGAGGCCAACACAGAACTTTCTCTCTAGGGCCTCTGAGAAGGTTGACAAATGCTCTCCCACCATGGCTAGGGCCATGGCAGTGCAGGACAGATGCCTGTAGTATGTCAACTGTGAAAAAATACTCCAACTTTTCAATGCTAAGAGACAAACGCACTGACAGCTCTTCATCATCACAGTGGCTGATACATACTCAGAGCCTACCTGTGCCATGACAGAAACCTCTCCACCCCATCAGCACATATTCATGCTCAGAAGTACTCAGTCTATCCAGATGTTGATAGGTCAAACATATTTAACAATTTTTCTTGCTCCCATCTTCTTCTCCTTGATCCCAACATCTCTGCAAGCCATAAGACATAGCAGACTAGAGCAATCTGAAGAAATACCGCACAATTATTGGGTATACAACCCTCGAGAAATTCAGCTGCAGAGCTTCAGTAGCGAGAGCAGCTTTCTGCAAAAACTGTACGTTTGCAATTGCTTCTACCCTAACACAGTTCAAATGGATTTTCATGGAAACAGCAGAAAGGCACAGCTCCAACACCAAGGTCAGCCATTTCATCAAATTTCAAGTTTCCATCAAAGCAAAACAAAACATTTTTTTAAACTTCAGAACAAAGGCATTAACAACGCTGCCAACATTTTTTGTAAAGTCTACTTTTAAGTAAACACCTAGCATAGAGCAAATCAGTCCAAAGGTTTAAAGCTGGCTTGGTCTGAGCTGGGCAAGCCAGCTTGGTCTTACAACAAGCAGCATCAGAGAACTCTAGTACTAGATGGCGTTACTAGCACTGACACACTGCTATCAAATGTCAAAAACGAGCTGCCTTAACATAACAATGGAAAATAAGGTACTTTCAGTAAACCTGAAGCATGTTCCCATCGCTATACCCATCGTTATATATCGCTATATAATTGGAAGTGGTTACAGCACATCAATCCACCCAAATCCAAAACCTATCACATTTTCTGTGACCCTCACAGTTTCTCTGGATTTCTGCTCCCTCCCTTACTGTTACAGTTTCCTTCGATCTAAACAGGGGAATGAACTCCGGTGCTTCATAAAGAAACTAGAAGGTCATCTTCGTAGTACAGAACAGGAGCCACCCCCCAAAATTTCCTGCACGCTCCAGGAAGATTCCCTCCTATTCTGAACCAGGAATTTTCAACAGTAAAACCTTCCCAGGAAGGAGAGTTTCAAATGAACTCGTGTTCACCAGCTCTATTTTGTTAATCTAGGAAGTCTTCAGATAGTAAAATTAAATTCTCATTTCCTTGCCCTCTAACATGCTATTAATGGTCGAAGCTTTTTTTGTCCTGAAGAACAACACAGCATGATCTATGTTTCTCTTAAAAAACAAAGGAAAAAAACTCATTGAAAAGCATTATGCAATGTCTTTTCACTCGTAGAAACATGCAACTATCTCAAAGGTGATGAGACAAAGACAGGATCTTTTTGGAGCATAAAAGAAAGAGTGAATTCACCCTGTAAAAGCATCCTGTGGTAACTGATTAGTCCAGCAATTCATTTGTAAAGCTATGAAAAGAAATCAATACTAACTGGACTTCTGTGACTTGCATAGTAATTAGACTGTTTAGCATATTGTAAAACACAACTGTGATTTACATGAACCTTTGGGCACATAAATACTGGTAAAATACTGACCAACTACAGAAAGTAGTTCAGGCAGTAACAATCTATTAGGAAAAGTAGAAGTATGTCTATCCCACAGTATAAAGTGTTCATTTGGCTCGGAGGGAGGAGAGAAGATGCTTGCGTTGCCCTGAAAAAGATGCTGTAGAAACATTCAGACCCCTTTCGCGAGGAAAGAAAAAGCAAGCAAAACACAGCTGAACAGCGTTAAAGATATTTAAAATTATTATTTCGACTATTTCTACTACAATAGAATCTAGGGACGTCCTCGTGCTACATGGGAACACATAGTAAAAAATAGCATCTGCCACCAAGTGATCAAAGTACAGATAAGAGAGATGAAGAATGACAGAAAGGAAGTCCAGTATGCGCAGGCCAGATTGTGCAGATGGGAAGAGAAGCAAAGACACTTTAGGTAACTGGCCAAAGACCAGACAAACTCTAAACTGGGAAAGAAAAGAGTCCAGACCTCTTAAGTGCCAGGTAACGCTTGATCTGCAGCATCATCTCCCTCACTCTATGTTAAGGCAAAAGAAGGAAGGAAGGAAGGAGCTGTACTACATGACGAACAGGGGAATCACTTAGGACATGTTGGTTTTCAGCCCTGAAAAATGAGTGACAGAGAGACACTCTAAAGAGACTCCATTCCCTTTCCCCGAGGTATGGCATTTGCCTGCCTTCTTCCTAAAGTACATGAACTACAGGCGCCTGGGGCAGAGAGAGATTAGGGGAAAATGTGGGAGGTTGTGAGCACTGTAACAAAAAGGTTTAACGAGGCCACTGTGGTGGAGAACAGCCAGCGGCAGAGACCAGACTGTTGCAGATGTAAACCTTGATGGAAGGCTCAAATAAACCTGTCCTGTTTCTGAATTAATACAGCATAAAGGGGTGAGATGCCCACGCTGTGAAAGTAAAAATTACTTGGACCATCTAAGGGATCTGCAGGTCATTTGACCACTGAGATTTTAAATCAGCAACTTACACCTCTCAAAACACAACTATTAGGTACGACTGCTGATGGAGTATTCTGTCTCGTCTATAAACAAAGTGCAAATATTTCTACTCACTGTATAGATCTGTTTCATCCAGAATTTCAGATTTGATGATCTCTCAATCACATCTTCTAAAGTGACAATTCCCAGGACTTCATAAAAAGGATCCCCTTCTCCTTCATTGTTTACTCTTTGTACTATAGCCAGGTGAGACTTGCCTGCAAGGAGACAGATCAGCAATTTAGACATTTTAGAAATTCCTGAAAAGATCAGAAATTATAGCAGAATTATAGACACACCAGTTATAAATATAAAAATAAAAAGGTTGGTGTCAGCTTCTCACGGAAAAAAAGGCAGTTTAACAGATGCTTAAATCATAATCTGATTTCTGTCTGAGAAATGCATTCCTCGGTCACATAAATCCACCTAACGCACTGAAAGAGACTGGCCTAAAGAGATCAGTGTTCTCTTTCTAATGTCTTTCCAGTGAAACCGTCACCCTGGCATTGAATTCATTGTATTATCTTGTTGATGGTTGTTCCACTTCTTGTCTCACACACTGGCAGAGGGAAGGCCAGGCTGGAGCTTTCCTTCGCAGCGAGCTCCCCGTGGATGTTCTCCTCAAGCTTGGAAACAACAGCAACAATGGCCAAACCACAGAAGCACGTGGACATGGTAGAGCTGGGTAGAAGAGGTCCAGCCCAATCCATGAGTTTCTCTTTCCTCCTCCCCCACTCAAAAATAATTTATTTAGACGTGCTTCATACAGGGGAGAGGGCGATGACTTATTTAGGAACTGATTAATTAAAATATTCAAAGTGACAGTGTCTGATCGACAAAAAGAAAAGCTAAGATGAGATATAATAGTGGCTCTAAAGATCCCTGAGCTGTGCATCATTCACAGTGTATTCTATAACTCTTAAAGTGCTTTCTGCCACAGGAATAATAATAATCTCATCAACCCTTCCAATCTGCTTTGATATCCTTAGTTGCCAGTTTCCCGAGCTGCCATTGAAAGCCGGCAGCTTAAAAAGTAACATGTATTCAAAGGGTTCACCACATACAAGTGGCATTTTGAAGTATAAATACAACAGATAACAATATGCTTTCTCAGCTATCAGGAGGTAAGCAACGTTGTCTCACATTCTTCTTTGCTAGTCTCAAAACCGACACTGATCCCCATCCATGGAAGATAACCAAATAGTTCAACTTTGCTTAGACCCATTGTATAGGCAATAACGTCTGCATGTTTTAAGAGTCAGATTATTAGACTAGCAAGCATTCAAACTATTCCAACCAGACTTACTCATGGTTAAAGAATGAAAATATCCTGAACAAATAGACGAGGGAGGAAAACTTATCAACTACTGATATAAACATTGCATCAGGTCAAGTCAATTCACTTTGGTAAGTTTTTCACATCTGCTTTCCCAGGGACTCAACATAAGCAGTTAAAAACAAATTCTTGGTGAATGCTGTCTGTCGAAAGTTAAATTCTTTTGCTATTCCCAGCTTGTGATCATTTAAAAGGAATTTTCCAAAGCAGGGTCTAATATTAGACTCAAAATGAAGTTTCCATTCCACTTAGGCGATATTCTCACCAAAGTAACTACTGCATAATCTGATTGTCTTGGAGCTACTCGTTTAGATGCAGATGGACATACTTTAAATACCAACTCCACAGCACTGCTGAGTCTTATCTTAAGGAGACCTTATTCTACAGTGAACTAATAGAAAGATGATTTGTGATTTTAAAGGATCAACATTCATATTGTGCTGACAATCTTTCACTGTGCCAGGTTTTATTTCTTTGCATTCTTTGCAAGACTTCCAGCTCTTTTTACTGCTCAATGAACAGTAAAAAAAGGTGATAATAAAAAGATGAAAGATCTAAGTACCATTATGACTGCTGATCCCCTATAATATATTTACTCCAATTATGTCCTTTCAATATAATGATGTTCAGGAAGAACTGTGGCACAAAAATTGCCACACGGACAAACCCAAATATTGCAATTTATTTCCCAGTGCCTGCTCAGATACTGGTATATTTGCTTTCAAGTCAAAAAGCACAACTCCTTCAAGAACTATTTCTATCACAGACCAAAGGAGTTCATTTGCATATGCTCATTCAGATGCTAATTCCCAAGGATCACCCTTCTCACATATTAGTAAGTGCGAAGAGTGGTCAGATCTATACAAGTGAGTAGATTAAATTAAAAAAAACCCAACAAACAATGCTATCAACTGGGTGTTTCAGCTATGATCAGAATCACCAAGTTACAGCCGTCTTCTCCACTTCTGTATTGCCTATGAAGAAGCTGAACTAAATGATAACATTTTACATTTTGAAAAGGACAGTCTTTCTAACAGGGGAGTCCTGGACGCAACTACAGGCCATGGGAGAGGTTTATGGATTTGCGGACCTGAGGGGCTGTAATGCCATGGGAAGTCGTGCACGAGTTTCAGCCACAAAGCCAGTTACGTGCCCTTACCATTGGAGTGGTCCCCACCAAGAATTTAGGATCACTAAAATACATTATGCTCTCCCCATTTTCGTAGCCGCAGCACTCTGATCTGACCACCAGTACCTAATGTGAGAGAAGTGACCAAAATCCGTACCAGCTACTGCTCTTTTACGCAAAGTGAGCTGATAAGGAATTACTTACGGATGGGTATCGGACGTTTTGCACTTTCTACGACGAAAAAGGCAGCTAGAAACATTTTTTTCTGGCTCTACCACAATCTCTGATTATTAGGTTATTTTATTTATCACCCAAAGTACCGAGACGATTGAAATTTGTCATAGTTTCAAATGTCATTGGACTTTTTGGTGGGTAGCAGCAAGGTTCAACTCTACCTTCATTGTTAAAACTACACGTTGCAGAGAGTTTATCTGTTGAAAACAGATAAATTTTCAAACACAGGCTGACACTAACCTTTGTTCCCTTTAGAATGTCAAATTTTCCTGTTCCTGACTTTCACGAACCCATCACTTTGTGGGGGTCAGATGAATTTAGGCCAACCTAATTGGGCTGCCTCTAAAAGGCTGCCTTTTGCTCCCAAAGCCTTCTTCCTTTGCGTTGGCTCCAACGCTCATGCAGTCACTTGATGAGACAGACCAGATCCGAAAATTACATTTCTCGGGTCTTTGTAAATTAATTTTGATCCAGATCCAATAATTTCACAGAAATCATCAGACGGTGGAACAAGTGCCAGTGCTGGTGATGGAGGGGGCACAAAGATGCCCTCCCGGGCTGGCTGCCCTCTCCGACTGCTGCACAGGTGACTGCCTGCAAAATACCCTCCACGTATGGAAGCAATTAAGGCAGAAAAAGCTACAGAAAAACCCAGAGGAGTGCAAAGACTTCTTTATACATCGTAAAAAAGCACAACACAGCATGTGCCCAACTTTAGAAGTGGCCTGTGAGTAAAATAATGACTCCTCAGAGTGTTTTAAATAGAAATTGGCTACAGCTTTATTCAAAGACTTTATCAGGCCACTGGTATTTGCCATACCGTTTTATTCAACTGAGAAAGAGAGCTTTTAACTGTATTTTCCACTGCTAAGGACATACAACACATATAAAACAAGAAGCTGAATAAAGTAAACGTCCAGGTAAGGAAACCTGGATTGTCTATATTATTCCCAGGGCTTTGAGAGCAGAACACAAATTAAACAGAGCAAGCGTGCATGGAAAATATATAAATAATTTTCTATACCTCACTGACTTGCTGGCCGCGGTCTCCAACCGCACCACATCTATGACATTAATCTTTCTTTAATCACTTGGTTTAAGTGTTGATACAATGAGATTTAGCAAGCGGGCAGCTCTGCAGCACTGCCAGATCTGAGGATAAAGGCAGGAGTCACCCAGATGTGGTGTAATCAGCAGCACCAGGAGAGAACCGCGGGCAGCATCCTGGCCCACGACTCCTCTGCGCCCACAGGCAGGCAGCATTTGCTTTCTGCCTCAGCTTCCCCCATCTACAGCAACGGTCGGTAACATCAGCCAGAGCCTACGGAACTACGTGTGCACAGCTTCAGGGACAAGCTGTGACAAATGCTAATCTCTCAGCTACAACTAAAGGACCAAAGAGTTTTGTTAAAAGCAAATCCTGTCTCATCCCATTGCTCAAAATCTTGCTGCTCGGCTTGGATTTCGCTCTGTACCGCAACTTCTGATTCATTTATTAAGCTAATTAAGAAGCATGAAGATGCTTGGTGAAATCCGCATGAGTCAGTGAACCCAGAATGAGCTCAAGAGAGTCCCTGTGATTGACTGACCATGCAGAACAGCACTGGAAGAAACGACTGAAATACCGATTCTCTTACAATACCTTGAGCATTCCTTGGGAAAAAAAAAAAAAAATTCACCCTTTGATCCTGAGGCATTTATACATTTAGAGCAAGGACATTTATAAAACAGAAGATTTCTGTTAAGTCATTTTGTGGTAAAACTAGAATCAGGCTAGTCCATTTTTGTTAAAACCAGTAATCTGAGTCCATTTACTGTTGGTGAGTGCCCAGGAACATTAAGCTATAAACTGTTTAATATGCCTACAATGAGACAGAGGAAAATCCCAGGAGGCGTTTAGCTGCCCTTGAATTTGCTAACTAACGATCTATGCTTCTGAAAAATCTCCCAGTTTATTCTTATGTGACTGGTTTGTTTTTGACTGATTTCTACAAAGGTAAACAATGTGGTCTGTCAGTGAGATTCCCAGGTTCAACAATACATTAGCAAAACAATCAATTTTAAAATGCGCTGTACAATTTAATCATTAAAAACAATTCCCTCTAGAATAGCATTGGCTTGCAAGCAATTATACCTAAGTAACAAGCGTTTTCCAAAATTTCTTTTCTGCAGCACAGGTCAAGGACATTAAATCTCTCTTCTATTAGCAGAAATTTGCATTCCTACTGTTTGCTTTTGTATTTTGATTATTTTCAATGAGGAAATCAGATTGCTGCTTTCTCCCCCACCACGGTGCCTTTGGGTTCTCAACACAACACCCTTCACAGAATCAAGAGCAACTCAAAACTTCTGCATGAACATAATCTAGATTTAGACTAGGCTTTTTAGATGCTGCTCTTTTCAGCAGCAAAACACACAATTTTTTAATATATATTTGGGAAGGGAACCCAATAACTAATATTCATTTAATACAGCCACATGAAGCTCATCCAGACCCTCAAGGAAATGAGTGAAAGTATCAATGCAACCACAGGGAATACGGTGATTCTTCGCCTTTAAACCAGAGAGCTCACAGTCTCGTACAAACATTAACTAGAAACCACATCAGCCTTCACAGGAAAATAAAAAAGGAGAGCTTTAAATAGATTCTTTGTGTTAAAGCCCATTTTAGTGGGAGGACACCAAAAAAAGGAAAAATTAAGGAGAGTTTCAGAATGACTTCCTGACAGTGAATTGTATTTGTAAGGAATACTTTCCCAAGGGAAATGGCAGAAGCTCAGTTACTTGCAACTTTGAAAACTCGACTGGATGAAGCTCCTAGAAAGGACTCAATAATTCTCCACTGCCCCGTGGCAGAGGGAGTAGAAGCAATGAGCTAACATTTTCCATCTCCAGCAGCCTATCGCTTGGTGTACGCACTCCAACTCAACTGCTACTGCCTACCCTTCAATCCATTCTGGTCAGACCTTGGTGAAAAGCACGCTGACAAACTTAATTTACTTTGCTGCTGCTTCTAAGAGTGCGAGCGTAGCTCTAGAAAGCTGCTACCTGCCGTAGTTTACATGCAACTGAACTGAACCTGGCAACAAACTCGGATCAGACGGTGAGAAGTCACCATAGGTCCATGAATAAGAGAAATCAGCTGGGAACCAGAAACAACTTGAGAGTAGAGAAAAAGGTCATTTCAACTCTGAGCTCTGCTATCAAAGTGGAAATCTTCGGGAAGAATCAGGAGAAGCAGGCACATTTAGGGAAAACTATTACCAGGTGTAGGCAGGCAGCAAGAGTGAAACTAAAGAGCGGAGAGAAAAAGTTTCAGAAAGTCCTTGAACATGGACAGTGTGCCAATGCTTCCCAGTCATGCAGTCCTGGTAGGGAATTTGGGCTAGATATGGCTGGGACTGACAATAACCAAGGTCCATGGGGGTGTAACATGCACATCACTAGCTGGGCTGCTCTCAGAGTTGGCCAGAACATCTGATTTCAGCCTGGTAAATGGACAAACAAAAGCTGCTTCCCAAAACTGGAAGCTAATGCCCTAGAGAAGTATCTGCTGGATCCAAAGTAGGAGATGAAGAGATGGAAAACGTAACACTTGAGAGAGAAAACTCTCCAGAAAGCACAGTGGTTTTTGACACCCCTCTGAGGGTCTAGCCTGAGTACAAGGTTGTGGTATCAGGACAGCAGTGGCTTGAGATGAGAAACAGACTGGAAGTTTAAAAAACAGATCAAGGAAGCACTTCAGGGAGTGCAGCAAACTAAAGCTGAGAGAAAAGGTGGCAACAATGAGAAGAGAAAATATTGAGTCTGGAGAAAGACCTATCACTATTCGGGCTAACGCACAACAAAAAGTTCATATAAAATTTAAGGCAAGCAAACAGAATACTGAAGTCATTCTTGGTCATGGCTCAAGTCTTCCATACTAGATTCAAAAGATACTGGAGTGTGACTTACACTGATGTGATTTCCCCTCTGCCTCCTCTTCCCAAGGCAACTAATGACCTCTTGGAAAGAAGTGTAAGAAACGCACCTCCTCACTGACTCGCACCTCCACAGCATGGTCAACAAGGATTTTTTTTCTTAGTGTTCAAGGACCCTAAAAAGGAGCCATGCTAATTTTATTACTTCCCTGTTTGTTCAAGATTGTCCCCACTGATTTCAGCATTCCTTCAGGGATGAAGAGCCAGCACCAGCCAGCAAAAATGCAGCCAGCAGAGGGAGCGCAAAACCTTGGGTTTGCTAAACTGAAAGCTCCAGGTCCTCCCCAGACCTCAAGTCCAGCAGCGAGCAGATGGGAGAGCAGAGGTCCCAGATTCTGGCATCGGTGGAGTCTGGGTGCTGGCCTGCCACTGAATCCGGGCAGATCTCCTTTGAGAGATGTACACTTCAGCCTGGGACTCCACAGCAAGGACCAACAACCACCACGGCCTGTTCAGTGTCTCCTCCTGTAGCTTTGCAGTGCTGCACGTGACTCGTGACCACCCCACCTACCTCCCTTCTCCCTTACCCTCAGGAGAACAATTTCTTGAGCCCTTCATAAGGGCACAGGAGAGAAACTGTCACCTCGTTAGTCTCCTCCATCACTCCACCTGTCCAAAAGGCTGCTTCCGCTAACCAACAGTTAATCCACTCAATAAAAACAAGAACATCAAGAGATGTTTATGAGCAAGAAAAATAGAAGTCGACCCAAAACAACAATGAACTCGAATGACTTTGATGCTCAGGTAACCAAAACACGACACCGACAGCAACAACAGCCTTGTTCTGTATCATCGCAGCCAAAAATCCCACCGATCTAATCCCCCCTCTAATCCTGCCTCCCTCAATTCCTAGAACAAACTGAATTTAATTTGTGGAGCTTCTAGATTTTGGCATCTGCACCATGAGATTTTAAACCCGACAATGGTACGGTACTAGAAGGCACAAGAGAGACACATTTGGACATTAGGAGGAGGTTACCTGAGGCCAGCGTGCTCATGTAAGGACCTAAACCACCCCGAGAGCAAAGCCCACGAGCTGAAAAGGCGGAGCAGCATCTTGGGACTGTGGGTCATGAAGGGAACTGAGGGCTGGATATAGTCTCTCTCTCTTTTTTTTTTTCTTTTTTTTTATTACCGTCATCAACTCCTGTAGTTTACTTTTAGCTCACTATTTAGGACATAAATTTAAAAGGGCTCTTGTGTTACCAACATCTTAGATCATTAATATTCCATTTTAATGACCTGTTTTATTCAGGCCATTTATATCACGTGCAGTTTGCAATTCTAGTAGATCAAAACCCCAGCTGGTCGATGGCATCATCAGCTTTTTCAAGCTCAGCACAAGGCTTTCCAATTTATATTGTGGCAGGAGGCATGGGAAGCTTAACAAAAAGCTGCCCTTTTAACTTTCTAAATTGGTGACGGCATCCTTCACCCAGCAGCATTTATACAACTCCAGAACCACCTACATGCGTGCGCTTTCACAGCGGGCAAAGCTGGGCGATAAACCCACCTGTGAAGATGACCGGTGCCAGTGACCTTGACTTTGCACGGGCACAGGATCGGGGCCACGTGAGCACTCGAGCTCTGATCCTGCACCTTCATTTCTCCAAAACATAACACAGGGTGCACCGATGGATACACCAGTGAGCGCACCGATGCCCGCACCATGCGGGGAGACCAACTTCCAATCGCTTCAGCAGAAAACGAAGGACATCACAGCAATTTGAAGGCACAAGAAACACAACCTGTGTCTCCCACTGGCTTGTTGTTTGGGTCGGGTCCCACGAGGTGTAACGACACAAGATCGGCTGCCACAGAACCATCTCTCACACTGTCAGCAAATTCAGTGGGAAAGGGGCTGTTGCCTTCCATCCTCTGGCTGGAAAGTGACCTCTTTGAAAGGCTAAAGGTATGGCACATCTAAATGTAGAGAAGCATCAAGATGGACCCAAAGCCACAGATCAGAGAACCTCAGCTGGAGCGATCATTTCCAACCTTCTGAAGCCATCAGCAGCACCTTCACTTTGCTTTGGTGCAATTTCAGCTCATGGCACAGAGCAGAGCACCCCAACTCCTGGGCCCGTGCCTCTTCGTCGAAAACACGTACAGATCAACAGTTATGGATGCGAGGGGGGGAGGCAGAAATAACCGTTTAAACCATCCAAAGACATGCTGAAACTGTCTGACACAACAGCAGACAGGAGAGCATCTGTGATTTCAGAACTGGGCGTCGCAGATACCTAACTGCCTGCAAACTGCAGGTTTTTTGCAAAATACCAACACGATAATGTATAGGAGGGAAAAACCCCGTGATTTTGCATTTTGCTAAGGATTTAAGTAGATTTTATCTTGATGATGTGTTACTTTAAAAGCCTATCATGCGAAGAGGCCAAAAGAATTAGTTCAAATGCTGACTCAGCAACTCCAGGGAAAGGAAAGATTACAGTAAACTGCCTTGTCTGAAAGAGTGACAATACTGATATTTGAATGCATTCTTAGTATTACTGAAGAACAAATGCAGAATGACTTGCTTTGTCCCTCTGAGGTTTCAGTTACTCGTATATGTACGATTTTCAAGTGAACTAGTAATACAACATTATCTTTCCACCCACACAAGATTCATTTTCTCAAAAATAGCATTACATGCTCGGATTTTAGAAATGAAGACTGTAAAGATCAACCTCTGTGGCAATTACACTATGAATATTTTTAATTACTGACTTCATAAAGCAACTTTTTAAAGTTTCCATTTGTGAACAACCATCTAATTAGTGTTTCTTTGGGCCACCCTGCCTATCTCTCTGTTGGGCTGAGTTTGCCCAGAGCTCTTGAAGGAGGAAGGAAACCTCTCACATAAGACAGCAAAGCCTGGCTCCTTCAGCAACAGCCACTGGAGAGAACAGGAGATAAGGTGAAGAGGTGGCCTTGCCCCTTGAGCAACAGGACACTGGAGATAAAACGAAGAGGAGAAAAGGAGTCTAAAGCAGGAGATTGTATGTTTGTGAAGCTGCCACCACTGGTTTTGCTGTGATGAAGAGTTCCTTTACTGCAGAAGACCAAGGTTCATCAGGGTCTATCCAGATTGTGAAGAAAATCAATTCGAACTGCAACGACAGTCTATAGTGAGCAACCAACAGCAGCTGCCTTTCATAGGTCTACTTTTCTATTCTTTTAAGCAACTCCTTGATTTACTCCAGGTGAACCTGTCCCCAAATGTTACTAAAATACTTTGCTACAATATTTATCACAATTTTCCTAACCCAATGACAGAGACAATAAGCACTGGCATTTGAGGAAGCAAGACGACTATAAAAAGAATTAGTGGAATTCAGACCAAAATTATTTCAAAGACAGAACATAAATCAGGGTAGCTCCACGGCTTTCCAGCTGCTGGGTGTGGATGACAGAGGATGACACGTGACACACCTATGTTACAATATTATTCAAATTCTTCTTGTCAAATATTTACCATACAGTGAAGCGATTTGATATTTTAGCGACATAACAGGAATTCTGCCAGGATGGTATGTCTTTCATGATCTGCCTGTTTACTTCAGGGAAGGTGTAGTGGAGTCAATCCTGTTTATTCGGGAATTCTGCAGAATTCTCTGTCATTACTTTTAGCCCCATCCAAAATGAATCTGAACATATTTGCTCCCAAATGACCCAAGTACTTCGCTTTAATACCACTGACTTCTGGGACTTTGTTTATTTTGACAATTTTACTCCAGAAGAAGCTTTGTGGCATAGCTTCTCATAAGGCTTTTGATCTAAACAGAATACTTTTTCATTCAGTCTCCTCTGGCAAGGGACAGATTTCCATCATCTCTTTAAAACTGTTCACCTTGTTTCTAAATGTGTGCGTCAGAGCTTCTCTATGATTTTGCGTAAGCCTAGGCTCCCATGGAGCCTTTGGAAATACATGGAAAGCCATGGAAATACTTTTCCATTAACACCATGTAATAGCATTGCATCAAGGTATCTCAGGACAGCAAGAGTTCCCAAAGGTCCATTTGAAGAATCTGCTGTGTACGGCTACGATCCACTGACATGATGTACCCGGCTTCTTCTGCAACACTCCGATGAGAGCTACGGTAACGCACAACTCCACTAGATAGGGAAACAACCTCAATTACTATGGTTGAACCCACTGGCACAGGTGAAATTAGCCTCCCTGGTGAGGGCGGGGGGTGAATTAAAACTCAAGCAACCCATCCAGCTTTGCCCACGATAAGAGCGCTCGGACAGTGCACAATACCAGCACCCCTGCATCCCTAAAACCCTCTGACCATGGAAACAGGCTCGGAGCAATGGTGTCCTATTGTCGTGACTTCTGCCTTTTGTTTGTTTATTTTTAGCTAGGATTAGGCTGAATTCTTCTACATCCCAGTAAACACTAAAGTAAACCAGCTCTAACTTCTGCTAGAAAAGACATGGGCAACTAGGTCACGCAACATACATATGCACGCTTCACTGTTATTTTCCGTGACTGCTTGTAAATCCAAACATTCAGGGCATGCCCATACGAAAACATCAACACGAACCCCAAGCAGAAAACCAGTCCGCTAGGCTCTCAGGACTTGCCCTTAAATCTATACTATAAACAACAGTATTTATCTAGCATATTAACAACAGCAGAACGGATGCGTGTCGCTGTATGTGGTTCACAGGAGAATATCCAAAGACAGGGGCATGAGAGAGTTTGGAAAAGCCAAAGATTCACAGCTCTGTGTGTGTGTATGTATATATATATATATCTGTACACACATATATACATACATACATATATACATATATGGGTTTTGCTGGTTTGTTTTTGTTTTTTTTTAAAAAACAGATGCGTCTAACATTTCCTGTCTTTCCCCCCTGCAATACCCTTACTTTGCCCTCTTGATCTCCTACTGCAATAGCAACACATCCGTGCCTTTCCCCCCAGACCCTTTCCTGGGGCCCGCAACGGTCTTGGGCTTCTTCCTGCATCTTCTGCCTGTTCAGGAAAGGTCCCTTCTCAAATGCAGCTACTGGCCAGGTGACGCTGCCTTCACCGACCAGGTCAGGGCTGAGCTCTCATCTCTACCTCAGAGGGAGCAACAGGAAAAATTTCCTCTCACCCACACACCACGTTTTCATGAAACTTTCAGAAACGTGGTATTTCTGACTTTTCTAACTCAATGACTTTCAAAGCTATGGAGGACTAGGTCACCTAAGGAAAAAACAAAGAGTAAACTGAAAAAAAACCAAACAAACAAGCCTCCGAAACCAACAAAACAAAACAAAAAACCCACCAGGCAAAAACCCCAAATCCCTCTCGAGCAACTTCCCCCACAGCAGTAGCAGTGCAGACCCTAAGCCAGCCCCCCAAATGGCAGGACACAATAAACTTCAAAATATTGTGAAAATTTCCACTTGCAGGAAAGAAGCTGCCATTTCTTCACAAAAAAAGGAAAGAAAAAAACAAAACACGAATTTGCTAGAAAGCCGTGAATAAAATTGATTATAACCCCCCCTACTTTATACTGTGCACAATGTGTTTACTTGAGACAGCATGTATTTCCAAGGAGAGCTCAAATACATGCTTAGTCTAAATAAGATGGGCTACGTATGATCTACTGCTCTGCATCTTTACACGCACCAGGTTTAATACACGCGAAGGTCCCCGTGCTTCCAGGCCGTGCAGAAGCCGGGAGTCCGGCTCCGCACACGGCATCCCTGTCCTTACAAGGGTTAGACAAACAGACCAGCAAACCCTGGCGAAAAGGAAATGCATTTTGAGTTCACAGTGGGGCTATCACTTGGCTATTTCTGTAGCGCCTGCATCTAAAAAAAGATCCAGTTCACACAAGTAGCTATTTTACCTTACTGTCCCACAAGATCTAAATGCATTTTTTCCGATTACACTTTCCCACCATAAAATACACGACAAAATGTGACAAATATTTTTAAATATTCCTATGAAAGCATTTTGCTTATATATAGAAACATGAGTATATATGGAAACATACAAAACTCTGTGTTTATATATAGATGTCTCCTCACTGTATAACTAATATTAGTTCATGGAACTGAAGTCACACACGACAAAAAAATGAATTAGAGTTCCAGTGAGCTTTGCCATAAAGTAGACAAAGCAGAAAAAAAAACCCCATGGATTTATGGTAATCTCTGTATGAAATGCTGAATGGTAAATTCCCTTGAGAACTTCTCTGACACAAGAAATACACAACAAAATAAACAAACTAGGAGACGAGTCCAAGAGGCTCACTGAAGAAACATCTAGTCCACATCTTTTTTTTTTTTCTCCTCCAATCCAGCAAAATCTCTGTCATGAACCAACAGTGAGGCACAAAGAGGTCTTCTTGAGGTCCAAAGCCCATCTCCTGGGGAACAAAAGCCCATGAGCTTCACTAAGGTCCTGGGCATTTAAAGCTCTGTTAGAGCAAACGTTTCAAGTGACTACCACAACTGCTACCCTTGCCAGAGTGCTCCACACTATAATGCCCCTTCTATATAAAATAAATATACTTTGATAGTTACATGAAGGTGATAAAAGTTCTTCATAAGACTTATTTGCACAAGTCTGAGGGGTTTGGATTTTACTCTCTAATTACTTCTCTGTGGTTTGGTGTCCCAAACACCACATTTCTTGCATTTAACCAAAAGATAAATGTAAAATTGACTAATATCTTTCAGTGTTTAAGCTGTACAGAATCCTGGTTTTCATGAAAAGGAGAGTTTTCAGCAATAAAGGCCAGGAACTTCCACAGCAGTTTCACAACAATTACCATCAATAGAAAGAACCCTTGGATGACCTGGACAATAAGTAGCTCAAGGTTTTTTTCTAAAACGCAATAGAGCTACTGAAATAATGACATACCCAGCCCTGGATCTCAGGGTTACAACTTTGCGTAACATGCTGGAATCAACCAGAAAAAGCGACCAAGAGAGGGGTCTGAAAGGGGACAGGTTGGAGTAAGCGCCGTCCATACAGCTTAGCGGAGAGCTTCACGCAATAGCTTTGTAGAGCAGGAGTGGCAGATGGCTTTCCAGAAATGAAGATGAATTACTCTCAGGAATGGAATTTGCCTCCTCTCAATCTTTAGAGGCTGGTGGCATCTCACTTGCTTACTTCCACAGCAGCTGGATTCCCTTCTTATGCAAAAGCTGTCTTGTCTCCTGCCCTCTAACACCTGTTGCATCAAATACCCAAAAAAGCCAACGTGACTGAGGATGAATAAATGCCCTTGCACAATTGAAGCAGTGAAATCTCAGAGGTTCCTCACAAAAATCTTACAGATCTCTGTCCCACTTCACAATATCACCACCTTCTTGCTGGCCAAAAATTAACAACTATATAATAGGTTCAGCTGCACGGTACAAGGGAAGTCTAGAACAAGACTAGATCACAGTGTGGTGACCACAAGACTAGTTCTAGTTCTAGATCCTGGGACCAGGAACTTCAAACCTACCCAGCTTCAAAGGAACACCAAGTTCTTTTACGACCACAAGTGATCAGGAGCTCAGATCTATTATTCATTGACATGATGACATGTCTGGCAGAACAACAGCTCTTGGCAGGACAGCAAAATATTTATGCAGTGTAACAACTCAAAGGAAATGATCTGCCAAATTGACTGCAACAATAGCCTTCAACCTTTTTCAATTTGTGGGCTGGTAAAAACACTCAGTGGGAGTGCAGAACTCTGTACAGCTGAGCTCTCTACTGACAAGAGGCTTATTGTTTTTAAGATACCTTTTACTGAGACGTCAGAAATAGTCCTTGGACGCAAGCTAAAAAAAATCACCAGACCACATTATTTTCTGGAAGTTTTTCATCCAGATATTAAGCAATCTTCCTTACCGTATACCATACACCAAGACTGCAATCAAATTGTTACAGGTCCCTGCAAAATATACTCTTCCCAGTGACATTAGCAAGAGCTCACATGACAAATATGACCACGTGAAGTGGTCAAATGACAGAACACAAAAGCAGCGGAGCCCCCAGGGCAGGGAGGGCACAGAGCAGTGTATCACTGAGCAGATCGCCCCGGGCTCCTCTGGGCAGAAAGCGAGAAGAGAAACAACCCTGGGAGGGACCCCGAGCGCTGAATCCCACGCGGGTGTATTTCTAAGGAAAGCTGAAATTAGTGGTTGGCAGCAGTGGTTTTTTTAAAGGCGGCATTTAGAGACTTATCAACAGAAACAAAATATAGGGAAGGGGGAAGAAGAGGAAACTCAGGAACTCTGGGAACTGCAAACGAGATTCATGTTATTTCCACTGTGGTAGCACTTAAATCATTGCTCAAACCACCATCTCTGCCCTAGCTCATTAGACTACCTAGTAATTTGCCTGCCCCTGTACAGCAATCCACAGTGGGAGCCACAGCAACGTGGGGATAAGAGAGGCCAGTGTACCCCAGCCCCACTGCGGGCAAGGGAGGAGGAGGCAGAAGGACCGGGGAGATGATGGCAGGGACAGTATGACTGTCTCAAGCACCGATGTGTTTCACCAGACATACCTTTTTAGTAGATATACATACCGGCAAGTTGGCCTGGTGGTCTGGCCATTGCGAAACGGCTGTTTCCTGCAGGTGTCACAATAGAGGTGATGCGAGGGGAACGCTTGGCAGATAACGCTAGGAAAGGTTTTATGGGCAAAGGGAGCAGCGTGGAAGAGCTCATGGCAGAAAGCGCAGCCGAGGTCGACACAACTCTAGATGCGCAGGGGTGAGACATTTAAAAGGGTACCAGAACAAACAGGAAGCTCTTGCCCACCCTGCATCTCACCTGCGATGGCGACACCGCAGTTCCCACCCTCAGTCGCGTGCCTGAAACTCCTCACTGCATTTGAGGCAGCATCGCCCTCTCTCCTCACGCTTCCCACTTTAACGCCTTGCTATGAAACACTCTTCCGAAAAATCCAAACTGAACACAGCTCCTTCTCCCCTTGCAGCAGGTCTGAGGTGAGAGCAGAGAGCACAAAGTTGAAATCCTTAATCGAGAGCAACCATTCATCTGCAAGCAAATAAACCAATTCTTTTGTCGAAGATGAAGGAAGCAGATGTGTTTTCCAAACACCAGGGCTAGTGAAACTTCATTAGCGGAGGAGGTTTGATAGTAGATGGTAGTGCTTCTGGAACAAGGTTAAAAAATGGCATGGGAAAACACAGACAGCAAGAAAGTAGCTTGAGAAAGAGGTTTCACTGATCTGACAGGAGAAAAAGACATCTTAGAGCAGCCTAATGTTCTCAAAGGAGAGAGGGAATATCTTCAAGCGTATAAAGGATTACAAAATTGTGACCAGAATGAAAATGTGCAAACCTAAGGTAGAAAAAATAGCATGAATACAAGTGAAATGATCAGAAGTGCTAATATAGGCGTGCAAGTTACACCAGAGGAAGAGCATAGAAAGCACTAAGAAGGAAGGTAAGAACATGCTAAGACAAGAAGGTACAACTGCTGTGGCAGTTATTTGTTGAAGCAAATAAGATACGCCAGAAACACGAGGGGGGTTTGTGCACAGAAATCCCAGTCATACAAGCGAGTTGCCCAGGGGGTTACGCCAAGCTGTTCGTGAGAAAGTCTCCTGAACCCTGTGAACAATGAAAGCAGCCCTTTTTCCATCCATCTCTCCCAGAGTATTTAAAGATTTGAATTTTCCCATATCATTTTTGGTTCGTCTCTCTCTTCCTATAAATAGAGGAGCAGCAGTGCATCCATCTCTTCTTCATCTTTTTTGGTGGTCTAACTTTGCACGCATGCTGGAATGTTTTTCTAGTAAACGATAAGCGATGGGAAACAAGTCAAAGACAAAGGATGAGAGACCTTGAGCTCAGACAAGTAGGAGAGATGGGAGCCTTCTCCTCTTTCCCAAGAGGCAGGTATCTTTTCTCTGGACCAAAGGGTTTTGTTTTGGAAACAAACTTATCTATTTCTGTCACTTCCTTTAGACATGCCGTCTTCGTGAGGCTGATAGTAAGACTGACTACAGTGTCTGAGAATGACAATTTGGCCCCCAAAAGAAAGCATTTCTAACCAAAATATGAAACCCGAAGGAAACACACCCCTGCTGCTAAGCACACGTCTCAGTGGACTAACGCTGTGATCTGTGCTCTGCTCCCAGAGCCTTTACTTTAATCCAAAGTCCAATAATCGAGTTAGCGCTTTCTGAGGAGAGCCAAAGCCCCCGGGGTTTCTGCCGAGCGGGCGGGCGGTGGAGAGGCTGAGCTGGACAGCCGGGGGTCGGGCTGCCATGGGAAAACAAGTGTGGTGTGGGCAGCCGGACAGCTGAGCGAGGAGCTGCAGGAACCCCTGTAGCTCTACCCTGACCCACAGGGGGTCAACCACACCACTGGATGTTCCTAAGAAAAACAAAAACATGAACAGAAGAGGAAGGGTGAGCCATGGCAAAGGGAGAACACACCAAGACCAGGCAGTTTGGGCTTGGAAGGTGCTTTGTAAGTCAACGATGTCCACTTCTGTACTGAGATGCTTCAGCACAACACGAAGGCAGCATAGGTCTCTCAAGCTGCAGCCCCGAGGTACAACTACAGCGATGAACCGGACGAGCCAGTCGCACTAATACAGCAATGTCTCTGATAGATGGGGAAGGAGCTGGGGAGAGTGGCAGGGTTGGGGGGAAGCTAATGAATTCCAGAAGACCATGGTCTTCCATCCCTACTTAAAAATAGGAACTTTGGTCAGGGGGGTGAGACAGAGAGAGTGAAACCTCAGCAGTTGGATGCAGATTCTGAAACCGCAAGAGGTCAGAGTTAATTGACGGTTGGTCATTCAGAGGTCCTGGGACAGCTTCAGAATCAACAATGGGCTATAAAGTCTTGTCAAAGTCAGGCTCCTATCTCCCATCTGAAAGACATAACGATATCCCTGAAAACAGCAGCCCTGACCAGCATCCTTCCTAGGCTTACCTGCTCAACACTTCCCCTGGGGGAAATGAGCACGTTGCCAACTAGCAGCAGGGTCGGGCAGAGCCTGGTCGCAGGAGCTGCAAGAGGAAACAGCTTTCAAAGTACGCAGCAGTGGGCAGGTTCTTGTGGAGCTGGCAGGGCCACTGACTCTGGGATAGCCTAATCCACTAACAGGTAAATCCCCTCCACAAAACATTCCTTCCTGCCTGAAAGGACTTATTTGGCAACCAAAGCCCCCTGCTTTAGAGTAAGAGCTGGAGAGGAATGTGACCTGTGGCTCCCGGTGGGAGAAGGCGCACATAGAGTACCAGGCTGAAAGCTGCCCAAGCCTCAGCACGTGGGGCTCTCCTGCGAACTGTCCTGACTCAACGTACCAGATCATTGCTTGGCAGGTGGGACTCCAGGCACTGAGATTTGGTGCTTGCTGTGCTCTTTATGTACAGGGACTACGTGACCTTTGAAGATCCCTTCCAACCCAAACTATTCTATGATTCTATGTTGAAGATATCCCTGCTCATTGCAGGGGGATTAGACTAGATGACCTTTAAAGATCCCTTCCAACCCAAACTATTCTGTGATTCTACGATAAGAGACTATCCCTCCAGACAGATGAATCTGCATGAAAGAAGAATTCTGTTTGATGGTTTGGCAAACCCTATCCCAAGTATAAGGGTTTGGCCTGCTAACTCTGATGAGGACAATGCAGAAGGGAACTCAGTGGCCTAAAATGAAAGGCAAGTGAGAGACTTCTGCTTTGGACCCTGCTTCAACATGTTCCTAGACATTGCTCATACATGGAGTGCAAGCCTGTGCCAGGTCTTCAGGCAAAGAGAGAGAGGGCATTACAACTGTGTTATTACAAGCTGGCCAGCCCTGGGATTCTTCTACCTTATCAACCCCCCTGCTCAGCTTTTACTCTATGAAATGCAAGTCCTGTCTAACATCACTAGGTTAGCAAACCAAGCAACTCATATTTCACTAATTGAGATTACCAAGCAAAAGGAACAGATCCTCTCTCTTATCCCCATTAGAGTAACCAAAGTTTGGCACATATACTAAAAGCAGGCAAAATAGAAAATGCTAGAAAATCCTACCTGAACAAGTAATTTTTATCAGGCAGTTTACCCCAAATGATGCAGAAAGACAACTCTTGTTTTTTAACTTTTCCAACATTTCTTTGCAGTTTTCTAACTAGAGAAGGTTTTGAATGCAGGGATATGATACACTGCACTGTAGCCACGCTGCTGTCCTTGAATGGAGACATCTTAATCGCTGACCAGTTACAGATTCACAGCGGTAAAGAGACTGCGGTCTGGTGTGGCATGTGCCCTGCACGTTCATTCATCCATCACCCCGGCTTGTACCAGCACGGGCATCAACTCAAAGGCAGGAGCACGCAGATCCGTCTCGCAAGAGATGTTGGTCAGTCAGGGTGGTTTTGTTTCCATGGAGTGGATGGAACAGCCCCTTACCAATGCAAATGTGTGGTTAAGAGTAGCCACTGGACTTGCTGCAGCTTCTCAAGTGTGCAGAGATAAGCTTTGTTATCAGACTTAAGTCAGTATAAGGTTCAACTGTTTCCCTAAAAGAATCTTTGCTCACCCAATTCCACATTTCATTTGTTAGTAGGTGGCAACAAGCTTTTCCCCACCCCAATAAATGACATTTCTCAAGTGTTGAAAAACCAAGGCAAAAGAAGTTTTGGGGTCCATTTTGGGCTCTAATTACATTCAAGAGCTGATGAGAAACCTACTATGGCTCACTTGTCCCTAACACGATTGTACACACAGCTCCTGTCTTGTCCTCCCCGCTTTGGGGAATTGGAGCTGCGTATGAATTTCCTTTCCTTATAATCCTTTGTTGGAAATGATCAGTACTGCTTGTCACAAGCCTGTCATATGGGGAAAAACAAGGCACAGAGGACGTGCAAACTCCCCTTCCCAACAACAATGGTACTCACTGAAGAAGGGTGAGGGGAGACAAGGGCAAAGGGGGCTGTACTTGAGGGTTTGCAGGTCACTTCTTCACTTCTACTGTCATTAACAGCCAGGCTAAAAACTGCAGAGCTCCTCAGGGTAAAGAACACATCTAAAATGATAAAAAAATCATGTTGGATTAAGGGGAAAGGAGAGGAGACAGAAATTAAACGAAGGAGAGAAAGATCAAATGAACAAAACCAGGAGCTCTAGCTCCTCTTCTCCAAAAATAACACATCCTCCAGGTAAATTGAGGCAGCAGAAGAAAGCCTCGACTCTGCGCGGCAGCGACAGCACAGTAGATCAACCAACGCCAACACTGACACAGTCCCTTTAGGAGAATTAGAGAGTAACAGAGATTTTAAGGAAGAGTAGGTGTGCGGGTAAATTTGCTTTTCCGAATTCCGATCCCCTCATAGCTTCTCATCGGCAGTTTTCTATTTCCACTACGAAGGGCTCTAGCGCAATTATGCTCAGTTACTGAAAGCCTCTTTACTCTAATCCTCTTCTTAGCCTCAGAAAGTAACAGCATCAACTGATACCTGTGAGCTGAGCCTCCTCCACGGGAAACACTCTAGAGCTCATGGCAGAGAAAAACAACCTCAGGACGTTCCCCATCTACGCCAGCTCCCCTGTTCACCTTACCAGTGCTAAGTACCAGATCTTCTGAGTCAAACGAAATTTTCAAGGCCAGAATCCATAATTTGAGTATTTTAAAGAAGCAAGCTCCAAGCAGAAAACAGATGGGAAATCTCAGCTTGCCATGAGGACACATACTGCTTTGTCTTTTTTTTTTTATATATATTTTAAACTATTTTAAAAATGAAGTTATTTGCCATGAGGTTGGTGGGAAGGGGATGCTGAAGAGGGGGCAATGTGCTGTTTGTTACTTTTGGCATGGATGTTGAAACCAGGCCCTAACACGCATAATTATGGGGTATACTGAACTCTTCCTTGATGAGTTTTCATCAACCACGAAGCTAAAGGCAAACTTAAAAGAGAAGCATAAACAATTCTGATTCAAGCAATGAAACTGAGAGAGACAAGCAAAAGTTATAAGCATCTTGGAAGTCCTTTTGAGAGGTATTAGACCTATTGAATGACTGTAGTTTTCCCTTTAATTTGGAGAGCTGCAGGGTTTTAAGTCTAGCTGTTTAACCCCTGCAATGCATAGTGACCTTTTTATTTTCCATTGCTCTTGCAGTTTTCCAGCAGTTTGAGCTCATTGGGCTAATTACCTCAACATGGAGCCGCAAATGGAAAATGTTGCCGGTAAGTTGTTCCATTCACAGCCATTAAGTCTTGCACCGCTTGCGTCAAGGTGCACTACCTGTTTTCCCCATCTCCTTAGGCGGTGAGGCTTCAGACCTCTGGGCCATTCTACTACCAGCTCCGAGAAGTAGTCAGTGACCTTCCAGCCAGAGGACTCCACCCCATGCACAGCGTCCGCATGTGCACCTTCCCTTTGCAGCCTGTCCTGTGCCCATACTTGGGTGAGGGACACTGTGCCACAAGGCACAGGAGACCACGCTCCCTGGCCCACTGGGGAATCTCACCATGGAGGAACGGCCGTCACTCCAAACCTGAGATGTCACTGAGTTTCCATCATAAACCTAAGCTGACCCTTTCCTGACCCTGTCTTTCAAAAAGCACTAATTTATGAAACATTCCATCGACAGGGAAATTGGTAGGTCTGACTTGGTAAAGGAGAAGAAAAACCCCTTTCCCATGCAGATCCCAAGTTAACTTGAAAGCTGGCTTTCAAAAAACAGGGTACATATAATCAAATATCTAATTGTGGATTTGGACTCAACTTTGTGAGATTTGTCATTAAAACACATAATCACTGATGTTTTAAACTAGTATTTCTAAGCCCTTTTTTAACTAAGATGGAAAACAGAATGCCATGGCACGTCTTGCCTGCCACCGACTGCTCAATACCAAGATTTCACTAAGGGGCAGTTTTGAGTTAACGGTATTACACATACACCCTTGCCAGAGCAGTAGCTTTTGGATAATCTCAAGTGGCAAAACAATAGCTAGAAAATTATTTTTATTTTATTTTCCTGGAAGCTGACAGTCTTCCTCTTTCTCCTGAAGAAACTGAATTCAAAAGCAGACTTCTGTCAACAAAAAGAGCCCTCCGTTCCCACCCCAAGAGTTCCCACCTAATGTTTAGTCACCTTTACTTAGAAGGTAGAGGATTTCCCCCAACTGCTTCTGCTTCTCCTTCCACAGGAGTTTTCTGATGTCCACATGAACTCAGTCCTTCAGAACACGACTCTGAGCAAGGGTTGACACTCCTACACAAGGTGCAAAACTCCTCCCTCGGAAGCATCCACTATCGGAGACCTGGGGAGAGCTGAAAGGGAAGAGCAGGCGTCCAGAGCTATCACCCTCAGCTGGTCCTGCAGAGGTCTGGAGAAACAAATGCTCAATTACCTCGCAGGGTCCAGGGGAAAGTCCTTAAGAGCTCTGAAAGGAACTTGCCTGAAGCCACCTCCAATTCTGCAGGAACGTCAGGCACAAGGACATCTTATTTAATGTAAACAAAACGTGCCAGCTCAGTGCAGGTCCAGGGGACAGAGGGCAGGAGACAAGCAAGGGGGAAGGATTGCCTTTGTGAACACATCAAACATTAGAGAGCCGGGAAACCTGGAGTCCAGACAGCACCTGTCCAGGTACTTATCTCTGTCCTCAGCATGAGAAAGGCCGTTTTACTACTCGGAGCAATTGCATTTAATCAGCAGCCACACAACCTGAAATGCCTTGCTTCTAACTGTAGACCACAGAGGCTACCCTGAAGCCTCCTCTACGGTGATGCACTGTACACAAATGAAGATGACAAATCCCCCGTAAGACGAAGATTACAAAGGAAACATTAATTTCACAGCCTCTTGCTAGGAGCTCTATCTCTCAAAGTGATGAGGGCATTTAATGCACTGCTTAGCACACTGGGACCAAAAGAACTTTTAAATGGTGGTAGACTCAAAGCTAGCATGTCTTGATATCAACACTTCACATGCCCTGAGCAGGAGGTTGCAGGACTTGCCTGAAACGCAAGAGACAAATCTGTGAGATATGGGTAATATGAGACATGTGTTTCCAGAACCTCATATGCAAAGACAATAAACTGGAAAAGAAAGAAAGCTGGCATCTGGGCAAATTAAAAATTTGGGCATCTTGTCTGGAAAGTACTGTCTTAACCTTCCTACATATCTATATATTTAAAGGGAAAGGGGAAGTGAAGTTCTTTAGATGGTTGTTGTTCTCAAAAGAGAAACTCTGTATGTCACCTGTGGTTGCAAAACAATTTTTATTGTCGTTTTTTTTTATTTTTTTTATTAATTTTTTTATTGTGTTGCAGATGATCTCAGCTTACATTCCTCTTTATTTAGCATCTTTTATATTTGTCCCAGCAGCACTGGTGGAAACCTTCTTCCCTGGGTTATTATACTCCTCAAATACCTACAAACAGCTCTTAGATGCCCACTCAGCATGGACCCGCAAGGTGAATCGAAGCAACGCGTGGGCTGTGTTCAGGCTCAGCTATAGGAGCGATGCCACAGTCAGTACCTCCAGCGCTGCGTGGCTGCTTGGGGGACATGAAGCCCATGCCCCTGTTCGCCAGTCTGTGCCTAGCACATACACGGGTTTCCCATGGGAGTTACATGCTTTTGCTAACTTCACACTGGAACCCAGGCAGAGAAGTTAAATCTTTGCTACGCCAGCATTTCACTTAAATCATCTACGCAAATAATCTGTTAGCGAAACTACAAGTACTTCGGCCTTTCGGCCTCATTTATCAACTCTTCAGCTCCTGACCTTTTTTTGGTTTAGTTCAGGTTGGCTGCTGGGCTTTCACACACAGGGTGTCCTGGGGCCGATGAGCAGCACTGAGCCTAACGAGCGCTGCTTGAGGGCAAGAGTGTGGTTTATTCCCACTAAAATCCAAGCATGGATGTAATACAATGGCTGAGCGGGAGCAGCGGGACACACTCTTTACCATCCATATACCTACACAGTCACTCCAGTTTATGCCTTTCTGTGCTTCTTTGACTACTTCCCTACAGATGGCACTGTACCACTATCCAAAATACCCCTTCAGGAAAAAACAAGCTTAAAACAACTTAGATTCATGCTGAGCCACCAAAGAAGAGCTAAGTGACCAGCAAGGTTCCTGCATTGCTATCCAGAAGGCTTTCTGAGTAAGGACAGCAGCATCAAACAGTGAGAGAGCACAAGGCTTTGTACATCCAACCTTCTCTACTGTAGACCAGGATGGGATCTAGTAGGAAGATGGGTCCTAATACATACAAATCCTTGTTCCACGTTTCCCTAAAGTATCCGGTCCCTACCACTGTTGAAGATGTGATGCTGGGTTGGACAGACCTCGGGTATGACCTTGTCTGGCAATTCCTATGGGAGGCAACTGAGAAACCTCACAAGACGCCAGTGTGCGTGTCCAAAGATTTACAATCGGGGCTGCAATGTCAGTAATTGGATGAATGCAATAAAATCTGCAGATTCCTTTTCCTCAGCCATGTGTGGTATTTCTATTACTTTCTCTGCGACTGTTTTACATCCAATAAAAACACACTGAATAGAAAATACAGTAGTAGAAGTTACCCTTTGCTCTTGGTAAGAAGAATAATTCATTGGTTTGACACTTCCCAAGGCATGCGTGAAGGGGAAAAGCGCTCAGCTCAAACAGGCTCATAATTATTAGCAGCAAATTCAATCTATGTTGCATTTCACCAGCTGCTTCTTAATTTCATTGCCTCTCAGCTGCACAGATTTACAGGATGAGCATTTCATCATAGCATCCCATAACTACTGAAATCTTTTTGCTTTTGATGCACTGTTCTCATTAGTGAAGGGTGAAACTTTGTCCTTAGATGCCATACAGAATTTCTGCAACTTTCCAAACAGAATAATTACGGCCAGGGCTTTTAAGTGTTGAGCTTGAGACCTTTAAAGGAAAATGAATGTCAGGAAGTACTAGAAGGACACATAGAGATATCTCTAGCTAACTGAATATCAGAGCATCACAGGCACTTAAATACTCCTGCTGTTAGTATTGCTCTCAGTATCTGCATAAAAAGCAGCAGTTCCCTGAACGGTACCAGTCTAGGCTGTGTAACAGGTTATTATGAAGTGGGAATAAGAATGTTATCTACTGAAACTACGGAAGAAAATGAGGATAAACATGAGATTGGTATGTGGTTAGGATTAACAAGAAAGGCTTAAAAATCTCAATCAGGACTTCAGTTTCAACCACCAGGAAAGAAGATCTCTATCAGCATTATGTCTGCAACATCAGCACTGGCTAAACTTCTGATCCTGTAGTCGGGAGTAAAATGAGGGGAAAAACGCCCACCCCACCTCCACAGCTCTAAGATTACCCTTAATCAGAAATAACCCTGCTCTGTTTTAGAAATCCAAAGACATCACGACCTAGCACAATATAAAACTAGATTTACATGCACAGGTATCCTGGTAGTAACATCACAGCCTACCACTGCTTTCAAGAGGCTTTAGCAACACAGGTCAGTGGCCATATAGCCACTGCACTTAATTAAGCAATACTGCACTTACCTTATGAAATACAAAAATCCATTCAAATTAAATTCCCAAAAGATGTTGTAATAGAACACTTTGCAGCACCTGGCTATCTTGCCCGGTTCTGTCTCATCACCTTCAGTTTGCCTAAATTTCATCCCAGTTCTTACAGACCAACAGAACTGGGATATAATGTGGGTTTATGCCTATACAGTAATCTCATTCACCCCATTTAAAAACAACAACAATAAACCACTAAAAAAAAACAAACCAAAACCCCAACCAAACAAAACCAGGTAAAGGCTTTAAACGAAAAGAGGTTAGACTCAGACTGGATATAAGGAAGAAAGTTTTTACGATGAGGGTGATGAAACACTGGCCCAGGTTGCCCAGAGATGTGGTAGATGCCCCATCCCTGGAAACATTCAAGGTCAGGTTGGATGGGGCTCTGAGCAACTTGATCTAGTTGAAGATGTCCCCCCTCATTGCAGGGGGGGTGGACTAGATGATCTTTGGAGGTCCTTTTCAACCCAAACCATTCTATGAAAAAAGAAAACCCCCAAAGAAACCCAAACCAAAACAAACGCACACGAAACAAAATGCCAAAACATTCTATTGATCTTAGTTATATATCCTTTTCATATAAAGGAATACACCTTACCACCTGAAAGGGAATTTAGCCCTTTTTCAGAGCACTACATAGATACTACTACTTTCCTCTCATAATACAAGCCATTCCAGAATTACTAGACCTAATGAAACATGATTTTGAAAAATCAGGCATGTTTCCCCCTTCCCTCACCTACTTGCCTCTTGTATTTTCTATCTCACAGTCTCCCTCTGCTCCCTTTAAGTACCTTCCGATCTATGTTCCCCATCAGTATCTTCAGGTTCTTCATAAATCCTCCAAAGTTGGGCACGGAACAGCACATGCCACGGCTGGCTCAGAAATGTGGGCACTGATCTGACAGCCAGTAAGATGAGCAGAACAAAGTGAAGAGATGCAAGATAAACGTGACGGTGCTGCCTTCACTCCAGGTGAACGTGAGGTTCGGGGGTTTGTCTGTCGTGTCTCCCCCCCGCCCCCCCCACCTTTGTCACCTCAAGCTTCCCAGAACTTGTAGGGATGTTAGGTTTTGAAGACCTTTTTCCATCTGTCAAATTTGATAGAGCGTTTCAAAAGTTTTTGGACAGAAGGTGATAAAGGATGAGATAGAAGGGGATGTGAACAGCCGAGTGCCTTTTTTTCAGGAAATCAGACTAAATGCTCTGATAAATAAAGAAATCAGGTATATTCAAAGCCTACGAAAACAAAAAAGCAACATTTTTTTTCAGACAACGAACACTTCTATTGTGAAACCCCCAGCCACACTGCTCTCTAAGAGCAAAGCTTTATGGATGCTTATCTATCCAGACAGAATATCCAGTAACATCAGACAGCAGAACCCAATACTTCAGATTTGTATTTATCACCTATTATTGTGTTCAGCATAGTGAAAGGAGCAGGTAATGGTACCTCGACCTTTTACTAGGCTCTTGCACCCATCTCGGAGGAGTTTTAAGTGGTAATTACAGACGGCAGGCTATTCACCCAAGCAGGACCCTGAGCCTCAGCTAAAAATGCAAGGTTGCTCCTACCTAGGAACTTGTGAGCAAGTAATAAAAGAGAACGAAGAGAGAGTATTTCCCAGCTCCTCCTTGGTAGGAGTGATAGGACCTTACCCTCTTCCTTCAGTCTGCTGTTATCCACTGCTTTTGATCGGTCTTCCTTTTCCAATACAGCTAAATTCAGTGTTGGTCAATAGCTGCTTTTCAGTCAAAATCATAATGCCCGAACCAAATGCCCACCAGGGAATACTAAACGAGCCTTGTCTTCCTAAGTGTTTAATCACAATTGTCACAAGCGAATAAGCAGCCAAGCATAGCTCTAATGAGGTTGTGTTTGTCTGGGAGGTTTAACTGGGTATGCAGCTCACCCCTTAGGTAAAAGGAATTAATTTCCCACTTCCCATTTTCTAAGGTGATAAGGCTGTTCTAAAGACTGATTTATTTACAATTTGTATCTTACCTTCTCACATTGTAGCAGGACTAGAAAGGCTACTGCGTGGCATTCACTACAGACAAATTGTTTTATAACCTCTTTTATAAGCACCATCAAGCACCATCTTGCCGTGTTCTTGTTCCCGTGACTGACCGGCACACCATTCCAGACCTGACTGCTGCAAGGGTGAAGGAACCTTCCCCCCCACTTCCAGTAGATAAACATCCATAGTCACTTTACACCAACCTGTTCTTGTTCTAGTCTTGCCCTTTACCTCACGTGGCTCTTCCCCGTTTCTGATGTTTATCCTTCTGATTCATTACAGAGAACAAATACATCCAGTCTCAGCCTTTGTTTAGCTGGACTAAATAAGGCAAGCTTTTAGAGTTCCTTTAGATCAGGTCATCTCTCCATCCCCACAATCACACTGGTAATCCAACAGAGACAGGTAGGATCACCGGCTGCAGCTCTCTGTGAGAGGCGTAGTTCACAGATGGACAACGCAGCCCTGGCGTGACGGAGCTGGGTAGCACTCTGGGCTCCCCCACCGCATCCTGAAAGTTGCTTCTCAGGAACTGTCAAATCCTAAATCTAAGTTATCTCCATTTATGCCAAAAAATCACGGCTCTCTCTAATGGAAAGCACGTTGTCTTGGCACTGCGTGAGTAGGGTATGACCTCCATGCAATTAAGGACCGAGTGCAGAACTGGATAAAGCTTGTTTCTTGAATAAAATCTTGGGAAGATACCAAACATGCAGACCAGCTTATTCCACAGGAAGGGTACGCTTTCCCTATGCGCTTGTCAACGTCTATACACTGACCACAGTCTAAGTATGTGCCCTCCTACACCCAGTTGCAGTTGGCACTGGGATTTACTGAACAGCAGCATCACCCCAGGTTTAAGCCTAAACTCTTCTGAGAAACTAAGCTGCTTCCAAGATTTCTCCAAGTACGTACTGTGTTGCAACCCTAATTCCCTCTCACCAGAAACCATACCTACCTTTCTAGTAACTTCGGAGTTCAACTTGCTCAGTTCCGGTACATCACTGCACTCAGATCTCACATTTAGTTGGTTTCTGATTGCTCTGCTGCGGCCAGGTGAAACGGGAATGGCACACACTGGAGTGTGCTATTATTCCTGCATCTCATACCTGCATGGTGATAGCTAGCTCCGAGCCCATCACCACGTCATTCTAGATCTTTCCTCAATGAAAGTTCCACAGTTTATGCTTCACTACCACAAAGTCCTTCTGCACCTCTGTCAGATCCTGGTTGTTACTGCTTTTGATCAGAGTAATATCATCAGCTAAGAAAATCAGGAAACTTCACTGATAACTCTCTTCATTGAGAAAACTGATCATTTCAGTTTTACCTATGATTCTTAAACTAGTTACTTAGCCATATGAGGATTCCCTTTTATTCTGCTGCTGCTTACTACTAGTAATTTGTTGCTTGTGAGATGACACTTCCCTTCATAAAAGCTCCGTGAAGCCTCCCTAACACATGCTGTCCATCATTGGCTCTAGCTAGTGCAGTCCTTGGTTTCTTATCTGCTGGGGGTTTTGGAGTTTTCAGAAGAGTCCTCTTGCCATCGAGAGAGGTGTCTCGACACCAGATGGTAGGATCTCTAGAATCCAAGCACCAGACCTGGGTCACGGTCCATTACCCCAACATTATGTGAAGTAGACTGAAAACAGCTATTTTGTTTCCCAAAAGAGTCTAGACAGAGACCACAGTGGCGTTACAATTGCTTTCTCTCCAGTCCATTCTTACTGTAGTTATTTGCACGTTGACTACACACATCACCCTCAGGCCCCGACCTCCTGTGCCAAAAGCTGACGGCATCATTACAGGATATACCCTTGTATGGACATTCAAAATGTGCTTGCTTGAGCCTATTATAGATCATGTCGTAACTTTCAGCACACCTTCCTTGCACCCCATAAAAAGAAACCCCTGCAAGTCATTGCATACCTTAGAACGTAAAGCACCGAGTGTTTTACGGGGAGGCTCAGGAACATAATGAACACACTTCAGCAAGGCAGCACTTTCTGAAATAATTTTAACTAACCTTGCATTACATTTTTCCATTCCAGAACACCTTAAAGATTCAAGCAGCTCATAAAGTCCAATAACGCATTTGGCATTGATCTTCCTACTCAAAAGCACGCTTCGAGAATGCTTTCTGCTCCACTAAAGCTGCATTAAGACCTTCATTTTAACAGCAGGGGCTTTACAGCAGCTCTGAAAGATAATTTCACATTGCTGAGGTTTCTTTTCTTTTCTATTTTAAATTAAGAATTTATCATTACTAACCTTAGGCTTTTTATTTCTTTGTAAGGATTCTTTAAACAATATTGAGAGGAGGAATAAATTAATGGCACTATGTCCGCTAAAAGGATTTACGGGTGGGTACATGCTAATTCCAGCTGCAGTAGGTTTACGAAAATAGATTTGTTGAAGGATGTTTGTGTCCCTTTCAATTCCATCTAGAGAAAGAAACTGGACAATAGTCTAATAGTCCTTCCCAACTGACAGGCGGCTTTGCTCACTGAATAGTTCGTCTCCTTGGATCCAAAAGGGCACCTTGAAATACAAAAGCACTGCCCTCCATCTCCTTCCATCCCTAGAGGAGAAGGAGCTTCAAACAGGGTTCATTTAACAGGTGGTCAACAAAACAGTGCCAAGCAGAACAAGAACAGGCATGGATGGTCCAGAACGTTTACATCCAGCTTTGGAGCCCTCAGCACAAGAAGGACATGGGCCTGTTGGAGCATGTCCAGAGGAGGGCCACAGAGATGATCAGAGGGCTGGAGCCCCTGTCCCGTGAAGACAGGCCTATAGAGTTGGGGTTGTTCAGTCTGGAGAAGAGAAGGCTCTGGGGAGACCCTATAGCGGCTTTCCAGTATCTGAAGGGGGCCTACAAGAAAGATACAGAGGGCTTTTTTACAAGGGCACATAGTGATAGGATGAGGGATAATGGCTTCAAGCTGGAAGAGGGTAGATTTAGACTAGATATCAGGAAGAAATGTTTCACTGTGAGGCACTGGAACAGGTTGCCCAGAGGGGTGGTAGATGCCCCATCCCTGGAGGTGTTCAAGGCCAGGCTGGATGGGGCTTTGAGCAGCCTGGTCTGGTGGGAGGTGCCCCTGCCCATGGCAGGGGAGTTGGAACTAGATGATCTTTAAGGTCCCTTCCAACCTGAACCATTCTATGATTCTATGATTTACCTTTACACACTGCCTTTTACAGATGTAATTTGTTCAGCTGTCAGAAAAACAAGTGTTCTAGTGAGGCTTAACAACTTCAAATTCTGTCCCAGCAGGGCTGTCAAACCATGCTTGTAGCCTGAAGATGTTACGATGACAAGTTCATGCAACTTTGCAGGAATTTACTAATTACAGGATCCTGTTTTAAATTAACTTTAATCCGATTTTATTGGCTAGTGTTTTCATTCCACCGATGGGATCTGTCATTTTCATACATCTGGGGAATATTAAAGATTTTTTGGGAACCTATGCAAGCAGTTGCCTTCCGCTTCCCTCCCTTTTTATTCCAGAAAAATAGATAGAATATTTAAACAGAATGGCTGGGGTTTGGAGATGCAGATTTTTCTGTGAAATAGAAAAAGGGTTTTCATCACTGAATTACATACGAGTTATTAGTTCTGCAGCATTTCCAAACCACCTAAACAGGAGTATCAGTGAGAAATTAATCCAGTGCTACAAGGCAGGCTTTCAGCAGTAAGCAGTTCTTTTATCAGCACGGTTTTCTGTGCTGTCTTCAATCATGGAAGTTGTTCCACAGTCTTTCATTTACAAGCCTTTGTTTCACTAAAAGTAAGACATAAGCACGGGACCATTTTTCCATAAAAGCTGTATTAACTCACTGTACAGGTATACATTTGAAACAACATAAAGGCCCCCCACAAATCCAGACAAATGTTTGTGATGTAGCCATTTCAGTAAAAAAAAATTCCAGTGTGGGATGAGTAAAACAATTTAATTTAAGTCGCAATGGGTAGGAAGTCCTGACGTTGCAAGAGAGCTTTGAAACAATATTACAATTCCATAAACCAATTTTTTTTACTGCTAACAGAATATCCTTTGCCTAGTTAAATATAAATGACTGACCACAGGAATGGGTACTTACTTGTCAATTTTGTTGCATCAGTCTTATGACTCAAAATCCCACCATGTACTTGCTCTCGCCGAGTTTAATGAGATGATTACAAAGGACCGTGCTACAGTGGCTAAGGAGGCTGTGTTCCCAGAGCTGGAAGTCCCCTGCTCCTCAGCTGGGACGCAGTGACTGACCCCTCCACATTCCTACCCCATTACAAAGCGGAGCAGCACGGGTCTGACGGCACTGCGCGCAGAAGAAGGAATAGGAAAAGGACTCAAGCCCACAGACATCTTGCTTTAGGTCTCACCAGGAAAGAAAAGAAAATAAGAGCACTTGTGCCTTTGTCTCTGGGCAATTCGCTTCTTCTTGTGGGCTAAACGGTTTTGAATGGAAAGGCAGAAGATAAAGAGCAACGGAAAGAGCTTACAGGTTTCTCACAGGCAAGTCAGGAACAACGCACAGGAGAGCAAAGCTGCAGTCCTTAGGGGCCTCCTACCGAGCAGCATCATTTACTCAATGCCTAGTGAAGAGAAACAGGGTTCTACTTATACATCAGTTTCTGTGGAATAACCACAATACTGTGGGCTTCAGTTACAACGCATTATTCTAACCCCAAGCACCCCAAATTTGCAAGTCAAGACCCCGAAGGAGATGAAAAAGATGGGGTCTTCTAGGTATCACATCCTCAGTATCAATCAGGGATGTTTATGCACAAGAAAGCTAGAAGCTCCCTCTGCAAGATGTAAACGTGCATTAATAGAGCATAAATATTCCTCCAAGACCCACACATAATAATCGCACACTCTACAATCACTGTCCAACCTTCCTGTAGTTCGCTGAAAACAAAAACACAGAGCAAGCAGGCACAAGACTGAAACCACCGTTCCCATGTGTGCCCTCCCACAGGAGCTCTTCCAACCGCAGAGAGGAACAAGTTAGCGGAAGAGTTTGTCTACAGAGGTCCCCGCAGAGACGTAAGACAAACACTCAAACAATTAGAAATGTAGCAGTGCTCTTCAGGATCATTTGAAGTGCTTCAGGTCATGACAAAAAGATATCAGACTTTAAAAATAAGGACGTGTTACAAAGCATCTTGTTCCCCTTCTGCTCCACAATTTGAGATTAATGCTTCACACAATTTGAAAGCTGGGATTTCAGGGCTGCTTTCAGAGACTATAAAGCAGGGCTTTCTGGCTTCAGCAGTTCACAGGGCATCAGCCACTATAATCAGGTTGGACTTCAGATGGGAAAATAAAGGTATGTAACTTAAAATTAAAATTCCTATTAAGAACCCCAGCAACTGAAACTCCATTTTCCTTGAGCTAAAGAAACACAGATAGAATTTTTTCAGTAGAAAACCAGGTTCTCTGCCGTTGATGCCTAGTATTTGCGTCCAGCCTGGGTGGCACAAAAAAACCCCAAACAACCCAACCTTGAACTTTAAAACTACTGGCAAACGCTCTGGCTGTGGTTTGGCAGCAGGGAGAGCCAGGCGGAGCAGCCCTCCTGTCCCCGTCCCCTGTCCCGACACATGAGCACGCCAGTTCAGTGACAGCACAAACCACACCTGCTTAAGGAACAAGATAACCACGCTCTACTCCTCCTTATTTCTTCTTGGGTTATGAAACGGTGTTAGGCGCATTCTGTTTTTGTAAAACAAACATACAATTTGTATCAAACTAGAGAGAAAGTAGACTTGAATTTACACGTAAAAGACAACAGCATTTACGGTTATTTTAATAACTCGTGTTTTAACTATATCAGATAAATAGGTTTTAAATGTTTAAGTTCACCTGGACATGATTTGCATTTTAAAACTGTTCCATCAAAGAGGAGACTTTGTCTGCAGTGAAGGAAGTGAACTTGTCTGAAGTCTATGATAATCAGCTCTTGGAAATAGCAGATGCCATCATCTCACTCCTGCTCTTTTATTCATGGATGGACTGATTTTACTTTTTTTCCCCGCTTTTTCAATTCCAACTTGACTTCATTTGGTCATTAAGATTCAGAAATTGAAATAGCCTCTCTGTATTCCTTTATGTACCCACCTATGATGTTACGGTCATCAAAAGCTGCTTTACCACTTCAAACTAATTCTGTTTCTAAGCACTCAGCCAGCGACATCTACAAATTCAGTGGATGACTTCAAAACTTCAGCGAGATACATGGACTATTTAATGCCTGTAGGTCTCATTAAGACAGTCACCACTATTTGAATATGCTGGTTCACAACCAAAATCCTACTTAAGTACAACATGAAAGATTTGAGTTCGAATTTTATTATTTTTTTTTTAATAATAGGTATTTATGCAGCCGGCTTTGAATGCAATACAAACATTCTTTAATGAAAAAGTGCTTTATATAGAAAAATCCATCAGAACAATACCACAGGCAGACAGCCAGCCCCAGACTTGGCATATATCTTGGCAGGGGTCAGCAACCCTGACACTGCTGCGTGTCGGTAAAGCTCCTTAGTTTGATCTCTCTACTCTAGAAAATCTGCCAGGTTTTTGCATAATTCCTCCTTCTCTCCCAAGTACGCTGCCCTCATTCTCACTCCCTTGGTTAATTTTACGTCAGCCTCCAGGAGAAACAATGGCGAAACACCAGTGGGCCACAGCTCACTGCAATCACTGCTCCAAAGTACCCAGCAATTCGCAGTTGGCAAAAAGTTCAGTTCTGGCACGAAATCCTTTCATTAATATAATCTTCTAAGGTACAAGGGAAATAGTAAGGTTGCCTAGGATGCTTCTCCAAGGCTTGCAATAAAGAAATCTTGTCTTACACAGGTATCTCCTTGGAACTGAGAAATCCAAGTTCAAACACAACATCTTAGTTATATGGGAAGGGACACTTTTGCACCTGCCTGTGATCATTTCGACTGCAGTGCCCCAAAGTGTACTTCACTGGGTGCTTCTCCGCAATGTTACTACTGCACACAGCAAGGCACCAGTTAGTTATCAACAGCTGGGAAACGCACTGGAAGACTGCTTCTTCTCTATCACTTAGAAGCAAACTACTTGCTCCTCAAGGCCTGGGTCATTTATGCTATGCAGGGTGGAAAACAGTAATAACTCTGGCATTGAATTAATTTTTAACATACTAAAGAAACCTTTAATCGTTCACATAAACATACTCAGGGTACATGCAACATCATGTACCATGTGTGTGCATACAATAAATGCAGATGGATACAACTGCTGGGCACACATAGTGACTGATATGATTCAGCATCCATCTGGATTGAGACAAGTTAACGGTTAAAAAAACTCCAAAACAAACCAACCAAAAACCCCAAACACACCTCATTCAATTCTGCTGCAGAGGGGATATTGGGCATGGCTGCCCCCAGACTGGCATACGGACATCCGCAGCCCACCTCCAAAAGAGAACAGAGATAATGGGCCAAGGTGATGTGAAGAAGGTGGTAGCGATTTACAACATTCTGAAAACATTCGACTTTGAGAGATGAGAAGATGGCATTCAACACCCTTGGTCTCTCTTTAACAGAGGTTTCAGGGAACAGGGCAGACATTTACCTGTCTGACCTCTCGGGGAAAGCTGGGTTCCTCTGGGTGAAATGGAAGGACAGAAAATGCTCAATTTTAGCCTTGCCCATCTTGAAAGTGCGCTTAATACCTGTTCCATTAGCCTCTACTCTTAAGACCGAAATGAGGAATATTGGTGGGGCCAAAAGGTGGCAGAGCATTCTATGAATATGAAGGCAATGGGGCAATATCCAACACTGAGGTATCAACCCTTGGGAGATTTTCAGGGTCTTTTTGAGAAATACAATTTTTTTTCCTGCATCAAGAAGGATAAATACTACAAATCAGAGAACTGAACTTTTCCACAACCCCAGAGAAGCTCTGAGTGAGGGAAGAGCCCTTCCCCTCTCCTGGAGGGCTGGGCAGCGCACGGAGCCGTGTGCCCAGCAGCCGGCAGATTGCAGGAAGCGCAACTCTGGCTACAAAGACTGGAATGTGTAATTCCATGAGCTTTTTTGGAAAATGAAGTGGGGGGTGGATATCAGTCATAGTTAAAATTCCCAAACAGATGAGCTCTAACAGGATTAAAGTGACTCAAAGCTGGGTTCATACATGCAATCATTATAAAAAATGAAGAGGGGATGGTCAGGCAATTAAAATGAAGGGCAGGAGTCAGGGGAGCGTAGCTCTGTTCCCACTTCCCAGCTGATTCATCATCATTCTGGGCAAGTCCCCTCTTCTCCAGACCCATGTTTTTCAGTCTATTCAATGCACCAATTTATCTTAGCACAGAACTTCACTGAAGCTTGTGGGGAGAAGTACCAGAAAACAGAAAAGCCTTAAGTCCACATGGCTGTTTGCAAGCTTATAGCCTATCCACGGGACAGTTGTATGAACAAACATTGTCACACCTAGCACTAACAGGCTGTCACCTCCCCTGCAATATTTAGCACTAAGACTCTCTCCTGGCAGATGTAGCAGCAATTGATCAGTTATATCTCAGGGTCATTAGTAATAGAAGAGGAGAGTAGGCACAGGCAGTGTTTCCGTTTCTATTTAAATATATTAATCTTCTAGATGTATTGTTTTCAGGCAGGCCAGCGAGCTTCTCCCCCATGACAAATGCACTCACTTCCTTTTTCCCTTTTTAAGGATTTTAAACATACAAGACAGATCACGGGAACAAAAAAAGATTTTATTATAGTAAGGTAGGAAGGTTAAATCCAAGCACCATTCCAGTCAATTAAATACCATTATTAGCGATGCTCACACACTAAGTTCTTGAAAAGTTCAACTGTGTAAGGTACAGAGCAAAGGAGTGAACTGCTCAGCACCACACAGGAGCGCAGGGCAGCTCACACAATTGTAGCCATGAAGATCTGCAAATGGGTTAGGGAAAGCTGTATCCCCACCGGAATCACCATTCATTTTAATCAGCTGAGCACTGTAATAAGATTAGAGGTGATTGGGTTGAGTAGTGGGATTAAACCCATCCACTAATCCCCAGAATTTACTATTCACAGCTCAAATGCATTAGCCCTTCAGAGCAGAAAGCCTCCTCTTGAAAGATACAACAGTCAGAAATGGTATGAGATATTTTGGTAAAGGAAAGTGATCTTTAACGCCGTTAAATGAACACCATTGAATGCTGCCTGCAGAGCATGTGTCAGCTCAGGGGCCCAGCTGGGCTGTCTCCAGAAAAAAGCCGCATCCTACCAAGGACGTTGCCCAGAAGAGCAGTGAGTTTTTGCCTCCAACCTGTCAAAACTAACCAGAACAGGCTGCTCTCGAGAGGGGAAGCTGTCCATACAAGAAAATAGCAAACGCTGTCAGGAATGGGTCATGGATACTTGTTCCTGTGCCCACGTGTTTTTGGCCCATGTGTTTAAAGATTCCTTGAAGGATGAGGTTAAAAACAGAAAAACAGGGGAGCATTCAGGAAAATTTGCTGCAGACAAGGTACCATCTACAGCAGCAAGCCATCCAAAATAATTCTGCGTTACAGCACGGAAGGAGGTGGATAAGACAAATACCAGAACTTGAAGAAACCAGTAGGAAGGCATCTATCTAGGGATGCAGAGATATTTTACAAATATAAGGATTTGTTTTTGAGATGGAGGAGAGTGAATGGTTACATGATCAGTGAACCAGCAAAAAGTGATGAGCCAAAGTAGCTACCAAGAACACCTTCAGGCTGTTCCTCTAGCCCTTATCAAAGTCCCTTCCAGTTACTTCACCGGACTATTTATGCCAACATACATCGCCCCCCTGTCCCCGTCCCTTTCCTGAACTGGAAAAGGTTTAGCATCTTTTTGGGATGCCATCCAAGCACGCATTTATTTTCCGTAGGCAATCGCCTGCTCTCTATTCCCTCTCTAATGAGCCAGTAGTTATCAGACTATGAACTCATTTCCATGGTCATTTCATGGGCTGAATTTTCTTCAATTCTCCAATTATAAATATTCACCGTATTTTCAACGTATCAGAGCGCCTCAGGCTACCTAGAGCAGAAGAATCATGCAGGATCCCTCAAAATAGCTGTTTTTATTTTTGCAACTAGACTGGCAGAAAAAAAAAGTTAAATCTGAAGATTTGCAGAGAAATAAAGCTGATTAAAAAAAAACCCTACCTCTCTAACATGATCAAAAAGATCTCCAGAGGCACAGCTGCATACACCAGCATTCTGCATTGCCCAATTTCCTTCATTTTCTTGGAACACTGTGCTCCTTTTTTTGGCCTAAACTGCCTGAGAAGGCCAAGGTGGCAGACCAATAACAGAACAGGTACGAAGCACATTTCCAAGAAACCCACTTGGTCTGCTGTTGACCTTTCAACAACAAAAATCTTTTCTTAATGCAATCAGCTTTTGTTTGGCTGGTGGATTGAGTGGGTCACCACTAACCTAAGGGCCTTTCTGAGGACATCAACAGAGTTTGAAATTTCAGGAACTGGCAGAGCTCTTGCCTCTGCGTGAGTCACTGAGGCTGAAGGAGGCAGTTTGGGGCTTCGCTGTGCTCTGAATGCTGGGAGAGTAGGGCCTCTAACATAGTTATTTCTGAGACATATCAGAAAATGCAATTAGCACGCAGGCTTTTTCCCTTGAGTCAAGGGTTTATCTTAAGTGTTAAAGGTGCCGCCAATATTGCATTTACTGAAAGCTCAGAGAAAGAACCAGAGACATTGAGTATAAGCATCTTCTCCAAAGCCACGTAAGGCAGGGTCAGAACCCAGCTGCAGAGATTGCCTCCCATTTTCTGGCTGTTTCCCATGTACCACTGCCTTAACTTCACTCTATAAGGCACAGACCAGGACAAAATGGCTGGATTACACAGCCTTTTCACATTATGGTTTTCAGGATATAATTAGGGACAAGGTTCACAGAGCATGTGGACTGCAGGACTGAAGTTCAAGTCTCTGGATCAGCACCTCCTCCTGCGGCACACACTCCTATTCCCATAACAGGGGAGTAAGCACACGGTCGTGCTGTTCCTGCAGAGACCAGCCAAACCCAGCCCTGGGCACAACCGCAGAGCCCACCACATCCAGAGAAGGGCACGGACCACATACATTCTTGCACACAGCAAGCCTAATGAGGTAGGAATTAAAAATATGACACATTATCACACTGTACAGTTACAGAGACTGTCACAAGACAGCTACTCAACACCACAGAGAAATGGAAACTGCTAACCTTAAAGTATAAGATGCTGTTCACATCAATTATTTATTCCAGGGAGGTTGACAATGGCAGTTTCATTTGGATATTCACCAGATCAAGCCTCACGCACAATGTTCTCCACTTCACGTCCCATTCAGTTGCCATTGACGGCCCTCCATGCCTTTTCAAGACACTTCTAAACTCTCATTCAAATGCATATTGTGAAGGTAAAATGTGAGTAAAAACCACCTGGCTTACCCTTCCAGCCCGTTTTTCCCTGCATGCAAAATCTCAGCACCAGGAACTTGTCGCTCCAGAGAGTGCAAGGTCCCCTCTGCAGGACAAGGGGTCCAGATTTGTCACCCAGCATGCCTAAGCGCAAGAGGATCACAGAGCAGCCAGCCTGGATCTCACAACTGCAGTAGGTCCTTCAGATCCCCAGCATTTTCACTCTCTGATCAGCAGTGTTTGGTCAGATGTATTAAGTCAACGGTGAGTGGGATTTTTATTTAGTTAGTTATTACAAAGACATTTCAAATTGCATCTCTAACATTTAAAAAGCTCTTTCCTTTTCAGATAGTCCAAGACCTGACTTATGCCACTACCAGTGCTGCTTATCTCCTGTATCTTATTCAGACTGAAAAGTGATTTGTTTTTTGCATGACAATAACAAATGGCACTCAATAAAGAGGACCCTTGACAGTGAGGATAATTTGTATTTTGCAATTTGGGAACCAGATCACTAAAACCATGTAACTAATTCCAGGCCAGGATGCTGAGAGGAGAGAGTTGGGAGTCCATTCCAACCTTTCTCAGCCAACCACCACAATACTACAGAAAGCAATTAGCTGGAAACTAACAGAAAATTGGCATTAAAAAAAAATCCACAATAAAGCCAAACTCTTATTTTCAATAAAGTGACTCTAATTCCACTTGTAGACCAACCTCCCTTCCCAGAGGCAGCAGGCAGGTGAGCCGTATGGGCACCACTTGGGTTTGTCCCCTCCGGGACATGGCAGCACTCCCAAGCCATGGGTACCCACTCATCATGGAAAGAAGCCGTCTCCTCTTCTGCTCCCCTCCAGAAGGGATTCGGCAGATTGGGAACATCTGCATTCGGTGGCTTGCGGGTCCAGGCCAGACAGCCACAAACCTTAGGGCAACAGGAAGCACAGGAATCTTTCCACTCCTCTCCCCCTGTAACACCGTTTTTATTTCTCTTTCAGATCTCCCTCCCCGAAAGCTCCACACTGATCAAACCGGAGCAGGGGCTGTGGTTTGCAGCCACAACTCACAGGATTAATACAGGAGCAAGGGAAAGAAGTTTTGGCCACTAGTTCCGTGTCAGCACATGCCTGATGGCTAACTGCAGTGTCACCAAGGCAGCAGGGAAGAGGAGCAAGCAGCTTCCCAAGTCAGCCTGTCTGTTCTCGCCATGCTTTCCCCACCTCCCGAGGTGTCCTGTGCTCCTCCAGCACAAGTAAGATCACTCACAGACAGCGCAAACTCTTTTGGAGACTTCACACACTTAAATCCTAGGTTGTTCAGATGATCCAAACCAGAGGAGAGCTCACAGCAAGAGATGCTTTCTCCTTGAAAACACAAAGCCAAGCCTTTTACCTGGAAAACATCTGCTGTCAAATGGTATTGCTCATCAAGAGCTAGAGATACCACAAGCAATTATAGGAGAAATCATATACTATAGGTATTTCTAGTCATTATGGTTAAATTCTGGTGCTGTAGAACATGCCCAGAGCCCCTAACTTGGGACTGTGATCCTTCCAAGATCTCCAGGTTTTCTCTCCTCCACTGAGGTAGGTTTCTATGCAGTTGGCCACACGACAGATGCCGCAGGAATTCTCCCCTGCGGCACCACACAGCCTTGCTCACCTGCTGGATCACAGCTGCACTGGGCAGGGAGGGGGTGAAGGGGGTGTCACAGATAAGGAACATGGGGGGAATACCCACCTAGCTGTTACATCAGGAGAACGTGAGGTAGAGTGAATTAGAGCACTGTGCTCGACCCAAATGAGTTGCCAGACCTGCCCATAGCGCTGATTACTGTCTCAGAACAGAGAAGATAAGGTCCTCACCCCCAGAACTTTCCAATTTCTATATAATAAGGGGAAAGAAAAGGTGGTGGGAGGAGGAAGAAACAGCAAAAGTATTAGGAGAAACACAACAAGCAACAAACTTGCAGACAGTGACAGTTGTGGACACTTCAAATTCATTGATTGCCAAAGTATATGAGGTCTCAGCTTTTTAACCACCAGAGTTACAGCTTCAGAGCACATGTTTTTCTGCCTGTCACGCTGTTACCAGCACTGCACAGCACAAAGGCACAGGGAGACAGGCAAGAGGCAAAAAGGAACAAGAGAGAAGCAAGGCGACGACCAACTGGAAAACACCAAACCAGGAGTATATTAAAGGGAAGAGTCAGAGAATAGAAAATGCAAGGAAAGATGGAAGGTGTAAGAGGAGTTAGGCAGGAAAGAGATGGGAACAAGACCCCTGTAAGAGAAAGACTGCAAAAAGCAATCTGATATTAACAGCAAAATTCAAGGAGGGCTGCTGCAGCTCCTGCAGGCAGAGTTCTACTCAAGAGTTCATTACTTATCCTGAGCTTATTTGGCAGAAGTGAGACAGAGCCACAACCCCAGCACAGTTCTAGGCAGCAAAGCAAACCCAGGTTTCTTCCAGAGGGAACACTAAATTTGTTAGAGATAATTATTTTTTTTTCCCCCCCAAGATGAGCTGGCACTGAGGTCAGATCCTCCCCCTACAAAGTTAACAAGCTCCAGCAATCCCATGTCCTCCCCCTCAAACAGAGTTCCTCTCTGCAGAGGAGGGGAGGAACTGGACAAGGCACGCATTCATCCCAGCCTACTTCTAACCTACTTCTCCTGGCAATGGAATGACCAGAATGAGGAGTCTGGTTATAGTCCAATCTATATTTTTTTGCAAAGCTAGCCACTAAAGCCAGTCTGCTCCAGACATCTTTCTTTCAAGCCCGGTATTCTCACCAACACATCATGCATGCAAGATATGAGGCACAGCGAGGCCAGGAGAGATGCCACCTCAGATTCAGAGGCTGGTTTGGTAATACATACATGACCCTGCATGCGAAATTATGGGAACAGACGTGCTTGCTGACAGTGAAAGGTGTCCCTTGCACTGCGCGTTCAGCTCAGCCAGGCCGTATGGACAGGCACCCCTGCACTGGTGCATAGGAGGGAAGGAGGTGTGCTGTGCATCTCACTCCAGCTATCACCCCACTCCGAATGGGACATGTGAGACCACCTGACGGCTCCATACAAGACACCAGGCTGTCCTGGCACCTTCCCTCCTCCCAGCCACGAGAGACTGCAGGGAGGAGCTAAGCAGAGCCAGAGGGCAGCTGGGCAGAGAGAGGCAGAAGGCACCAGCAACTCAGATAGATTCACAGTTTTGCTTCTACTCTACTTGAATGTCCTCATTTTTGTTTGTCTGCTCTCTCTTCTCACATGATCAATCTTTTTGTCCCTCCACCATCTCTAATTTTGATAATCATTGCTCCAAAAAGCCTCCTCACAGCTATGGTGTCAAATACTACTGCCCTCTCCCCAGCGCACTGAGATTGTACCCTGGGGAGCCAAGGTCATTACCCTGCATGCCGTACCTTTACGGCATGAGACCTTGTTCTAGGGTAACCAACCCATGCTGCTGTATAAAATATGGCAAAAGTGCCCTCAGAGGTGGAGAGACTGCTTGACTTCAGCAGCCTCTCCAGTACGGCTCAGATGCCAGGCAGTGAACCCAGCAGCACCAGAACAAGCACAGACTCGAATCAGGGGAGCTCTCAATTGCCTGAGAACATGAACACACACCTGGAAAGGTACTGTGGTCTGATGCTGCCTCAGGAATAGCTCAAGAGATAACAGAACTTATCTGGTCCAAGGCAAGTTTTCCCACTGAAACATAACCTATCTTGTGCAGAGGCCAAGCATCATCTTTCCCTTACACACATCTGAGCCCTCCCTGTTCTGCTTTCAGTGCCCGTGTTCCTCTGACACTAAAAGAAGTTTATATACTTAATGTTGCAGTAACTGCCAGAGGATGAAATAACATCCCGACAGAAGAATTACTACAAAGAACACATTCAAAATCCATGGAGAAGGCAAAGGTTCCTCAACAGAGGTCAAAGTACCCTGGGATCACCCATTTCAGGGACAATGCTAGAGAAGGTAAGCAATAAAAGCACAAAGAGCACAGTATAATTTAAAAAAAAAAAAAAAAAAAGTATGCAGACATCCAGAATGGACAGGAATAGGCTACTGTTTCTTCAGAAAACCTAGATAAAACAGTCAGTGTCAACTTTCACCAGAATGGTACTTCCAGATAGAGAAAGGAGACATCATTTGGGTTGCTCTGACTATAATGTACCCTGGATAAAAATACACAGCAGAAATGGTCAGCAAGAGCTTACTTTGGTTTCAAAGCTATCAACCATCACCCTGAAAAACACAGGATGGTGCCAGGCAAAGCAAGAGACAAATACACCTGATAACACCCACAGAAAATTTATTCCCAACTCTTCAAGATGGGAAGTAGAGGAGGGACCTTTGGAGGCTGAAAACAACCACAAATTATTAAACTTGTCAGAACTTAACCCTCACTTTGAAGTTCATCAGAAAACCACATGGAGACACAAAGTCTTTGGGTAAAAAGATGAAGGGAAATCATCATCACCACCCACCTCCAGCCAAGAGAAAAGCCCTACAACACCGTACTCCCAGTCGCAGATCCTGTATGCAGACTGGAAGTATCCATCAGGCACTTGCAAAGAGCACGTGTGAAGTAGAGAACAGGCTACAGCGCAGAGACGACTCAATGCAGGACAGATCTGCAAGATCCTGCGGCTTATTTAGCCTAAGTACAGCAGCAGATTAACACAAGTAGATTGGATGTGCCAGCTTCAGGCCCAAGGCAGTCACAAAAAATCTCTGCACTGGGCTCTCGTGTATTTTAGGGTTTTAATATTTGCCCAAGGAAAGTGAACTCAGCTCTCTCTGTAACTGCTGGTATAAAAATATCCTACCTCCTGTCAAACAATACATAGCTAAACCTTGTTATAGGTTGTCATACTCCCTTCAACTATGGTCTTATGTCCATGGTCTACAAGTTTTAAGACAAGTAATAAAGTTCTCCAGGAAGACAATGAAAAGAAATCATGGCTAAGCAAGAAGAATTTCTAAATTATTGCAGACCATTAACTAACACTGAATTTAAAAGGCATGGAAAAAAGGAGGGGGAAGGAAATGAGTAAAAAGGGAGATAGTACTTATCTTCTTTTCAGAAAAGAAATGTTAATTTAGTAAGTGGGGGAGGTGAGGAGGAATTCAGCCGGACAAGCCACTACAGGTGGCCTGAATCAGTACAACAGTGGGCACTGTTCACCTAAGATACTGAAACGACTCACATTTGGGTATTTGCTTACAGCACAGCTTTGAATTATTTCTAAACTAACTTTTTTCCCCACATTCAGTGGTAACAGCACAGATTAACAAGCGAATCTGGCTGTCCAGTACAGAAGTGTAAAGAAGCAGGCACTATACAAGCTGCAGGCTGAATCTGTCTTGAGCCAAGGACAGCTCTGTCACTTTACATTACTTCCAAATCCTGCCTTCCTAAATGCTTTTCTAAAAGTAGCCCTATTTCTCTGGTGTTTTTAAATTAAAGCATGTTGTAATTATGGTTACAAAAACAACATCTCTGCAAAGCATTAAGTTAATCTAACCAGAGCACCATCAGGTAAACTGTGCTCTCACTCTCTGAACTATGTAACAGCCTTCCTGCCATCTGAGTTTATTAAGGTGTTAACAAACCTTGGTTATTGTATTTCTGAGAATAGAGAGACACAGTTTTCAGGGGAGATTCCTCACAGGGGTAAAATATGCCTCACTGACAAATAGAAGGGACCAGTTTATTACAAAAACCCCCACCCCTTTAATATCTGCCTCTACCCGCAGTCTACAATGGCAGAGAGAAATGATCTAATCAGGCAAATGTGACACCATTTCCATCTTCTCACTGATCTCATTGCTTGAGTGGTCCTTCCTCCCAGAGCTGTCCAAAACTTCCCTAGTTAACCTATTAACTAGAGTTGGGGTTGTTCAGCCTGGAGAAAAGAAGGCTCTGAGGAGACCTTATAGTGGCCTGCCAGTATCTTAAGGGGGCCTACAAGAAAGCTGGTGAGGGACTTTTTAGGATGTTGGGTAATGGTAGGACTAGAGGGAATGGATTAAAACTAGAGATGGGTCGATTCAGACTGGACGTTAGGAAGAAGTTCTTCACCATGAGGGTGGTGAGACACTGGAACAGGTTGCCCAGAGAGGTGGTGGAAGCCCCATCCCTGGAAGTTTTTAAGGCCAGGCTGGATGGGGCTCTGAGCAACCTGATCTAGTGGGAGGTGTCCCTGCCCACAGCAAGGGGGTTGGAACGAGATGATCTTTAAGGTCCCTTCCAACCCTAACAATTCTATGATTCTGTTCCACTGCCCTATCATTACTTTTCCCTAATATGTAGCCTGAATCTTCATGGATGACATTTAAATCTTTTACTGCCTGCCTTAGGAAGATAAATATATTGATATCATGTTCCCCCCGCATGGTTATTTCAGGGTGTAGTCTGCCATTTAAAGCTTCCTCTGCAGCTTCAGGCCTCTCCCGTACTCCATTCCTTACTCTGTCCTGGACGCAGTGTTGCTCTGCACTGTCAAACAAGCTTCACAGTGAGAAGAACAACAATAAAAACCTAATTCAAACAACCAGGTAAGAACAGGGAAAGAGAATCTGACAGGAGCCAACTCCTGTGGTCAGCCGGTGAGTCACGGTTTTGCTGGTTCAGTTTCTCACTGATCATATGCTCATACCGTGCCACCAGGATCAGCGGTTTGAATGAATAAGCACTTCCAGATTCATGCTGGCTTCTGCAGGTCTATAAAAGCCAGCGGCATGGAAAAAGTAGCAGAGAAAGCATTGCTCATGCTCTTTTCCAGCAGAAATGATAAGGAATATGAACTGATAGAAAGGTCAAAACACTCATGGAGGTAAGTAGCCATGTGCACTGAAGCTATGGACGAGAATGTCTTGGCACAGGATACTGTGGATGGTAAAAATAAATAAGTTAAAGGAATAAACTGGATGGATTCAAGAAAAAGAAGTCAACCAAAGGCTGCTACATACAAGGATGCTGCTTCTGCTTCAGCAGTCTGCAGCCTCTCTGGAGGTAGAGAAGGTGTAGTGGGAATGTACTACCGTACACACACCCTGCTCTTTTATTCTCAAGACTTCTGTTCTCCGCTGCTACTAGAAACAGGACCTGAGCTGGGTTCCTGGTCTGACTCAGGATGGCTGTTCCACACACTGGGACTTGGGAACATTGCAGCAGGGCAAACACAGTAAGATGCATCTTTAACTGGATCCAGCTTCATCCAGGCACACAGATTTATTAACCTGGTGCTAGCGGTGGTGGTGCCAAAGGTGGCAGAGGAGCTGGTCCCAGAGGTACAGAAGACCCCTTGTGCTTCAGGAGTGGGTCAGCTACAGAGTGGGTGGGAACTGCAAGTTCACGCTCAGCCATTCAACCAGATCCAAGTAAATCACTGCAGCCCCGGGGCTATTGCTATCCTTCCCTCTCTCATTACCGCCAGACCCTTCATCCTGGGTTTTGAAAATCCTTTCCAATAAGGTTGGGAAACGTGTTTTCAGCCTGTTCTCATGAAAAAGAAAAAAAAAAAAAAAAAAAAAGGAAAAGAAAAAAAATAAATACCCAGTTACCCCAAGCTCAATGCAGAATTAATTACAGTCGTACCTAACCAGGCTTAAGAAACAGCCTTTGCCCCCACATGAGAATGATAAGCACATGTTCTTAAATCAGGCAGGTATTAGAAATATGTGTTGCAACAGGCATCCTTCCTAGAAACAGGCATGTAAAGCTCTGGAGACAGAATAGTGCTACTTAAAAGGGGAAAACCCCTTTGAATCAGTTGAGGATTCACTGCTATTTAAATAGGAACAGGATATAATATAATCTTGCCCGCTGACAGAAGACAAATGTAGACTTCCATCTTAAAAAAAAGAACTGTTTTTAAGAAAAACTATCAAGGTTGCAACAGAACACAGCTCTCCTAGAGGTTACACAATTAAAGCCATTGAAAGTTCATGAGGAATAAGCGACAGGAACAGTTTAACACCAGCAGAGGGTTTTATCTCACTCATCGGTGAGATTGAACTCTTTGTGTTCTGAGTCAGTCAGATGCAGACCAACAGCTCCTGATGCAGGGTACGGCCATTCTGATCACAGCAACAACAGCAAAACTACCTCTGCCCAAACCACCAGGTTTTCTGCCAGCTGCGCTCAATTATCAAGCCAAAAATGGTTGAAGGCATCTTTTATTTTCAATGATAGATAAAGGAAGGAGAGAGAGGAGGAGGAGATATTAATGATCAAAGAATACAGTTAGGAAACTGGCATCAATAATTATACCCAGCACGAGACATGTAATATCAGGGTGCTCCCATGTCAACCGAAACACAGTGTAAAGAGTGATAACAGGTTCTCTGAGGGACGGTATGCAGCTCAACTTCAGGGTTAGAAGCTGTGGCAGCTTCCTCTTGTGAAGCAGGTGTGACAGCACACGTGCTAACTCAGCATCTTGAAACCCTCACCAGTAAGGAACACCAAGATGTGTATAGGCAGCAGCAGATGTGCAAGACATCTGGCTGGAGCAGAGGTTTTAAAAAAAAAAAAAAAGAAAAAAAGAACATAACCCTGTGCTGTGCTGGGAACTTGCAGGGAGACTGGCAGCAGCTCACGCTTGATACAAACTACTTACATCATTCTAGTAAGTCTATCAAAAAGGCTAACGTACACATTGACAGAAGGGCTGTGGGCTATTGCACAAAGCAGCAGCAGCCCGTTCGTTGGCCTTTCCCACGCTTATCAGACACTGTTGACACTAAATCACTGACATCTCTGTCCTTAAGTTGCCCCTTCTGGCTATTTTCTTGCCCCTCTCCCATTCATGACATCCGATTTGCAGGAAGCTAACCCAGAAATAAGTTAATAGCTTACTCTTTAGTTTAGTATCTCTTTAGGGTTTAGTATCTTGAACTTGTGGAGGCTGAGAACGGACAAAGTGGGATTCTGCAGGGACAAGGTGGGGTTTTAGCAGGACCATCTCACCTCGCCTTGCAATTTTGATCATTCAGGAAACCGTGGCCTGAGTCCTGACACTCCACTAGGAGCTCCCCAACAGAACAGCAACACAAGGTCAACCCAAAAGAGGTCCACCTAGCCTGGCACGCTCTTCACAGCAACGGTCAAGACGTAACACCAAGGGATTGGTAAATCTTTCCTCTTACTGATATGCCCCAGAATGTATCTGCAATTTAGGGACCTTTCTAGGAAAAGGTGTCATCCTTGTGAAGTGAGTACCATGGAGGAATTTTGCTCCTTGAGAAGGCTCTGCAACTGAAGATCTTGCCCCAGCCTCCTTTGTGCCAGTGCTTAGCCAGCTGACTCCTCACCCCTCCCTCATCACAGCTTACCATCTTGCTTTAGTACATTTGGAACAGCTTTCCCTGAGGCAGCGGGCCTGAACATTTAATAAAACATTTTGTACACTCGGTCAGCACCTTGAACACTATGTCCAGATTGAAGTATTTTATAAGAGTGTTAATACACTTTTTTGCCTTTGAATACTGAGCAGGGTAGGCTATGCATACGGAGCAAGCAGAACTAGTAAATCAAATCTGCCTACAGGTTAAAGATCGAGTAAATAGAACCATATATTTTCAGTCGTAATTCCAGTTCCAAGGCTGACCCACTCTGCCCGTACTACTTGCAGCACTAGCACAAGATTGCAAGCACTAAGTTATCCAAAAGGAGCATGTGCTGCTTATTTTGCTCTTAATTTTAAGCAGATTCTGAATAGATTTTGAGAGAACATTAGTCACTTGCCTTGATCCTGCACAAAACAACAGTTTTTCAGTGGAGAAACAGGAATGGGGACAGGTTCTGCTGCAAGTGACTCAATTCAAATTCGAAGGTACCATTAGATCAACAAGTAGGTACTGCCACGGGAACCCTGATGCGTTTGCCACAGCCTCCAGAAGAAAAATGGCATGCTCTTAAGAAAATTACCCTATAACTGAAAAAGAGATACACTGCTTCTTTGAATGGTTGTGACTCATATAGGCCCCCACTTTTGCATCAGATTCATGATGCTAACCAATCCATTAAAATGTCCATTTATTTTCAAGAAGTCTGGCTATCCTTCGTGTCACTTTTTTTTATTCAGTGCTTTCCATCATCTGCCCTTGATATCTGGGCTACGTTAGCCAGTACACGCGTAAGTACGCAACAGAATTTTAAGCATCTCACCTGCCCTGGGATCCTGATCAGTTTTGCAAAACAGACTTCCCTGCTGTGCAAGAAAAGTCTAAAGCCTGAGCTAAGTAACGAGGGCCCCACTTCAAACAAAGATACTTTGTTCATATGAGGGTTGTTAAAATGCACAGACATGAAGATCCAAATCACCTACACTCCAGACTACTCAAACTGGTAGTTTAGTGGACTACTTGCATAGCATCATCATTATTCACATCCTGCATGGGGCTTGCTTCACAACAGGCTCATTTTAAGCACCAGAACCGCAATTTTGATCTAATATATCCAACAAGGTAAAACGTGCTTAAATGCATTTAATATTCTGTTTCTTCTAACAGGCAACAACAAAATTTATAGCATGAATGAGCCAAACAAGTTTCTTCTATTAAGGAGGAGTAATCAAGTGCAACCCAGTAAACAGCATCCCGAACAGCAGTCCATACCCACGCATCCTACTGTATCCTCCTCTGATTTGGAAACCCGTCTTCTCATTAGCCCAACAAAGGCCTCTCTAAAGAAGAGATTAAAAAAAAAGCCAAAAAAACAAACCACACCGCAAGAAACCCCAACACGACAGAAGCCCAAACCCCTGCCCACTGCAGATTTTCAAGCATGTGAAGAGTCAGCACAGTACTGTAAGAATTTTTTTGTGTACAAACATGTATTCTGACTTGTACTGATATCACAGCAGTTACAACAGCTTCTAACAGAGTAAACCGCTAACGCTGCTACCCTATTGTAGCCACAGCACAAATCCAGTGCCCTCTGCAACTAAAGGTATTCTTACAATAAATATCAAAGGAAAAGGGAGTTCCGAGATGGTTATAATCCTCCTTCACACAAAACTATGCTTTTAAACTAAATAAGTGATTATTTCCCTTCTCTTGTCTTACAGAGCTCCTTAAGGAGCTGCAATGATAAAAAGGTGAATTTAGCAATTCTAGGCCAAAGCTTTTGGTTTACATATACCAGCAACTGAATTTCATTCTAAGACTTTTTGAGTTTTTAAAAGCATGTAATAAATAAGCAGTTGCCCTAGGCATTGGGCTTTTTTTCTTCTTAGGTATTTATGTCCTAGAATTCTTTACTCTTCAACAATAACAAATAAAATTAGCTTTAAAAAAGTAAAAATCTAAAATGTTTTAAAAAGTAAAATCCAAAAAAGATTTCTTTCTTTTTTTTTAAAAAAAAAAAAGCTTTTTACAAATGAAGACAGATGATACATTCCTGCACTCAAACAGGCAGTCTGAGATTCCTTCAGAGGGTAAATACCAACTCACGTCAAATTTAGGCAACTGTAATAGTTATTTTAGAGACAGATGAAATTAAAAAATTAAATTATTCTAAATTCACTTAGGGAGAACAGATTCCATATGTCTGGATTGCATTTCCAATTTTTAAACCATGGAGTATGTTCTATTTAATGGTGTAGGATCAGAAAGCTCATGAAGTTCTGCAGTTCACCGAAGTGCACTCTAGGTTTCACATAAAAAGAGGTTTTAGTTTTGAACTCAAGAATATTGTGACTGGGAAAGAAAACTCAACGTTCATTAGTTTAATGACATTCTGGAGCCAAATTTACTGTCAGCTGTTATGTAATCTTCCCTTTTGATTTCCCAAGGCAAGATGACATGTGCAGCCTGCCAAAGACAAACTTTCATATTACTTAACAGCTGGAATAATGCATATGACAGGGATTGAAGGCAAAAGAGTAAATTAGCTTTTAAATGAAAAATAATAATGGGATAGAAGTTAACAATGGTCTCTGCCCGGCAGGGAAGTGTTGAGTTCTCCACGCTGAATCACCAAAGAAAAGGTCAACAAGCAGAGCCCCCTCTCAACCAACGGAGCACCAAGGAATTCTTGCCTTAATTACATGTGAACTGAATCAAGCTGAACAAATCTTTACAAATGAGACCTTCTACAAAAAAAGGAAACTGAGAACTTGGTGTAAAAACAGCCGCTAGCAAGTGGTCCCTTGACACATTCATAACAGAAAACCTCAAGACATCAAATCATGCATGCCCTCATTTGTTTTACAATAAATTTGTGAACAACAGTATGCAAAGCTCTGTTCGCACACAAAAGTTCGACTCTGAAATTGCTTACAGACTGTCAGGCTCACTTGGCCAAGCCAGACAACACTAAGAATGACTCTGAATGTTGACATGTGTATTCCTAGATATCTCAGTTGTAGACTTTCAAGTACCTTGCTGTTCATAACCACGTCATCCTCATAAACCAGCAGACCTTTAGAAGAACACTGAAGAAGGATGGGTGTATTTACCATGGCAGTGCTGCACCAAATGCTTCTGCAAGTTCTTCTGGTTACTCTGTCACTACTGCACTCAGGTACCACTTCGAACTGGAAACATTCTGCAGATTGGTCTCTTAGGTTGGGGGTGACTTAAGATTAAAGTGAATAAATCCACTTAATTCTGGCTGTAATTTTTTCAGAACACTAGCGACTCATTAACCAGTAGGGCAGTAATGAACATTTGTGCCGTAACTTGTTGCCTAGGCAACAAGGGACTGTATTTATCAAGCGTGAAATTAGCATTAGAAAGTAGCTCCTCTGGAAATTAAGTAGAAGCTATTGTAGCACTGTAGCTTCTCACTGAAATTTGAACCGTTGTTGTGGTGCCCTCCAAAAAGACAGCAAATACTTGCAGGGGGTGGTGGTGAATCCTTCCTCTGTTGCAGAGGTGAGTGAGTCAGCAGTAGCTCCCATTCAAGTCCTTACAGTCACAGTGGTGTAAATTCAGCAGTATAAATTAATTAGTAATTCTTAAGAACACACCATAATTTAAACAGTAAGTGAGGGTCAAACCAAAGGTCTGGAGGGGAAGGGCAGGAAGGGACTCAGTTTTTCCCAAACACCTACTCCTAGCAGAAGCAGGTACCTCCTCGCCTGAAAGCGTATCTGCAGGTAGTCTAGCAAGAGGATTAAAGTGTTTCAGCTAATTAGACAGCGACGCTCTTAGCTCTTTTCCAACAGGTAATCTTTGTGAACTTCCACAGCAGAAGCCTTGCACACAAGAGCCATTTCTCCATCAAAACAGAAGAAACAGCTGAGCCTGCCCTGCTGAAGAATTTCATGTTTCATCCATGGCCCACCTCCAAGAGACTCAATGAAAAGCTCACATCAACTGTAAAATGACAGACATCTCAATTTCATCTAATTTTCATCGTCCCTTCGAAGTTAATGTCACACACTTAATTCAAGACACAGACAGAAGCTCCATCTCTTTGTGAGCCTCTCATACGAGACCTGCTTCTAAACCCTCCAACTTTTCCTAAGCATTCTTGGTTTCAACACTCTGTGCCGTTCCTCATTCTAGATGACTCCAGGTCCTGCTCTTCAATGGCTGAACTACCTGCCTGTTCAGATTTGTACTGCTTCCTGCCCAAACGCACAATCAGACTACAGAAAGTGTGATGGGGTTAGGTAAGAGGGGGAAAAAAAAAAACCAAAAAAACCCAAAAACATTAGTGACTTCAAAACTTTGGCAGAATAGTTAATTTTGCCACGCCAGACCTGCTAGGTATGCATGATGAGATTAAAGAACACCACATGAACAAGATTCATTAGAACATACTGGCCCCACTGGGAAGGCTATTCCGTAGCCCCATGAGTGTCTTCTCGTTACTAACCTGCTTGCAGAAAACCCCCAAAACTATGCAAAAGCCCCACAGCTCCAAAGATACAAATCCCCCACAAAACAACACACAGGAACAGCGCCTATAACGCTGGACAAGTAGGCTTTCAAAATACCACAAAGGTCCAACCAATTTGAAAGCCTCCAACACACGCAACCACACATCATTGTGGATGAACACCACATACACCCTAACAGTCCTAGATGTTTCTAGATGAAAAACACATTGCAATGAAATGTTAATACATTAACTTTGAAACAAAGTTTTTATGTTCATGGATGCCCCTCTACAGCTAGGAACCAGAATCATATGAACTGGTAGGTGCAAGAGTCTCACTTTTTGCCACCAGGTCTGAACTGGAGTAGCAGATAAACATCTGCATTAAATGTCTTTACAAAGGTTATTTTCAGTTTCAGTAAGACTTGTTATCCAAAGGTGAAGGTGAACAAAACAAAATTAAACCTACAACATGACTGAAGTTCAGGTAAAAGGGTTTGCTTGTTTGACAAAGAGGGGCTAAGAAGGACTTCCCATATATAAACCAAAAATTATTAGGACTGGCTTTAGGTGACACCAAACATTTGTGTTTCTTGCAAACGAGTATAATCATATAGATAGTCATGTAAATGGAATACCGGCACAGATGTGACCCCAAGGATCAGAGAGCTGAGAAAGTTATGATGCGTGCTACGCCGAGAGAGTTGTGGTGACACAAGCGATGAACTCCAAGCAAGGTAGGTGGGCGTTCACAGCTCATTAACTCCTCTGCGGTAACTGCCTATATGGAAACTCTTACCTCGCAGCGCACACAAGGCAGCCAGCTCCGCTTCTGCTGAAGGGTCAAGCTCTGTTGCAATTAGCATGTTATTTACCCACTACGCTAGCTGCCTGTGCAGGCCTGCCATGTAGAAACAAGAGCCAACGTTGCTCTTAGCGTAACAGCTCAGGGTAGCAAATATTGTACCATAAGCAAGATCAAACAGTTTTCATCCTGTTCAACAACTGTTTGGCTTTGGTTAGAGATGCGCCAGATACTCCTTTTTTTAAAGGAGGCAGCAACAAAATGAACACTTTTCCACAGACTTTCTTGTTTAAGGAAATGCCAACAGATGAAGCGGTTGCAGGCAAGATAATTGTCCACAGATGGCATGCACAGACAAGGACAGGTGAAGTGACATGACAGACTTTAGTCAGGACAGAGCTGGGTGATTACAATAGGCTATAAAGATGCACCTGAAAGGACAGGAAGCAGCTATTACTGCTCCAGTTGTGGATTCTTATTTAATTCTCACATTCTCCTCTAGAAAGGCAGCAATAATGAGCAAACCACCACTCTTCACCTGCACTGCCATCACAGCCTCATTTAACAAACACGTAACGTCACTTTTAAACCAGAATAACCGAGCAGAGTTATGCCCACAGCCTCGGCTTAAGCAAAGCTGAGTGGTTTCTCTGTAGAAATAGCTGTAAGAGGTGAGATCAAAGATCCTCCAACCCAGAACCTCTTTTCTCCCCGGGGCCACGGCCAGGGAACAAGAGCACAGAGAGCACCCAGCAGCCTTCCCAAGGATGCTCCTCCAGCCCCCGGCAGCTCAGTTCACAGGCCAAGGTGATGTCTGGCTACTAGTAAAATAACCCAGCCCACAAAATTTCTCCTGTTTATTTTTGTGGTGTACTTACAAGTGGTAAGAGCCAAATGCAGGTTCAAAACGTATGTTGTAGGCTAGCCACTGCCCAGGACAGGTCAAATGTCTCCATGTAGACAGCAACGGTTAAACAAGGTTAAAAAAAGTCTAGCAAAAATTAGAAGCAAGACTTAGAATAATTTCATTCAGTAAAAGCAATGACCACATCCATAAAGACTACCAAGAAGCTTAATGACAAATGCAAACAAGGACCACGCCAAAGATATTCCACCGGGGTTTGCTCAGCAGGGCTGACATCCTCATTTTTTTATTGAAGTACACTGTTTTATGATCTATTTTCATGGGACTCCTTTCTCTTAAACCACAATAGCTATGCACAAGTTTTACAACAGAAATATTCCTTAGCTACGCTGTACTGAGAAGGCTTGATCTGATTCTGAGATCCAAACCAGAATCTCATTAATGGAAGAGACAACACAAGTAAAACCTAACAGGTCTTAAACAGATTAGAGTTTTGATCATTTCTTCTTCATTAACAATATCACTCTCTGAAATCAATACACTCACTACAGAAAACAATAAAAATCTTTTCTCTGCTGGGCTTGGGCTCCATCACATTGTGATGGCTATTAATCCAACTGCCTGTGATCAAGAATAGCAATAAGCTTACCTTTATTTTCTGAAAATGTTAACTTAAAAAGGAAACAAATCTAGGCTGAATGTAAAATCATGGTTGGCCATCTATACCTAGAGGAGATGTTGCAGATACCTTCCACCATCAACAACTCTCCATCAGTTTCCTTCCTGGTGCATGCATATCTATCAAACCAGTCCCGTTTCAACCACCCACCCTGCCATTCAGGTAATAGTCAGGACTTAGATGTGCTTAGATTATGAGATATTTGAAGGTGCAACACTGCTGAGGAGTGCACGCTGACGGGCAGGGGGAAAGGAAGGTAGGTACGAGTACTGCCTGGCTGCAGGAGGAAACGCTAGAAGCAAAGCCACGTTCCAAATATCAGGTAATCGCTTTCCTTATTTAGGTCAGGGGAATCATCTCAGTCACATATTGTGAGCCTGCTATTTTTGTACAGACCAGCTTTCACACTGTGCAAAGACACTATGCTTCCTGGGTTTTGTTTTTTTAAAAATAATCCTTAAGAGGACACTGATGCCAATTCCAACACTTAAAGCCTTACACAGGTCAGACCATCTGTTTCTTAACTTGGAAGGGGAGGAGAGAAGACTGGATAAAAACACCTTCCCCTATTCTTTTACATAAATCTAAAGCAGACAAAGACTTTGCAATAAAGACTAAATTATCTAACGTACATCTTCTGTGTTTCCTCCTATATCCCACTACAAAACACGTTTACAGAAAGGAAATTAGCAATAATGAAAATGCCTCCAGAATTCGCCCAAGAAAATTACTTCTCAAAAGCCAACTTATGATTCAATTTTTATTACCTCTACAAAATTAGTGTGTCTAGGTTGGGGTGTTTTTTTCCATTGTTAGACAGGTACCGTGAGAGTTCTTAGTAAAAATCAAAAGAAGAGCAAGCGGAGGGGAGGAGGGAACCTACTGGGGAAAAGAACAAGCCCAGCACCACCAATTAAGTTTTCTTGTGTCCCTCAAAACCTAAGCCTAGCACAGAATTTCTCACAGACTGCACACAAAGGAAGTCTAAGAGAAGAAGATAACACTTTTCTCATGACGAGAGCAAAGGGTAGTACTGTTCTTCCCCAAACAGCAGCTCTTTTTGTCAGACATCCATAACACACCCATTAAAATAGCTCTTGCTTTCTCACAATTCATGACCGGAGAACTATAAAAAGCAGTTATCATGTTTTGGGTTGTTTGGTTGGTTTTCTTCCTCTCTCCTTTTTGTTGATGAATCCAGTGGTCAAGAGCTATTCACCCCACGTGGTCAGAGACCATTTCCACAGAAATCCAGATATCCCGTCACCTCTACTAGCTCGCTAACCTGAGCCCCTGCTATCCACTCTACCTTGCTCCGTCTCAACAGCCATAAGAGGCTGTCAGGAGCCTTCCAAGACCCCTAGTATATAAAGATTCTCTTTCTTTGAGCGGTGAGCAAGCTCATCCCACATTAACGAGGAAAAACTAAGCTCCACTGAATTAAAAGGAAGATTTGCTATCAACTTTGTTAGAAAGAGAATTTAATTTGCTTTCTTAGTCAGGTACTGCGGCTTGCAGAAAATCAAGAAAACAACACTGGAAAAAAAAGCCAGCACCAGTGACGCTGAGCCGGTAAGACTGCCCTGTGTAAACACTTTCATTCCCCCCCGCCCCCCCCGAAGATTCAAGTCAAATAATTTTTAAGTGTATTTATAAGAGGATCTTAAAAGCAGGGCCTTTTGAAAAGTGGGCTCTCAGAGTCCTTGCTTCAACTCGTTCAAACCACCATATTTAAACCAGATCGCTTAGAAAGCAAACGAGCGGGCTGTTTTTCCCACAGTTTTGCAGACTGCTATGCAGGAACTCAATAGCATCTAGGAGGTTAAAAACATGTTTTCCATACACTTCTCTGCAACAACAATGAGGGCAGTGCAGAGCTAACCCAGGGCTGAACAGCAAAACAGTCATATCTGCAAACGTGCACATTCTTGGCTATAGCTGTTTACAAGTTTGTGATTCATAATTAATACCCCCAATGAAAACAGCTACTCGTGTCTGAAAGCCCTGAAGCCACAACGAGCTAATTACTAATAAAAGCTCTACAGTCTCAGTTAAGCTGTGGGAATGTAACCAGGCGTAGCAAATAGTGCAATGGTGAGCACAGCTTAAACACTCTGGGTACTTTTTGATAAACCAGCTACGGTTCTGCCTCTTCCCCTTTCCTTTCCCCACAAAAATAAAACACCTTGCTCCCCAACACGACACACTAGCAGGAAGACGAAGAGACAGCCCAAGCAGGAAAAACAAAACACAAAAAAAACCCCCACAGCCAGGTTTCTCACGGGGACGTTGGGGAGCTTCAGTGCGGCTGTCACCTGCGGCCCGGGCGGAGCGAGCGCGGCCTCTAGGCAGAAGTCACGTCAGATGCACTTCTCTCTACACCATGCACCGGGCAGGACATAGCACAATGCATTGTGCAGAATACACACTTGATCTAAATGTTGTTTTTTCCAAGAAGAACTGACAAGTTAGTTTGAGAGCTACAGATTACTTTTTATTGTTTTTAAAAACACAGTTAAAGCCCATTTTTCAGTGGCAGAAAGGCCTTCCGAGTAGCACCAGGCATGCAACACAGACCGCTAGACATATTTTCTGCAGTTTCTCTTGCATACCTCAAGTACAAGCAGGTAGTACAGTTCGCATCCGGCAACAAAAACTTGCTCACGTGGCCTCTTAGGTTTAAAAAAAAGTACCAACTAACCAGCTAGAACTTCGTTTAATTACCTGAGACTTCTCCTTAAGGGACCTGACAACGTTAGGAACTGCGTTTCCCAAGTACGCGGAGCAAGTTTAGCTGCTGTCTGTACGCTAGGGAATTCGACTCCTCTCAGGCTGCCACTGGGACTAGTCAGCCAACCAGCTCTGTGGTGTGCCTTGTTGGAAGCTCAGCACACATAACTGGAACATAATTTGGTTTATAAAGACCAGTACGGGTAAGAGTTTCAACGCAGTGTTTGCAGAGACTAATATCTGCTGTCTTTATGTTACGGCACAGTCAACCTACAAAGAGAAAAATACAACAGCATCAGGATCATCTCCCACTTGGATTCCCCTTCTAAGCAATTTTGGCACTAAGATAAGTGAATGGGAGCACGCACTCGTGTACAGGGATAGCAAAATATTCTTATCAAGCATAAACGGCCGTCAGTGTCAGGAGACGCTCCACTGAGCACACATCCCCGCAGCAGCGCTCTGCTTAACCGAGCCACCAATTAGCAGTTCTGTTAGCAGAGACGTTCCAGCCCACCACGAGATGATTATTCCTGCTAGATCATACCAACAGCAATTGTGTCAATTAACGATGAGGCTGACTAGAGGTATTTGTTCTGGAATTTGGAATTACAAGGTCAGGACAATGCTCTATTAGCATCAAATCTCAGAGGTCATCTTTACTTCCCTGCTGACTTGTGTACGACCATTGCCAAGCTGGAAAGCAACGGAGCTCCTGAGGGGTCAGATTTGTACTTCAGTGCTGATGCCGAGTGCTTGCTGGGTGAAGAAAAGGAGTCAGGAAGTAACATCAACCATAACTCTTTGCAAAATTCAAATGATTCACAAGAGCAAACCGCTGTGTTTGGACACACAACAGGGACAACAGACCACAGGCAAGTGGTGAATATTCAGGGAGCTATCTCTGTTTAAAAACAGGTCCTTCAGCACAACGTAGGTTGAGTGACTTTGATAAATTTCCTCCTTTGGAAGAATAACCATTTCTGACATCTTGTCCACTGAAACATTAGGACTTCTTTTCTTTTTGTCTTCATTAATAACTACTGCTTCATGAAGACGAGTTGCTTTAAGTGTTTCAGAACATGCACATGTAAGTGTGTTCTGTGAGCTGGGCTATCAAAATGGCATAAGCTTGGACAATCACAACAGAAGTTGTCACCACAGCAACATCAGTTATGACTAAAAGGTCTCCCAGCACAACAGGCTATGACTGTGACCAGATCTAATTCTCTACCAGAGGAGAAATTTGTGGGAGTGGAGGGAAAAGAGGAGGTGGAACCTCATGCCTAAGACATGGCATTGCTACATCCCCTTCTGAGTAAGGCTTAACATTTAAGCATCCACACAAGTTGCTCGTTAACCAATGAAAAAAGTGTGGTTTTTATTTCTCAGGAGCACAAGAATTTCACAAGCGTAAAATTAACAGCCTCTTTTCAGCAAATGAGGATGTCCACAGCAGAAGGCAACAGAGCATTTTGACACAGCTCCCACACCACTTGCATTTAGAACTCGCACCTTGGAAATGAAACTAGTCCAGAAGCATCAGGGTGGAGATTCATCACCTCCTTTCTCTTGCGGACAATCTTAAAATAAGATCAGTATTGATTTTGCCTTCAAGTCAGACAAAAATTCAGACCACCTCCAGGCTCCTAAGCAATAGAGTCCAAAAGAGCCAGTCTCCGAGCTGTTAGAAATACAACTACTTTGCTACGGGACAGGCTTCTGTCACAGCAGATTTTCAGCCCTGTCGGAAAAGAACGTGAGGAGATTTGCTGTACTTGTGTCCAGAAAGGCATGAAATACGCTTTCTTATTTGATGTGGGATATCAAAGCAGGGTTAATTTGCAAGTTGTCCCAACAGAAGATGACCGTGATCGCGACCCCAGCCCAGTCCTGAATACAAGCACATATGCGTGACTGACGTAACTTGCACCAAGTGGGTTGAAAGAGGAGAAAACTGGAAGCAGAGAGAAATTTTCCTTATTCTAAAGCACCGCAAATAGATGCAAGTCTTATTCTGTGCTTCAGCACTTTCCCCCTCCTCAGTACAGACCTTCCCACTGAAGCATCAGACCAATTTGGAAGAACTGCTGGAGACAAGCTGTTAAATTATTTGAAGAACATCCTAACAAGTTAAGTACACAAGGTTTCACCCTCCTGCACCTCCCTACTCAGCACAAGTCTGCTGGCAGCATTTCACTGCGCAACAAGGCCAGAGCGAAGCCACAAAGACATCTTAGAGGATAAAGAGAAGGAATAAATAGTTAAAGAGGGTCAGTTTTCTCTGCTTATCCCTTATCAATAGTCAATCTGTAAGTTAAGGAGATGCATCCTTAACCTGCAGAGTTGACTACCAGACCTTTTCCATTCTGAACTCTAGTATAATTATATTACGTGAACTCATTCTTTACCATCATAGATACTATGCAGAAGTCACCACTTAAATTAAGACTGCTTTGCTTTTTAGTGACCTTGCACTCACTTCTTGCTCTACTTGCTGGGAATGACGTGAAGTAGGTGATCAATAGTCTGACAAATTGGTGGCATTGCTATGGATTTGATGCTGTTCTTGTGCCGATATGCAATGCAATGCAGATAAGACAAATCAACAAAAATCCCTCATTGTCCTTAAGTACATTCAATTCCAGTCCGAGTTTATTTTTATCTCAGCTTAGCTTCACTTGTCAATACATTTTATAATAGGAATGGTTAGTGGTCGATGAGCTATTTAAAAGTTTGCCTATGGGGTTCGGTGTATTTGGCAACAAAAAAGTTTGGACGCTACTTGGCAGAGGCCCTCCAAAAATTAAGACATAAATTGCATGCTGTACTTTATTCCCAGACAAAAAAAGTAAATTTCTTTGCATTATTTTTAGAAAGAAAAGGGAGTTGACTGACTACAAAATGTAGAGCAGAAAGATACTTCAGACACCTTTAGTTGAAGACGTTGAAGAAGTCTGCAGAGCAAGAGCAGATCTTTGTTCCTATGGGAGGTCTGACTGGCTGTGCAAGTCTGGGGACAGGATTAAGCCCCACCATTTCCATGGATAGGCTGATTATTTGCACACGCAATTCCATAAAAACCCTTGAGCATATAATGGTCCTGTCTTGTCCTGCCCCAAATTCAGTGCGTGCCTTCACCACAGTGCATGCAGTTTACATCACAGAAGCTGTATATTCTCACAGTAATTTTCCACCTCCCCAATAAGCAGATGTCTTCCAAGTAGTCCTCAATGCCCGCAGCTTGCTTTTTCCTTTCCTCCCCCCCCCAAACATTCCTGTATCCAGGATTAAAGGTGAATTTAAACCTGCAATATTTATTAACATTTCTAATTGAGCTTACCTAGGACATCGGCAAAGCTCAAAGATAAGCAATTGGATTCAAACTCTGAATTCCTCTGTTTTAAGTGGAATATATTCATGTTTATTTATAGCCACTATATCAATTTTATCTGATGATTTATAGAAATCATGTCTGAGTCATCTCTGTGGAACTCAGAGTCAGCATCTATGTTATCAGCTTTGAACTTGCAAAATAAGGACAGCGGAGTCAGTAGGGTCAGTACTTGCAAAGCAGATTGCCAAGACGCTTGCTTTGTAGCACGGTAGCAATTTAATAGGTGTGCTTCTTCCTACCTTTAGGCAAGGCACCTACAACGTTACAACCATTTTATAGCCACCAAAGACTTTCTAGCAATGACCAGTCAGAGAATGGCTGCCCCAAAGGAACAGGATTCCAAGTATTTGCCATTACAGAGGGGCAAGTGCCTTTTTCCACACCAGCAGCTTTTCATTCAAGTTCAAAGTAATTTCTAAACATTTCTCACATGCATCAATTGCGGCAAAAGAGGCAAGCTGTACTCTTTAAGTCGTATCAGAAACTACTTGGACTGTACAGGATGCAAACATGCAAAAACGCACTTTCACCCTCACTTAGACCCTGCAGAGGTCAGTTTCTAAGGAAGCACTGTTAACTGGTATCGTTATCACATAAGTATACACAGAACATAACCTAAAGCTCTGGAAAAGTTCCAAATACCAAGAGACAATCTTGCAAATAGGAAAAAACCAAAAGAAGATCCCCCTTGCAACAACAGATGCTGCAGTACCACGGCCATTTCAATGGACGTGTAGTTTGAACAAAACAGGTTTGTCTTGGTGCCAGTTTTCGTCACTTCTCCCAACCAAAACCCTGAGGCTTGACCTCCTACCATTTTGACCAGGCCCACAAGGTGGGGGGACAAGGGACCGTGTCATAGCTGTGCAGGGACTGCTACTGGGAAAGGGACACTTGAATGCCAATGTCTCAGAGGAGAAGATAAAATGGTTATCCCTGACAACAGGCTTTGAACCAACTTCCATCTTCTCTACATGCACAACTTGCTTGATCTGTTCCCAAATAAGACTCACTTATTTGTGAGGACAGGAGAAGCACACTCCACAGGGTAATTTCAGCTAAGCATCCCTAGATGGCCAGCTAGCCAAGTAAACCAAGGAATACAATACAGCTAACACAGAAGAAGCTCTCAACAGAGCTTAAGAGGAATGAATTGTAGACCACTCCTGTTCAAAAGAGAGGAGAAGCAGTTCAATGAGAGGTCTAGTTTATGCACCTCTTTCAATTTCAGGTACACCAGTACCACGGCAAAGGCGGCGGGCAGTCTCGGGGCAGAAGAGTTACTCAACACTAGCCTGCGGGGATCACCAAAGAGAAGAATGAAGCCACGCAAGGCCAGAGCTGCTTAGGTCTCTCCATAGCGAAGAGGAAAGGTGTGTCAACACAACCTGACAACTACAGAGACAGCTGACAAGAACAAACAATACAAGAACGGACACCGGATCTCCACGGACTGCCAGGAGAAGATAGTTACATTTAGACGAACAGGCTCCAGACTACACCCAGGTCAGCGCTATCCGTCAGGAGCCAAGGAAGGTTCAGACATCAAGATAATCTCACTACTGCCTTAAAAGGAATGGAATTAATGACCACCAGCATGAAGACCATAGCTTTGTGAAAGGTCAAACACATGCTTCCTGCCAAGCAACAGACCCTGCCCTTAAGTGACATCGAGAGCATCAAATGAAGCTTCCCACTAGTCTTTCTCCACTGTAACAAGCCCCAGTTCCCACGGGGTTCTCAACTCAAAGACGCAAAATGATACACAAGATGACATCTCCCATCCACTCTGGAAGGTCAGCTAAACTTATGCTAGCCACCAACATGAAATAAGATGAGGATGCTCTCCTCACAGCTCTCCTCACAGCGTTGCTACTTGTCCCAGCAACATTAGAAGGATTTAGTTCCTTCTCAGCAACATGAGAAGGAACCATTGCTGTACAGTTTCTCTAATCCTTGATAGTCCTGTGCACTACTGAGACCACCACAGATAAAATAACAGCGCAGACTAAAATAAAGGAGAGGAAAAGGCAGCTTTTCTCTTTTCACCTTAAACCACATTTCTCTTCTATACTAGTCCAAGAAAAGATTTGTTTGGGCTTTGCGCTTAGTTTTCCTGCCACGTTACATTAACCACCTGAACTCACTGCAGTTGCTGAATCTGCAGGCTCAGAGCTGTGAACGTGTCCACCTGAAGGACACCCTTGACCTCCAGAACTGTTTGCCACAGCACAGCATCCTTTGCATTGTGGCTTTGGGTGCTTACTGGATACGTGCCTATTCAGAAAAATGTTATGCTTACCCAGCAAAGCACCTTTATGAAAGTATCTTGAAGGACAAGTGAATTGGATTTCTGCCTGAACCAGCAAGTGCTTCTGCAGGCCATGGTTCCCGCAGACCATGTCTCTGCACTAAGAGGAGCGGCAGAGAGCAGACATGGACGTCTGTGAGCACCAGGTACCACACCGGACACTGGTTGCCCTTAGAAAGGACAGTTTGAATGGCCATTTAAAGTAAACAAAAGTCCAACACATGCTCTTAAAAGTATCAGCACAGCTAAATAAGAAAGGTGGAGATACTGTGCCAGTTTCTGTGCACCCTTCTTATCTAGTCTTAGAAAGATGCAGGGAAGTGAATTAGATGAGAATCTTATTCTAAGAGCCTCCTAATGCTGCTTAAAAAAATTAGAGGAAACGTAAGCAGAGACACTTTCAGACATCTTGAGGAACCCCCACCTGACTCAAACTCTTCTAATATGAATTACCCAACTGGACTGATCACATTCAACTTTTGACAGGGTTTGGCAGAATTGTGAGAAACAGTGGATTAGATCTCCTAGGTTAAATGCTGCGTTCCATTTGGCGTCACAATCCAAAACAGCCTTTCCAGACATTCAAACTATGTAGAAAAGAACAGCCCGGCATGCATAAACCTTCCTTATGTATTTTCATTGACCTTCTCAAAAAACTGTGACATTCGCCATCTGCTAAGTCACAGCAAGCCACAAACACAAACGCTCCGCTGGCAATCCTAGGCAGCTGCACAGAGCTTTGCACAACTGGACATCCAGCTCTCTCAAAAGAGACCTGAACACATTAAAACGCTTTTCCCATTTGACAATCCATGCGTCACCTGGCAGGCAGAGGTCACACAGTCCTGGTGACCAGTCACACCACTGTGCAAGGGTGTGCCAAGAGCTGTGAGTGTTGCGCGAGTAACATGCTACAGCAACACAGATAAGTATTTGGTTCTACTCTGGTCAAGAAGCAGCAGCAAGACCACAACTGCTGAGAGTAGTGGTTTTGTTGTTGGGAGACTATCCTCAGTTTAAAGAAACCAGGTAACTCCTGGCTTTGCTTTTATATTTTTCATAGACATGAAGAATTTAAAGTCAGAAATTGTTATAAAGTACCCTAGACACCAGAACTGGAAGAAGCGCTAGGCTGAGAGTACCTCTGTGAAGGAACTGAAACAGAACCAATCCATACCCCATGCAAGTATCGAGTCTAGTTATTTATCTTTAAAACACACATTTTCAGCAGCTGAACCCATTCTCTAGCCTGTAAAAACAAACAGGTTCCCCGGGACAACGGGTTCTGCCTCTTTTAGATAATGGTTTATCAAACCAGATCGTGTCTGCATCCTCACAGGATATCCCCGATCTCTCCCAATCTGCCTTGTCCAGAAGAATTCTGACACACAATAGTAAAAAAACATGCTTCCTGACTGGTTGAACTCAGAAGTCCATAAGACTCACTCTAGTAAATACCTGAAGAAACAGAAAAATGCCTTTGCAGACCAGAGAGATTGCAGGAACAGAAGAGAGCTCACGAATTCAGCGGCATCAATAGGGACACAGAAGGTAATGCCACACTTCTGCCTCATTCCACTGCAAATTCTTTTCATCGATTAAATCCAGAGCGCAAGGACAGAAGACAGACAGTGAGAGAGAAGTCAGGGCTGAAAGGAGATGCACAAGAGGAACATCATGCTCTGTCTGACTACCAAGCCTGAGCTTCCCTTATCCTCCAGACAGACTGTCTGCCTTCCCCTCCTATGTGGCTATGAAGGGATGGAAAATATTGAATGCCTCACTGTAATTAGAGAGCATGTGATAGAGTTATCTCCACCACGACTGGTCTGTGGAGACACACAAGGTAGAGCTTCAACACAAAGACTGTCTACTCAGAAAAGGCGCTCCAGTAGAGAAAGACACATACTCAATTCCTTCCGTACACACCAGAAAGGCTCAGCAGAAGGCTTACCAACATAGCTCAATAAGACACAAACCAAACCACTGCACTAATGTATCAAACTCTTCTCCCACTCTGAGGATTCAAAATTATTTTGATTTAGGAAAACTCATTTGTAACAAATTGTAGAAGTCACTTAGAAACCCCAAGGCTTGAAGCACACATTTACACCACCAGCCATTTAGAGGATTAAGGCATGCAAAGACATAAAGCATGAAGTTTCAAAATCCCTGCAAGAGCCTCTGTTTGCAAGCAACCAGAAGCACAGCGTCTAAATAATTTGTACAAATCCTTCATCACTGTGTGAACAAACCCAGCTACCTTAGTTTCAGCTGTGTGCTCTACTTGGGCATACAGCAGCAGTGTTTCTGTATTCAGGATGCCTGAATTATGAAGAAGAATCAATCAGCCTTGAAGCAAAGTCTGTTTCTTTCATCAGTTTCTAATTAATGACTACAGATAAAACAGATGGAGAGCAGCTTTTATCTTCATGGGGTGTTGGTCCCCCTCTGGTGAGGGCAACATTAAGAAATTACTTTGATAAGCTAACTGAACTGATAGGGTACTGGAGTCACACCAGGATCTCTTTCCACCAGGGGTCTTCCAACTGGATTAGAAGGACCAAGCACCACCAAAGCAGGCCAGAACGCCATCAGCCTAACACAGACAATACACACATGCACACGTTGTCTTCTGCTCATGGACTAATGAGTCCACAGTTCATTTCAGCAGTTATGTTGGCTTCTGATGTCTTAAAACAGACATTTGGCAAGAATCTGGGAAAGTGGAAGCTCTTTTAAGTAGGCTTTATGTTGAGCCAAGTCATTTAACTGATGTCTTAAGTTTTCAGTTCAGTGGAGGTAACAAAGCTTGTCCTTTGCTGCACCACAGGCTGTTGTTGCTCTTTTGACCACAAAGGGATCACTAAATAGAGGTCACATTCTTTAACATCTTTCCATCTCATGTTTAGGCATGTTTTCATTTTCATCTGAAAAAAGTCTATACGAAACCTGATGCACCAAGAATACCAGGTGATGCCTGCCCTCAGTCTAGGAAGAAAGTTGTGCGACTATGAGCTGAAGTGCTCTCACTTAACACATTTAGCAAGGCTACCATCTAAAGACCAATGAGGCAGTCTTTAAGATATGGATTCTTTCTAAGACAATTCAAATTCTGACTCCTGCATGGTTCACTTTGCCCCTTTCCTGTAGGTCTGATTATATCCCAATGTACAGCATCATTATAACACACCAGATTCTAGTCCTAAGGTCCAGTTGGTTTTAATTTCTTTGCTAAGCATGCATCCTTAAGGCTGAAGCCATCACTGGACCTTCCAGCCTTCTTTGAAGTTCAGCTTTATCTGATAATCAACAATATCCTGCAGCCTACCAGGTCCAGAGAGCTAACACAGGTTAAACGTAGTTTAACAAGTCTGTTTTGTGCTTGCAGCTCACTAACGGGTCTGCCCTCACCTGGAGACCTAGTTACAAATGTACATCAAGCCAAGAGTGACTGACCCGTCAAAAAAGCAGCCTTTGTCCCTCATTTCCTATACACCATTTTCAGTTTCATAAATCCTCTGTGCTGTACAAAACACCTGCTAGAGGAATCCAAGACAATGCCTTGAATGTGCTACTTTAAGGTACCAAACATCTGTGACACACTTTTTTCATTATTACAAATCAGACATCTGCAAGCATAAACAGTGGCATTCTGGCCATCTATAGAAGCTACTGCTAATTAGGAGCTTTTATGAGTAGCTATGTGACAGTTACTCAGACTGTCTGCTTTTAGCTTCTACCTTCTCATAACCCAAAGTTTTATGCAATAATATTCTCGAGCATTCTTTTTTTCTGAGAACTTCAGGACATTCTGTAATTTTGTGCTGCAGTCAAACTGTTGTCCACCACAGGTAAAGCAAGAAGTTGTTTGTGAGGAAGACTTCTTATTTCATCCTTTTTAAACAGCAGTAGCAGGGCTATTTGGGGAAGGGAAAAAAAAAAGCCACCACAACACCCAAAAACCCAAACAACCAGAGTTACACAGGCAGGTAGCTGTACCACTGGCCAAGACAGTTTCTCAGATTTCAAGTAAGTCCCTTCTCGTACTGTGGCTCGTATTTTTTAGATTCTACCCAAATATCAAACCGACCCCACACAGAGAGGCAGTCTTACAAGTACTAGGCACTCAACACTTCCTGAAAACCTGGTACCTTTACTGGTATGTCGGACTACCAGAAACAACCAAAAAGCATCACTTGGCAAAACCCTGGTCTCCATAGTCCTACACATTCACAATGCTCTGTACATTTCCCGGTTTCTTAAATGTGGACGGATTGCTTCCATGTTCCCACTACCTCTCTTTACAATTCACATCGACTCTTGTTAGATTGCATTATTCTTTCTACAACACAGAATTTGACAGATTAAAATGATTTGTATCTCATTTCCCTCTCCTTGAGGGATAGTGTGTCTGCCAGTTCACCACCACAGTTTTAATAATTCATCTAACAGTATAATGCTGTACTGTTAATGTTAGCAAACAAGAGAAAAGACTTGTGTTTTCTAGAAGAGATTCTTTATGAACAGAACATACAGAGCTGAGCCAAACCTTCTCCACAAGCACTTTAAATCTTTTAAGACAGCCACATTTCTTGTTCGCTTGCAAAATTCAAAAAAGTGTCTGAAATGACAGGAGGAAAGAAAAGCAACTAGAAATCTTTTAGTGAGGCAGTAAGCTCGCAACATATTTTTAGGACACCTGAAATCCTATGCTAGGACTTCCAAAGGCAAAATTATTTAAGTCATAGTGGGGGGGGGAGAGGGAAAAAACCCCACTAACCTCAGCGCACAATTTGTCTAACCCTGAACCCTCATAGTACAGGGTACTGACTGCTTTGGCTTGTTATCTCCCAAGAGGAAAAGCAATGGGAGGAAAATTGATTTGCTCTGTCATGCACGACGAAGCAACTGCTCATCTCAGGCAGTCACATTTTATTATCCTCTATCAAAGTGTAACACTGCATTTTCAGCATGAAGAAAACCTTCATGCTGTACTTTAAAGAGCACGGAGATTCAAGTCTTTAGTAGTCATGTGTTTAAGTGTTCAATTTAAGCTACAAAAGGACAATATAGAAGGCAATTAAAGCATTCTGGAAATTGAAAAGCATCTCCTCTCTGATGTAAGGCAGATTAAAATAATGTTTCAGGGTCAGACTATGATGTCTAACAGTGTTTGCGTTTGAAGAGGACAAAGTAAGGACAATCCAGTCCTCAGAGGGAATTCTCTTCTGTGGCTACGTACCAGACCCAAACCTGGGCTAACACCCAAAAAAACATTTTAGTACCAAGTCCACTTTAGGATGAATTGTTCCCTTCAAAGCTTGTGGGAGTTAGGTACCTAAAGATTCTGGGTATTTGGAGCCAAGTAACATTTCAGAGAGCTTCCTCCCTCCCCATGTTCACTCATTCTCTGGCAGGATATCTGCTGTTTATTCTTTTTATGCTAACGTAAGTGCTTTACCATAGGCAGTAGACAGGTATCACAGGCCCTCCATTAGGCAATACAGAGACACAGCTCAGTAAGATCCAGCAAAGTATAATTCAGAGTATATATCTGTTAGCCATTAGCATAGCAGGGGTAACATCAGGTATCACTTCTTGTATGAGGAAGAGATTGGGAATTGTCTCATGCCTTCCAAACACGCAATATGCACAAAGAAAGGAAAGTACCAGTATCAGACACACAAGATTAAGTTCACCGAGACCTTAAAGACGACCAAACTTCAAGTTACAAGTTTTCTCTCATGACCTTATGGAGGATGCCGACAATCGAGGTTACACTGCAAAGCAAGGGCATCCCCATCCCACCCCTCCCAGGCCCAACTCTCAGAACACACTCCGGCCACGCTGAGAAGAGCCTGCGCTGTGCCCTCATCTTTCACACACCCAGGATTCCTCCTAGGAAAGTCAAACCCTGCAATAAAATTTTGTAGCAGGATGACTGGGAGCCCAGGACCACGAGCAGTTTAGAGACACAGAACTGAAGGGTGGACTCTAGAGGCCCTGAGCGGTCTTGTCCCCACAAAGACATTCCCCACACACTGCAAGATGTTCACACCTCAAAAAGCTCTTGCAATGATCCCAGGTTTTATGTAAGTCTAGGCAGTTTTACCAGAAGGTAATCAATTGTGGGAGAAATAATTAATCTTAAAATGAAGACTTTTATAGCTGCCACCTTCGTGAGCCTAAAGGTTGCTGACTGTTTGCCAATTTCAATCGTGGAATAATACTGACTTTTAATATCTGGCTAACTTAATTTTCCAAGCTATTTGCCCATTGAAAAAAGAATAGGATTCTTCCATGAACAGCTAGTTTAAGAGAAACAGGATTTCTTTGCATGGCTTTTAGAATTCACCTATTCAAGGTGAAATTTGTCAAAAAGGAAGGGAGGAGAAAAAAAACCCAGAACATTTAGACTTTCTCCTTTGACTTAAGCAATGCTAAAGACAAGTTTTTGCATCCTCTTTGGCTGTTTAACTTGTTGAAAGGCTGTACTGACCTCTGTCCTACATTAAAATATATGCATCTTCTTGACATCTAAAAAAACGAAGCTCTTAAGGACTGTTTAAGTGCAACTTCTCTATTCATTTATAAAAGGACTTTTCACAAGACCCAACTCTCCTTTGCCTCTCCTGAGTTTCCAAGTGTAATTCGCTCTGAAGAACACACAAACAACATTAGTACAGCAGATGCTAGGTGGCTGAAGGCAAGAGGGAAAGCATTTGAGACTGACGCAGGGAAACGAAGCAAATTTTCTGAGAACGTTGTTAGCTACTGATAAGTACGTGAAAAGAGATTTAGTTTTTCAAGTACTGCGGAGGTTCAAGTCTAAAAATCAGTAGAATGGCAATAATATGATGCTACAGAAAGTACTGAACTTTTTTTTTTCCTCCAAATAAGACCTTAAAAACTCTTCTTAAGAAATAAGCTTGCTGAAGACTTTCTGACTTAGTCACCTGGAAAGGAGAACTGGTTCCCACTTTGAAAGGTCTCCGTTTCTCACATCCCTCATCTTGCTTCCAAATGGGAATGGACTACACTGCTCCAGCCTAACATCTACATCTTTGTGAGCCACCACTGTCTCAAATACTAATTTGGGAGGTGCAAACATACTGTCAAATCTATTCACTGCTGATTCAGTCCGTGGCTTCCCTGCTTCTTCCGGGATGTAACCAGCATCCAGTCCAACAGGAGCCGACGCATTTCCTCAAAACTGCAGGAGCAGGGCCCAAGCTCCGGTGCCTAAAGCCTTTGCTGCGCCCAAAACGCCGTACAGAGATAATCTCCTCAAGCCGCAGAGTACCCTAACGGTTATGGCATGCCGATTGCTGGAGCAGATACCTTCATCTCTATCACAGCCACACACACGCAGCAGCCCTGCTTCCAACACACCTCCGACCAGCAGAGTAACATTGCCCTTCATTTTAGGCAAAGCGAATAAAACAAACGCACACCATTTTCAAAACGATCTCTTTCCTTCAGCAAAGCCTGGGGGAGATATTTAGGCTCCTGCTTGCACAAATACAGCACTAGCAATGGCCCATGAGAGCACAGAAACACAAGGGAATATGCAGAAACCTTCTCAAACCCAACCATTACGAACCATTTGCTGACACGGGCACACACAACTCTGCTCAGACCTCCTGCAGCACCCTGAATGTGCCACAGCCTGCTCTGCATGAAGAGGCCCAGAGCTTTGCTGACAGCTGGAAGCAGCTCAGGGGGAGGAAGGAAGAGGGCAGATGACAGCGAGCTGGTGCTTGTCCCTGACACCCTCTGTGGGCTACAAAGAAAGCACCAATTCCCCGAAAAAAATTCCCCTGAAAAAATTTCCCTGAAAAACCTGATCCGAGAACCACCCTGGGGAGCGGCAGGGTCCTGCCGAGGGGAGCTAGGGTGACCCACCACCTCCGCAGCAGCCTGGTGGAGGGACCAGGGGCCCAACCACCCACAGAAAGCAGTTCCAGCCCATTTTAATTGAATGTCCAGACTAATAGGGAGTCATAAGGGCAAAGAGAAGGTACTGCCCAAAGCAGTGCTGCCTTGACCCTGCTGCTGATGCAAAGAGCTAAGGCAAGGAGCACTCTGCCATGCTCACCTGATTTTCACATTTTGGGACCTTCACCAGGTCTCTCTGCTCTGCTTAAACCCTCTATCTGCAAGTTCTCCATACCCTAAATTGAAGCAGCCAGCCTGGAGTTAACAAAGCCTTTGACCAGCTTAGAGACAGTCTTGGCTGTTACATCTCCTCATTCCAGAATATTTCCATGACATTATTGAGTTATTTCTGCTCCTAACCATGAACATAAATATGGGGCTGATCTCATTAAAATCTCCCAGAGCCTTTGATGTAATTTTAATATATTACCACACTTCTGTTCCTACAGCTCTCTTGGGCTGAAGTGACACAGTTTTCCAACTGCTCTACCCAAAGCAGCCTGTAACACAGGTTGGCGTGAGTCAGCTTCTCCCTCCGCGCAGCTCAGCTGATAGAGGAAGAAAAGCAAAGCGATTTTTTTTTTTTTTTTAATGTTGTAATTCTCAACACAGTCTTCTCTGCTTGATATTCACTATTTCCTCTATTGGGGAATAAGAGCTGCAGGTGCTTTACCCAATAGGTGGCCATGCGAGAGCTAAACCCTGCTGCTGAACCACTCTTTGCCAGCCTCTTACAGTGCCCTTCTGCACGCCTTCCCACACCCCCTGCAACACTCAAAAGCATCCCAGACACTCCCTTTCCTTAGAGGGGAAACATGGGACCACAGCGAAGTAAGAACAGCCATGCTATAAGGCATTTCAAGGCAACTCCTTGGGGACTAACCCTCTCCACTCACTTCGGTTGAAGTCAAATATGACTCTGACTGAACACCACTGCTCTTGGGCATCTGTATGCAAGTCCCCTTTTCCATTCTGCTTTGAATGCTCCAAAGCACAACGTGGCAATATTCCCCAGCTGTCTCTTCAAAAAAACTTCTGCCAGAAGAAAACAATTAAAAACACTATCAGGATTTATCTGCTCTGAAAATGCAGTTCTCACTTGTCTCTTGTAAAACATCTACCTTACGAATAGGATCTTTCTTAAAAGCAAAGACACCCTACAGGTGATATGTAGACCATCCTATATCCCAATAGGACTTTAAGCTGAAAACCACACCCAAGGCTACCACGCAAAATATAGTTTGGCGATATCAAAGAATAATTTAAAAAAAACAAAAAACCAAACACCATTAGGGAAACAATATTTTTAGGAGAAAAAAAAAAAAAACAACAAAAAACCAAACCAGAAAAAGCTGACTTGCAGGCTAGCTAGCAAAGTCATTCATTGCAGTGCTGCACAGAAAGTGTGAGGTGAGGCTGGGGGGAAGCGCATTTACAGAACTGGTTTGTTTGACAGACTGAAAACATCACAACGCACATTTTCTTCTCTGGTTACAAGGACACAAGCGAGAAACGCTAGGCTTATTCAGTTTACTTGATGTCACATCTCACCAGTCAGTTCAGTAGTTGTCACCGTGGGACATTACATCCCTCTAATCCCATTCTGTGGCTTGGCAGCGGCCTGTTCTTTAGTTAAGTTGTAGCAAGGAGACTCTGCAGTAAGAAGACATTACCTCAATTTCCTTTTCCACAAGGAGAGTGATCAATATTTTATGATGAAAAATCCTGGCTCCCAGTCCTATAGCTTTGTATGGTTGATCTTTGCAGCAGTTCACACACTGATGCTGTTTCTGATCCCCAGTGCATGCGAAGGGCAGCTAAGTATCATCTATTCCACATTTTTTCAAATAATTTGAGATTATTTATTTGGGCTTCCATTCTGTGATGGGAAGCCATAAAGCCTCCAAATTGTCCAGATGATAGAAAACCATTCTAGGAACAGTAACCACTTTCTCCTTTTTGGGGGTCTGCAAACAAATACCCAGCAGAAAGCTGAGTTTAGGTAGACCAGTTATACAGATGCAAGCGCAAGCGCTCCAAACAAAATCCCAACTGTGCAGTGAGCATCACAGGACACAAAGCGAAACAGTGGGGAGCCAACGTCCTGGGACAGATTGCAGGTTCCCAGCACGGAAGGTGGAGGGGTCAAAAGTACAATCCCCAATAGCCACAAGAACAACTCCTCTGCAGGGAGGATTTCCCATTCTGATCTGAAGACCTTTCTCTGCGGAAGTGATTGACTGTCACAGTTACAGCAGCTGCGGGTGTGGAGAGAAGAGCTGACTACACACATATGTGGAAGAGGAATCATTTAGCCAACAGATGCTTACATATCTGCTAAACATCTCTGAGCCTTGTCTATGACACAGTCACATCCATACTACCAAGGATGCATCAGTGTAGCACCACGCGTGCCATATTCTAAGCACAGTCAAGGATGTTTTGATCCACGACTATCCTAATACTTTCCTAATGTTGTTTTAGGGCATTGCTTCACCTATGGCTTCTCTACACACCACTCCTAGCTAGGGCTCACAAAGTCTGAGGGGACATGCAATTTGCATCAGGTCAAACTCAAGCCAAATCTCTACATGGAGAAAACTGAAACATTATGAAAACTTTGCCCATCTAACTGCATTTACACCAGCACAGAGAAGTATCATCCCTGACTAATTTCCCATCACCTCAGCCTGACATGAGGCATTAAGTAAGTGGCTAATGCCAACCCAGCTTAAAAGGCCACCAGTTACTTGCTCTGCATGCAAAAGGACCTCAAATATTTCACAGAATATTATTATGCCTCTCCACACAGCCTGGTAACGCAGAGAATTTTAGCCCCGACACAAGATTTCAGAAGATTTTTTGTTGTTGTTGCTGTTGTTTTTAGTCAAAGGGTTCTTCAAGCAGAGATCATGCAACCTGAAGAAAATTCTGAGCCAGAGGGTCTTCAGACACAAAACACTGTTTGCCCTCACTTCTGAACCAAGTCCTTTGGCTAAATCTCCAGGCCCTTACAAATTTATTCTTCCATTTAGAATAGGGACAGAGTGATTTCCTCACAATATTTTTTCAAAATAAAAAATCATGGGAAAGAATTCTGTACAAAGAGTATGAATCAAACAAAGTACCGCTTGCGGTTCGCAGCCTTTCAGCCAGCTCAGAAAAGGTTCAGCAGGCTTTCCCCGGAGCCGCGCTCCCAAAGCTTTCTCAGGCTTTAGCCTCTTTTCCTGCCATGCCCTCCACCTTACCCCTCCGCTGCTTTTCTGCTCAGATTCAGAAGAAAATACTGACAAAAATAACCACTGAAATCTCTACATGATGCAAGCTGGGGCCTGAAGTTGTGGAGAGGAATCTGGTCATCATCAGGCGACCGTTTCCAGAAAAGGAACTGGATTCGTATATTTTAATTCAAGACCAAACTGTCTTCCATCATCACCCCCCCCTACAAATGCTCCTACAAGGCAGGTCAAGCAGGTCTGTATACAAAACTTTGCGAGCAAGAAGTTTTCTTCAGCAGCACCGAGGAGTAAGAACTGCAAATAAGTCACATTTTGCAAACCTGGGCTCCCTGCTCTTGGTAGGGGGAGAAGCATGCAAGGAGCATCTTCTACAGATCAATGAAACTGGGCCACAGAAGCTAAAGCAAGGAGAAGCAATTGAGCAGAGTTAGGCAGAACCCTAGGACCGGAGGGCAAGAGCTCATTAACAACTCTGATAACAATCCTCAAAGGTGCAGAATGGGAACAACTCCTTTCTTCCTACCTGCCTTATTCCAAATTTCTCATGCCCAAGGAACTGATTCACTTGGAAAGGCAAAAATCCCCACAAGGCAGGGAATGAGCTGGGGGAGGCACAAGTGAGGCAAAAACACCCAAATGGCTGGAGCCAAGTGGCCTACATGCAGTTGAGATGAAGGTAGAAGTTTTGATTTTACTTCCATAGACTTTTAACAGCAACGAGAGCCAGGGCTTACTCAATTGGGATTCCTAAAAATAGCACTTGCCTAAGTAACCACACAGGACCACATGGGGCTCTATTTTCCTTAACTAGCTTTTGATCTAATGGAATTCTTCAGTTAAGTAAAAGAAGAAACAGGGTCTTTGTGGTGAAAGCACATGACCAGGAGTTAGGAGAACTGGCTTCTCCTCCACACTGCTACAGATTTGTTGTTTGGACTTTCATGCAAAACAATGTCGCTCTGAAAGTACGGTTCCACCTCTGACCATAAACCTGTGACTGCATTTAAAAGCTGAAAGATCCGTGCCAGCTTTGCTCCTTCCAGCCAGCAGCACAGCCAGAGCTCAACGTGGGCCACAAGCTCCATCCATGAGCCAGATGAGGACCCAAATGACCTGCCTGGCTGCACTCCACACTGTCACGGCTACGCTGGTCGCAACAGGGCTGAGGTTCAGAGAAGTTCTGGTCCATCTCTGTGTACCACATTTATCCTTCTGCACTGCCTTGTAGCACTGACACTTCATGTCCCTCACACAGGACGTGAAAATAAACCTTCTTATAGATGTAAGCATAGCTCATTAAGTACTGCTCGCCTGTCATCTAAAGATGCTCAAATACAACAGCAAACCACTGACGCCGGTGCCCCCAGTGCAAGAGAGCAGAGTGGCGGTTCAGCAGGGCTGGGAAGGGCAAGAGCAGAGCGGAAGCGACACACGTTGGTATTTCAAACAGTCCACAAGCACGTAACCTGGTGAGACCTCTGAGACCTTGACCAGGATAGACAAGCTCTGCCCTGCCAGAACCGGCTGCTTTCCTGGTTTTGCAGAACCCTGCCCGCTTCCCACCCCTGGGAGAGGGCCATGATGGACTCACAGCCAAGATGCCTCCTCCCACCCCGCAACCAGCCAGCCCAGCTGAATGTGTCCCCCAAAAAGCTCCCTGCCACCCTCCGCAGCTGGCAGAGGGGTCGGGAGCTGGGATTCCCCACAAAAGCAGGTTCAAGCCAAAAAGACTGGACAGCAAGAATGGACTGTAACAGCAAATTAACCCCTTCTGGCTGACGGGAAAGGGAGCCAAGCCCAGCACGAAAGGAGGAGATATTTCAGCAGCCACGTTGCAAAGAAAGGGCATAACACACCTGACAATACATTTAAACAATGCAAAACATCCTTTCCAACGCCAGCAGCAAGTCAGCTCCTATCCTAAAGATCTAACACGCTCGGGCCCACAAGCGCTTGCCAAGTTGTCAACATGGCCTTTGATATCAAAAAAGCTTTGAAACCCCTGCCTTAAAGGCCAACACTTGTTTCTCCACCCATATTTGAAATGCAAGATGCCTGAAAGCTATAGAACTATTTTAACACCGAACATGCAGGAGTCTACACCGCAGAGCGGACACGTTCGCTGGGAACTGCAGTTGGAAAACTAACAAGTCCCCTACTGCTACAATAACCGTCGCTGCGTAACGGAAGACGTGCCAGGGATCGCAGGAAGCTCAAGCCTTCCAGCGCTTTCTGCGATCACCATGGAGAGACCGGACCAAGGAGCACCTTGTTTAAACCCCTCTTAAATGCCAGGGTAGCAAGGGATGCAGGGCAGGGAGGAAAAATTGCCACTTTTTCTTAAATAAAAAACAAAACAAAACCCTGAACATTTTAACCAAGTTGTGCACCAAATTGAGGACTTATGAGCGTTTTTTGTTTTCCTTTTTTTTGGGGGGGGGAAGAAAAGTCAGTAAAAAGTTATTTCCCCACATGTCAACAAAAAACCCGTGCATCTCATCCTGCAACTCAAATGTTACAGCTATGGGAGGGACACTTCGTGCATTTTTCATCTAGATGTAATCCATTCTCTATTTTACTTCTATTTCTTTTCCAGGGGGTAATGTTGATGTAGTTGTGATTTTTCCAAAGTCAGAGGGCATCTTCTTTGACCCTATGCTCTCTGAATTTTCCCCCCTTGACTTCACCGCTGGTTGCACTACATCCCCAGCTCTTCTTCAGCACAACCCAGGAGGACTCCACAGCACCTGAGACCACGCAACAGGCCACAATCCACCAGCTCCTACCAGAATGGAGCCCCAAGGTGCCAGCCCTCAAATTTACAGCCGCTGAATGAAGTCATGATTCCACTCCACACACACCAGAACCATTCATCAACTGCTTAAAATACCCTTCTCCGCAGACACGTACAAAACAGTTGCAGCACGTGTTTCAGTAGGAGGCTGGTCTTCCCCCTTTGGCACCGTAATTTAGAAGCTGTAAGACATGCATTAAGGCTGGTCTGATCCAGACTTTTACAAGCTTTACATTTCACACTGATGTTATCAGCTAGTAAATCATGCACATTGCAAGCAAAACAATTTTTATATGCTTTTCCTATATGTATTCCTCAGACGTGAGTGTTCTAGATATATTAATTGTTTTCTGTCAGTCATCTTCCCAATTAAGATCTGTTCCTTCCTTCCTTCCTAATTTTTCCAGTATGTTACACAAAATTTAGTTGCTGACATGTTCCAACAGGGATAAGAGGAATGATCAGTAGAGATTAAAGCATGCCATGCATCAGCCAACTTCTCAAACAACTGACAAAGGAAACACAAAACATCTTAAAAGGAGAGGTTTACGTAGATGGCAGCTCTCTTACGATGGTTGGTCCCAAGATCATCGCCACTTCTGTCAGCTGTCAGAGGTGTTTTATGGTTGCATTTAGAAGAATGGCAATAAAATCCCCAAACACACACAAAAGAGCCCCCAAATGCTATCTTTGCATTTTGTTAATTCGAATCGGAGCAAGACCAACTGCTTCTCATAGGGTCATAAAGAATGTCTACTAAATAGTACTTCAGGAGCTCTATTCCAGGTTACGCAGGGGCAGGATCATCAATAAAATTAACATGAAGACAAAGTCAGTTGTGCCCTTATGGATTACTTTAATTAACATGAGCATCCTAGCTGTTCTGCAGTCCTTATGCACAGGCATTTGTAAAGGACTCCAAATCAAGAGCTTGCCTGGTCATATACGTCTTGGTATAGAGTGTATTTTAAAAGCCCAGCACCTATCACACAACTCCAGATGAACAGTAAATGAACCATCCGCTCAATCCACAGAGTAGCCAGTGGTAGGTTTTGTTTTTAAATAAAGATGCTACTGATTATACATCAGCAAGAAGTCAAGTTGCAAGGCATTAACTAGCGTGCTCTCATCTCATTTTCCCACCAGCAACAGGATTCTCAGATCCAAGTTTTATTGCTCAATAGCCACAATTTCTGCCAAAAATCACAAGGGAGCCAGGGGGAGGGGATGGCAAATATGAAATGGGACAACAGCTGTCAAGGTAATTTGATAGCAGCAATGGCTTCTCGAACCAGTGGACACTCTTGAGAATGTGAGCCAAGGCCTCCAGGCATCCACAGAAAAGCCAAGTAAGATAAAGAGCTCGGTGAGAGAGCTGATACAGATGTCTGAGACAGAAGAAAGAACAAAGAAAGCCAAGGCCATCTAACTTCTAAGAACTTCAGTTTTCCAAACAAAAAAAAAATTCAGAGCAAGTGTCCAAATGAACCCTCCCAGCCATGAACACAAACCATCTTTTGTTTGAAAAATGTTTGCAAGTTTTCCCAGTACTCTTTCCAAAAACATCTCAAAACTACAACATCCGAGCAGAAAACAGGAGTGAAGAATGAGCTGACAGATTAAAAGATCAAGTCAATAATCTTCTACAGGTTCAAATGGAGCTCAGCTTCCGCTACCAAACAGTCACCTGCATTATGAGGCCCACATAAATTAAGCTTACAGCTACAAGTCGATTCCTAGTAGACCAGTGCTCACAGTCAAAGGTTTCCTTGATGTGTCCATAACACAAAAAATATCCAAAGGAAACAGTTATCACTGGAAACCCTGACAATTTCCATACTTTTAGTTTAACTGCTCCGCTAAATGAACCATCACTTCAGCGATGAGTCATATCCTTTGGTGGAACAGTAAGAAAAGCTCATTTGCCTGTGTCTATGTGGCACCTGTTTTAGTAACATTAAGTGGACCGCTGAGACACGCCAAAAACACAGGCGAGCACAAGCAGCAAGTCAGGAGGGTGTCAGCTGTAGCAAGAGTAGTAGAGGGAGGTCAGATACTTCAGTGATTGTTCTCATCAGTAGGTTCCACCCTACTTTTTTTTTTTTCCTATTTTTGTATGATAGATTTCAGTTTCTGTATTTTATGCTTTAACCTGCTTCCATACACTGAACAACTGCAGTTCTCCCACTTTCCCTCTTTCCAGAGCTTCTGGATTCTCCTTGACCACCCTCATACCCAGGCTTGTCTCAGCAATCTCGCAGGAGTTTGCGATAGCTGGAAGAATAGAAAAAAGAAAAAAATAGAAGCAAACAGAAATGCACACCATTTTGTTCAGTATTGTTGTCACCTGCTACAGCTGTGCTATATACCAAGAAACATGACCACTGACAAGATGCATCTATGTGTACATGATGCAGCTAAATTGTTTCTTCATGCTGAAGTCAGAGCTTCGACAGACACTAATGCACTCAGTCACTTATGTTGAAAACAGCTTATTCTGATAAGGAAAGTAAGAAACAGATGACAATTGGCTTCAAGAATTTACTATTGAATTTTAAATCAAACTGCAAACCCAGTTTAGCGTTCAATTTCTGTAATAAAATCTTCACTTCAAACACTCAAGCACCCTCCCCTACTGCGAGAAGTCACTGGGTTGTTCAGTTGTGGCTGCAGACTTCCCCACAAGCGTTGCAGCTCCCTCACCTGCCCCGGAGGGACAATCTACTACTTTTTTTGTAAGCACTTACTAAAACCCCTCGCCCAACACAGGAGCTTTTGCCTTAAGCGCTGATCCTGCGGAGTGGACACGGGAAGAGGAGAGTGGCCTCTGCAGGCCTCCTGACCCTCACGCGTGCAGATAAAGAGAATCCCCAGAATGACTGCCTCGAAGCCAAACAGGTTTAACAACCCTTCACCACCTCTGAGGCAGAAGGCAATTTGCCTGGTATGTCACAGGCAAAAATGTGCATGCGCTGGGGCAAGGGTAATAAGACATCTACCCCATGCGACTTCAAAAGGTTAGCAACTCAAAGGTTGCGACACTCCCAGCTCTTCCTTGTGCAGCACTCCAAGGCTGCCCTACCTGATCCTACCATCACTCCCTTCATCTCTCTGTTCCAACACAAAGGAATTAAAAATTAAGGAAAAGTCATTTCCTCTAAAACCAGAAATCTATTTCTGTCACTTCTAGTAGCAACTTTTCCACTGAGATTTCTGAATTCCCATTTCACTGGAGGACATCGTTCACTCACCTCTTCTTCTAGTCAGTCAAGGAAAGAAGGTCAACTAAGCCCTGTCCGCTCCTCCCCTGCGCAAGCCTAAGCCCCGGGAGAGGGATGAGAAAATGGATCATGTCTTCACTGTTCCAGTCAAATCCATTTTCTGAATGGGACAAGCAGCAAAATTCTCAGCTCCTGCATTCTGTTTCTACCTCCTATGTCAAAGAAAACAATAAAGAACCAGGATGGAGCTAGACAGATCAATGTGATCACAACCGCAGCAAAACTCTTCATGCTAGCACAACACAATGGTGCCCTTGATTAGGAGTCCAACACTGAGCTTCTACAGTAACAGACACTTTAATCACACATCAGTCATTAACGGAAGCATGAAGAGACATAGTGATAACGGTATCAACAGGACACAGGTTCTTTCAATTTTGTGTCATGGAGGCGAGTCCAGCCTAGACCCTGACATGCACATGGGCCCAAAACAACCATCAAACCATTGGCAGAATCCAGCCTCTGTCAGTACACTCAGAAAAAGTAGGACAGATTGGACGGCATACCAAGAAGGTAGCCTGCACCACCACCCTAGAGCAGGGTTAGTCTATCAAAAGGACAGATCTTGCACACTCCCTTAACTGTTGACAAATAGCTGGTTGATGGGCTGCTATTCCCCCGTATCACATCACCATGGAATAAAGGGGAAAGCCCACCTAAGCTATCTTTTTCATCCCAAATTTCACCAGCAGTGAGAACAGACTTGGATCCCTCTTACCCAGCTTGCTCAAGGCCCCTTGGAACGGATGGCAACGAGGAACACTCTTGTGTTAGCCTCTGGTATTGTCCATGGTGCAAGAAAAACTTTCCAGCTGCACCACGAATACAGCTCAAGAGTCCCTGGCTCAGGAAGGAGCCAAGGTTCTTAATCATACTTTGGTTACCACCCTGTCACCAACAAGAAAAAAGGAGAGCTACCTGCGTATCCCTCAAGACTGGGAATTTACGCAATAACAGGCATGCCACTTAAAGACTCGCCTACTAAGTTTTCAGCCCAGCAAAACAGAAAAATATTTAGCTCATAATCAAGCTAAACTGGACATTACTTTATTAAAAAAAAAAAAAAACAACCAACCAAACAAAACTTACAAAACCAAAAACACAAAAGCCAAGCAGCATAGGATAAAAGGATAAATGGCACCTCTAACACTGTAACGAAAAAGCCACAGATTAAACACCCCTGTGTCAGTAAGAGGTTAGAAAGCACCTGCCAATGAACTTTACAGCAGCAATTTTAGTACCCATAATGCTACACAGAACAAAGCATTCACCATTGTGGCATTCACCTTAACTGTGTCTCCACACAGCTGTCTATTGGATGGCCTCATCTCATCTGTGGCTACTGTCTCTCTCGGATTTTCCTCACCTTCTGCCAACAAACAGCGCTAGGAGAACTACACGTTGATCTGCAGAAATCAGAGTGAAAACACTAAATAACAACATTGACAGCCAAGGACCTGAGGGCAAGAGTAACAAAATCTGAGTCACGGGAGGGACTGTCAATATAAAGAAAGTTGCCATCACCATGCAAGGAATCTAGTACATGAAGATTAAACCAAACTCCTGTTACATACCTTAAATTACAGGAGACAACCTGAAATATACTGGCTCCCACAAAACCATTCAGTTGATACAACGGAAGGGGACACAACTTTGCTCTAGAATGAGGATGAACTACCTGAAGCACAAGGAGAAAGCATCGCAGTCTATGTGCAATTTTGGACAGCACTAGGAAATCCGAAAGGTCAAACCCTCCACCCTGCCCTTGCCCAACTCTCAACTCACTTGAAGCAGTCATGCCCTTGACTTCCTCAGATCATTTTTCCTTTTTGGAGGAAACAATCAGGAATAGGAAAATTAAATCTCCTGTATGCTTTAAATTTAGGAATAGAATTATTTTTTTTTAATGTCATAAAACTATCTGCAAGAACTTTTGCATCCAATCATATATCTTCAGGTTTTTTATGTCCCAATCATCCTCAAAGCCACAGAAGACACAGAGATCAGGATTCCTTTTATTAGGAGAATTGTTCATGAGCATCACCACAGCAAGAGTTCTTGCTCCCAGAAACTGCATGCTGCCTCTAGCTGTGGGAGTACATGTTTAACCACAGTACACCTCCATGTCTTGTCACAACTACGAACTGCAGCACTGGAGAGGATGGTTAAGATAAGCTCATTCGTTAAAAGGATCTCTTGAGTTTAAAGCACTTCATTCCTTCCTGACAGAACGTTCACACTGAAGCTTCCTCTAACATCTGGCAGGACACTGCTATTTTAGTGCTTTTCAGAGGAAATAGATGTCAACCCAGATTCAGCATAAATGCCACCCAAGCGCCCAAGCCTACCAGCTTCCTCATGGTGGCTCTTTGCTCAGCATCCTCCTTTAAGCCTTTCAAGCACTTCTCAAGGCACTCAGCTCTTTCTACTGATCAGGAGGTAGATGCAAATAGAAAGCAGGGTACCTGGATCCAGCCTCCAATACTTCCAAGTGTGTTTTCAGCTACAGATTAATTTGATAGTGGGAAAAACAGCAAACTACAGAGCAACATCAATATAAACTTGGAAAATAAGAGGCATTTTGTTAATTTCTCTTAACTCTATGCTTGGACTAAGAAATTCCAACATAGTTATTAGTTCCAGGATGGCTACATGTTTAGCTGGGGGGAAAAAAAAAAAAAAGAGAGCATACTGATCTCTCCGCAAAGCCCAATGGTTTAAATGCAAAACTGTCAGGGATATGCTAGACAACTTCCTCCTTTCTGAATATTTTCCTTGGAACTTTTTGGTTGGAGCCTGTGCGTTGCATGGGGCTGTGAAGGCTATTACTCTTGGAAGCTATACTCCCAAATTCTTTCCTTTACTGGAAGATGTGAGGTTGATGATTTGCAAAGAAGAAATGCATTAAAGCCTCTTACCACTGGACCATGCTCAAACAGCAGGCAAGCAACAAGTTTAAACCCAGTTCTCAGGCCAGGAATCAGAAATGAAAATGCCCTCAACACTCAAATATATGTGTCTTCCCTCCACCCCACACCCTTCCCCAGTCTCTCACCTCCAAAAAAAAAAAACCCAAACAAAAAACCAAAAAGCTTGTTCAAAGATTACAGCAAAAACTGGAAAATTCAAAACAGCTGTTCTGGAAAGAAAAAAAAATTTAACAGAACAGAGCCATTGACATTGGAGCTCTCCCGATAGACCTCTCATCCTATGCACAGCAGGTGCGTCCCTGCAGAGAGGTGGAGGAGAGATCGGGATTCCCGTCTGTGGTGCATCACACAGTACAGGGAAACCTTCATCCACACCCTTAACCCCAGGGGCATTGGAGAAAGCAGCACAAAAGAAAGGTACTGTATTTGCCTGCACATTGGCTGCACACACTACAACTGCACTCACAGGTTCAACCCTACGATTGGCATCGAGCAACAGATCGCTGCAGTTCTTGGAGACTGCATCTATTATGCAGGTAATTAAGTTTTTTCACTGCCCCAGCTGCCTTCCTCAAGCTCTGTCCTCAGGGGATTCCCACGTTGGGAAGCTTCACCCCCCACCAAGACTGCCTGCGGGGTGAACTGTGCAACTTCTCGGTTTCCAGGTTCTCCATGGGAGACTTCAGACAATACAACACAAGCTGGATTAAACCAGTAAACTACTGGCAAACCAATTCCACATTAGTGATCGTAATCCCCCCTGGGCCTTCGTCAACCAAACAGAAAGACCTACAAAACTGTCAGCCCTGATTATGATAGAGAGGTAGGCTCCATCATGTGGAAAGGGAATAAAGCTTTAAGCATGTTGTGATGTCTCTAAGGGTCATCGGAAGACACAAATACGCTAGTTCAGAAGGAACAGAAGTAGGCTTTCTTCTACACGTGATACAAGAAAGCCTCTCATTTCTCTTGAAAGTGAGCACTCAACTTCTAGAGCCTGATGTTGAGTCTAAAGTACACTATACAGGATTTTCATTAAGTGAGAAACAGACAATGATTTTGATAGGGATTTTGATTTTTCTGGGAGAAATTCCATTCACATAGCGCAAGCAGATCTTCAACACTAAAAGAAAGAAAAAAAAAAAAAACCACACTCCCAGTGAACAGCATGAAGTTCTTGAATTTAGCTGGGGAGTTATCAGTGTTTTCAAGCCTAACCACTCCAAAAGGCTCCAGGCAAACTAGACTATCAACAAGAAGATAAAAGTTATTCCCCACGAGGTCAGGGAACCAGATCACATGTGAAGAAAAGCATAAATGCCATACCACTACAACCATGTAGTCCATACAGGACTACCCACAGGACCACTGACCCAGCCTCTGGTGAGGCATCCCTTACTCCTCTCCACTGCTGGAGGAAAAGCGAGACCTAGGCAGCAAGTTTTCATATAACTGGTATCTTGAGAGATGCTTCCTCCTCCCCTCCCCACATACGACATCAACACACTAAAATAAAAGCCAGAAGTCAAAAAGCTTTATCTGTACATATACCTCAGTTACACGACAGGGGGGAAAAAACCCACACAAATTCACACAGCAAAACATATCACGCTAATTTATCCACCTTGAGGCGAAAAAGTGATGTCCCTTGGACTTCAAGTTAGAGCTACTGAATAACTCTAATTCACAATTTAGGCCCACCTTAACTAGCACAAAACCTAACTGAAGCCTCTTACTAGGTGCCCTGTAGTATCGACTGAAGGCCCCTGCCTGCACTTGCTGCGCACGGGAGTTGTAACTGTGGGAGCTGTACTTGCTTCCAAAGGAAAGATGTCCCAGGTTAGATAGGAAGAACTGAGCCTACAGCTTGCCTAAAGCCCACAGCCACACCTACTTGCAATGCCAGATTGTAAATTTTTATCAAGAACAAGTTCACACCGGCAGATTTTCTTCCTTTTTTGTAGGAGTCTAGAAATTGCTGACAAGCAATTGACAAGCAATAAAAGCTGGCAACCGATCATCCTTGTCCTCACATAACCGTTGCGTGGAGAAGGGTCCTGCAGGCTCACTTTTTGGCCTGCACTTCGAACCCCTCCATGCAAAGGGCAGGCAGGACAATCTTCTGAAAGCAGGAGGTGGAGGACTGGAAGGAAACCAGAAGCAGCAAGGTGCTTCTTAAAACTTTGCTGGCAGCAGAGTATCCAACTAAGGCAGAGTCTGCATTTTGTTGCCCTTACTACCCATGGACAAGTGGGGAAAACAAAGCCTTGTTCAGCTCCACAAAGATCAACAGTCATGGATGGCTCCATCATATCACTGCAAGAGATTATACCATTGTAAAAAACACTATTAAAAAAAAAAAAGCAACAACAACAAACTTTCATTCGTGCTTGCTGCGGGACAGAAACTCAAGCAAGTAGGAGCCCGGCCTTGATGGCACGGTTCACGCTGCAGAAAGCAATAGCAATGTTACAACACCGCTCTCATTTGAAGAGCGGATCCTTTTAGGACTGCCAGCAAAAGAATGGTGCAATCCCAACGGAAAGCATTACAGAAAACAAAACTGTACAGATCTTTTGTACTAAATGTATGTGCTCATCTCCTGGCCCCAGCTCCTTTGGCTGGAGCAAAGCTCTTGCTTGGTTAATTAGTAACTGCAGCAGAATGGCCTTAACTTGTAACTCTTGAGGCCTCAATAATCATCAGGTTTCACCTCCCAGATTGACAGGCATCACACTTACTCTGCCTTTCAAAGTACAACTCCTTGACGAGAAGGGCTGTTGCTTCATATATCAACACTGAAATTATTACACCCAACAGTTTACAAGCAAAATGCTTCAATACAGAGACAAGAACTAAGTTCCATTCATGCAAGCTCTCTTAGCTTTAAGGTTTCTGTTCAGTCTAGGGTTTGGGGATTTCAAGACAAGTTGGTTACAAGACAAGTTGTTTTTCTAGTATTCTTTCACTAGTCCTCTAAAGCTGATATCATCACCAGTAGGTAAAGCGCAAGTCTAACTCATGTCTTTAAATCACAAAAACAACCAAACACCCATGTAAGAATCGTAATTTCCAACATGCCAGCCAACCTAGACAAAGAAACACCTCTTGCATTTACAGGTTGTCTACTAAAATAACAGTCGTCAAAGACAGACAGACCATATGATGTCCCATGGACAACACAGAAGTGTGGAAATCCTGAAAGTCATTCTTCTCTTCAGTGGAGACTGGCTGTCTACCAAAATTCTAGAAGGCTCCCAGGCAATTCTAAACACAAAACACAAGAACAATAGCTCAAAGGTCTCCAAGGGCTCCTACTCATGACTCTCCAGAGTGGAACGATACTACAGACAGAGTCATGAACAGGGAAGAGAGCACTTTTGAGTAAAGGAAGACAAAAAGGGAAAGAATTAGTAGAGACAAGTTTGGAAAGAAAGCAAGCCTCCTTGTTATAGAGGACCAGGAATGGAAAGATAAGCTGAGCTGGCCACTGTGCTAAGCCCATCCCCTAGGTGTAACTCCGGTCGCAAGTCAAAAGAACATCCAGTTTCTCTCTAAACATAATGGATCTCTCTGCCACCTAACCTTCTGATATTGCAACTTCACGTTTCAAGTTGGAGTGTCAAATAGGGACCTGGTTCCTCCAAGTCCCCTTTGTGAAAGACACAGTATGGTTACATATCCTGAAGTTGTAACATTATGGGGTGGGTTTGTTGTGGTTTGGGGTTGGTTTGTTTTGTTTGGGGTTGGTTTGTTGTTTTGGTTTTGTTTGGGTTTTTTTTTTTGGGGGGGGGGGGACATGCGGACACACACGTAGTTTTGTGGTGGGCTTTTTTGTTTGTTTTGGGTTTGTTTTTTTTTAAAGAAGCTATGGGAAATCTTTTAGTAGAATTTACTTCCTCTGGCTCAACTCCTAACAACGTGTTTTGAAGACTCAGAACTTCAATACCCCGCGTTGTACAAAAAGCCATTTAGAACATTAAGGGGCTTCTCAACTTCCCTGTTCCAGGCCATCCCTTTAACTTCCCTAACCTACCTCTCTGTAAGGAGACCTACCTTGGGGTGACTAGGTCATCTTGTCCCCTTATAGTTCTGTAACCAGCTTTATTATATTCTGTAACCAGCATCTCACAGATGCTTTGTACGCCATCACACTTAGCCCTAGTTTATTCCCAGCATAGCTTCTTCTGCCAGCAACTACTGGGCCATGTTGATTTCTAGGCCAAGGGAAAAGGTGGATTCCACAAGAAGGTTAATGACAAATTTATGCATCTCTTTTTCTATGATTATATATTGTTGAAAAGTGAAACAAAACCCATCACTAGTTCTGAAATGACTCAGTGACCTTGGCAGGAGCCAGGCTGGATTAACCACCTGATCTGGGACTGTTAGCTGTGTGCTGTTGGCTGTAGCTCATTAGCACCAAGTATTTACACTCCTATTTGTAGCTGGTAGGCTGTATTTCAGGACCTTGTCAAATTAACAAGAGTGCCAGGTCATGCTCACCAGCGTATGGTTCAGAGTACTGGAGTACTCTGTGTTGAGGGCTAGTTTTACAAGCTCCATTAGTGAAATTGGGAGGGACTCAATACTAGAAGTGCAAGTGGTATACCTATGCCAGCAATTGCACCACAACCCTGTAGAGGTACATAAACTAACGAAAAAGCAAGCTCTTGTTAAGTATTAATGGAAAAGGCATGGCAGGATGAGACAGACTCATTCAACACACTGCTCAGCCACTCCGTTCACTCTAGGCCTACTTGATGGTCCCTAAGCAGCTGTAAAACTGAATTATGACTCTTGATATTAAGCATACATTGCAAAGTGTTTAGAAGAGGTGAAGCAGTGAGACTTCAAATTCTTCTGGGTCTTAATTCCTGTGCACTAGAACATTTGCCCTGCAAGTAAGCAAGACAAAACGTGACACTAGTCAATACCAGGAAGATGAGCAGATCTTGTCTACAGTCTAATGGCACTGATGGTCCAAGCTATGTGACCTAGTAACGCCTCCAATACTCCCACTAACTATAATGATTCCATCGATAAAAAAGGGAGGGGACTGGGGCTCATAACATCTATGAGGTGTGAAGTGGCTAATTCCCTCATTCACCAGCTAGAGTGCCATCACTGCGTGCCAAAACAAAAAATGACCTTTCTGACTTCTGTATGAAGACATCTAATCAGAAATGCAACCTTTAGATCCACCTTTCTGCCACCAGCACTACAAAGCTACTGACAGGAACATACCCCACTATTGCTGTTTGTCTGTGTCCCAGAGCTGACAAAGGCTCAGTGTTGATTAGACACACTCACAGAAAGAAACGGGCATCTAGCGCTACTTAATAAAGACGGTATCTTTAGTTCCATAACTTCTTGAATCACAGCCTGATGAGGTCAGTAAGCTTCTGTGGGGAACAAAATAAATTTGCTCTTCTAATACTTTCTCTAAGCAGCCACAGGCTTTTGTCAGACACTTATTCCTGCAGAAGATTTGCTGTCATTGTTATGACACCCTTAGAGCCAACTGAAGTTCACCAAGAAAATGTTCTGCTCCTCAGAAGCTCATGTTGGCAGAGAAATACTGACACTCAAGAAAATCTCAGCCCTGGAAGAATACCGCAATGGTTAAACTACCTAATCATCTTCCTGCACTACTGAATTTGCTCAGAAGTTGATATTCTGCCTCTTTCTATTCTACTCTGAAGTTGGCTGTGAAATGCTGCAGGCTGCACAGACTGACCTGAAGTTTACATCTGTGCCTATTACAGATAACCTTTACAGACACAGAGAAAGCAGACAGGAACGTGGTTCACTTGTGGTGGAATTCACTCCCATCAGCTTCAGTGTAGGAAAGCATTTGCTAACTTAGCAAACAGTTAAGGGGAGGAAAAGGCAACTTTGTTGAATGACAAGAATTGCTAGCAATCGGTTAAAAAGCAATCCAAGAATCATACCTAACATGCATCAGATTCAAACCTCTGCTGCTCAAGCCATTTAGTTCACTTACTCCTCTCCCTGCCAGCCACCTGAACCACGTTTCTTTCTACTCTCAGCAGCGGAATGGAGCCTCCAGCTGGGCTCCTCACCAAGGCCAGGGTGAAGAAGCACTGTTTGCTCTCCAGCAGCATCTCTTCTTCTCCTGGTCCCAAAAAAAGCTTCGCAGCAGGAAGCCCAGGAAGAAGTGGAGCTTTTCTCCGATGCATTCCCCTCGACACCTCCCCCTTACCATACCAGCAGGAGGGCTGCGTGCAGTAACCCACATCCTCTCCTCTCCAGTGGAACGAGCACGCATCCCCCAGGAGCACTGCAAGGCCAGCAAAGCTCTTGGCAGCGCAGTACCTGCGGGTGCTGTGCTGTCAGACAGCCAAGAAACAGTTTGTCACGAGGCAGCCCCCACCCCCACATGCAATTTTTGTTCAGGGAACAAATCCGCAGGCATATCATGCTAAGTCTTCTGTGTCTTGGTGGCAAATTCCCTCCCACCTACCACTCCCCTACTCTCTTCACACAAAAAAGTCTCCACGCTGAACCTCCTCAACACCTTTGCCTTTATATGGATTTCCCCGAAAGGATCAGAGGAGGTGCCTTTTGCTAGTCAAGCAGCCTTGAAAATGATATTGTTTTCCAAGAAGGCCTTTTACATGCCTTCGATAATCCCAGAAGGGATTTATGTGGTTTCTTCCAGTTTCTCGTAATGCTGCAGTCACAGGCTTACGCAGAAAAATGGCTCAGGAGACAGACAACCTGTTAGATAAACTAACCCTAACCACTCTGTGATTCAGATCCATTAAATAAAGGTTATTCATAGGAAGTCTGGACTCAGACTCAGCAGGATGGGAACCCATAAAACCCAAAAAGACGAGGAAAGCAGCCACCTACAAGCCTGGGTTAGAGCTGTACCAAAAAGGTAAGTGAACTAGTAACGGAAAAAAAACACCTCAGACCGACAACAGCAATGCAGAACTTTGGATCCCTGGGCTACCAGTCACTTGCTGTCCTACCTGCTACCAAAAAAGAGGATCTATGTGCTCAAAAGAGGAGTAAGTAGGTCTAGGTATTCTACTCTGCTCCCTCAGAAGTAAGGGGTTTAGGTTTCAGGTTGCTGGGGCTTGGTTTTCTTTGGAGGGGGAAGAGGAACTAGAAAAGAAATGGACAAAGTTTTTCTCCAGGTCCTCTGTCGACACCAAATATAGCCAACAAACATACACACTATTAAAAACAGACAACGACCAACAGAGCGCGAAGGGAAGATCATGAAGTTAGATCTGACAAAGTTTTTAGGAAAGAAAAATCTTCTAAGGTCCAGCTGGCAATGATTGTAATAAGGAATCTAGGAAATTTTCTCAAAGCTGCCATGTGATTCAATAAACAAGAGCTCAGAACTGCTGTACACAGTTACTGTGACTTCTTTGTAACAGGTTATTAATGCTGATTTTTAGTATAACATAATAGTGGAGACAGATATAAATAACATCAAAACATATGACTCTCAGTTCCCAGATAAGGAGGACTCTGATTGAGAAACTGCTGCCTTCCCAAGCCGTCCAGGCCACCAGGAAAGCAGCCGTACAATGGCTCATAGAAAGTGGGCCAATCTTGAAATATTAGTATTACAACATGAGGCTTTTCAAGCTGAATTCTTGCAGCTCTGGCAGGCAGGGAACTAGAAATAGAACGCTTTGGATTTAGGATCACACATGCAGAGATCTGCCTGTGAAAAACACCAAGAGCAAGTGCCAGAGAGTGTTTGAGCAGGGACCTAGGAAAACTGTCAAAAGGGGGGCGGGGGGGGGAAGCAAGCCCACACACTTGTCAACAAGCAAAGGGAGATCAGTAGAGACAATTCATTAGCTTCTTCCCAAAAATGACTTTGTCGCTCATTCACTCCCTGCTGCAGCTCAGGAGCCAGGACACAAATCAACCCTGGAACAGGTAATGCCTTGCTCCCCTTCAGAGCAATAGCCACCATCAGATTTCAAATGAGAGATCTCTTAGCGCCGAGCAAAGTCAGGCAGGTCATTTCCTAGGCCAGTATAAAGGGTACCTTACACTTCCTTGCATTAAAGTCAAATGATCAAATTCAAGCAAGTTAAACACTCAGTCTGCTCAACTTGTAGGCAAATAGATTTGACGGTGCTGGTAGATGTTTATCGCCTGTGAATGGGAATAGAAAATTGCCCCTCTTTCAAAAGCTATTTATTTATTATTTGTAAGTAAACAACGCTCTTTAGAAGAGCAGCTTTTTTGCAGACTGCTTCAGAAATCATGTTTATTCACACTTTAAAAGATTAAAGCGACAAGGGAGTGGGAATGTGCTGCAACTCTCTCTTAATTTTAAGTTTCTTGCCTGGCAGCATAGAAGTGAAACAGATATTTATTTTGAAATTGTGGGTAAAAAACATTAATAATAGGCCCACCACCAAACCCTCCAGCTGTTCAGCCCAAGCACCAAAACAAGTACAGAACTACCCATTTCATCTTCCGCTACAGCATAAGGACATGTATTCTGTCATGCTTCGCTCTTAATCTCCTCCTTGTGAGCCTCCATTCCGCGTTCAGGTTAAGAATGTTTTGCTCCTGTGCAAAAAGTGAGCTTCAAAACCCCACCTACCCAGCTAATTACCAAACTTCTTTAAAAAAAAATAAATAAATAAAAACCGGGCCTCTCTCCTTAAACCAACTGAAGTATTCAACTAACAGCACTATCACACGAGTCGCCCGTTGCACCCAACGGTGGTAGCAGGTACCTGGGTGGAAAGAGAGACATATACGTGAGTTGTGAAGGAAGCCTCCTGCAGCAGATGGTCAATGTGGTGGGATGGGAATGATTAAAAACTGTAAGCTTATGTATTTTCAACACTCTACCGGAGAGTAACAACGCGATTTGATTCTCACCCTTAATTTGTACATTCTCACGGGAATTTGGCAAGGTTGCTCTGAAGAAGAAAGTTTGAAGAACTCTTGCAAAAGACACCACGCTATGCCAGATCAAGCAAGCTATCAGCTATTTACAGTCACTTCAAAGGACACAAAGGAAGCCATTTATTTCCACCATATCTGCACTTTTTAAAGAGAAAGCAGTTAGGACAGAGCTGGTCCTAACACCAGGGCTTACCAATACAGACCAACCAGCACAGCTATTCTAGAGCAAACATTTAAGTATGATCACACTAGCCTGAATTAATTCACAACTTCAGAGACTATTCCAGGACACAGCGATCTCAGGAGGGAACACACATGTTAGGAAGTCATCCTAAACTTGTGCTACTGGGACGTCTCCTAGTGCAGGCAAGGGAAGTCCTCTGGCTCCCAGGGAAAGCAATCTCTGGTCTGCACCTTCCAAGCCACGCAGGAGAATGTTTAAGAAGCCTATTTTAAGCACAAGTTTCAGGAACTGTAAGGAGGCATAACTGGCTTAGCCACACTTGCAGGATTAAAACGCGCACCTAATTCTCCCCGCTATTAAGTAAAGGGACTCCTATGTTAACACACAGGAGTGCATTCCATCTCTTTCAAACAGGGCAAATAAAGTAATTGGCATAATATTCATTTCTTCAGACACATTGCTACAAACAAAACCAGAAAAAAACCCCACAAGTCTCGCTACAGGTTAAGAACCCCATTATGCTATCTGGAGCCCAAATAATGGGGTGGGGGAAGAACAACCCTACGCCCACACATGCGGTGAAATCCAACTTAACCAGCCACCAGTTAAGTGACATAATTGAGTTTCCCAGATCCCACAGCCGAGGGAGGCTCTCCCTCATCTCTCCTTCAACAGCTCTGAACCCAAGTAACATTTCCCCATCGCTACACAGAAGCGGAAAGAGATAAAGAAAACCACTGCAGCACTGGTCAGTAAAAAGCAGGAGTATGTTCACCTGCTATCCATGAAAACGGAATAAAGATGAGGAAACCAATGGGGTAACCCTCCAAATCCCCAAAATTGAGTTAAGCAGGAAGAAGGAGATCAAATGCCATGCTGTCAAAGCTCAGCACGTGGACAAAACAGCACCTAAAATTTAAGTGGTAATTTAAATTTGTGACCTAGAAAGACCACTCATCAATTCACAAAGTTCTTCTCCAGGCAACTTTTGCAGTTGATAAAGGTGAACTCAAGTATTCCCCGTTAGCTGAACTGTGGGGTCAGTGCAGCTGTACAGACAGATCGTCTCCCGGGGACTGAGCTGCTCGGCGGCACTTGGATCAGATCTCCCCGGGTACGACGAGCTCCGTGGCATTCCCGCTGCCTTCAGTTTTCCAGCATGGGAGTCCACACATCCAATCTGTTTGAAATTTCACTTAACTATGTCTTTGAAAGCACTTCCCTGCACAGGCCAGACAGCATTATTATTATCTGACCTGCTGAGAGAACAGATTCAAAAAGGCAGAAAAAAAAAAAAAAAAAAGTTTTTTCCTTAGTCATAAGCAAAAGCTTCCAACACGAACTAAGATACATTAGTCAGGTCAACACCTCCTACAATTAGGACAGGTCTGGAAAGCCTCAGTCCCATTCTGATGCAATTAATATGCACACTACACCGGAGAGGGAGAAAGGGTCACGTCTTTGCTGAGCCTGTGGTCCTGCGGGCAGAGGGAAGCCTAGGGAAAGAGACCTGTAACTCCGAAGCGTAGCACCGACAGGTGCTTTCAAACGTATTTTAATACCCCGAAACTATTTATGAGTTGCAAGATCAAAGCGTCAATCAAAATTAACTGGAAGGCGAGCACAGAGGTAAGGTCGGCCGGCTGAGCCTATGAATGGAGCTAAAACGCCTTGTTTATCTCAGCACGTGTGTGCGCACTAAGCCTGAAAGATACGGGTGACCGACCCGAGCCGCCCACCCCGCTCCTCACCGTCAGCCCAGCTGAAAAAGCACCGAGAAGACACGGCCAAGTAACGGGCGCGGATTCCCGTCAGCGGTTCTCACTATAACGGATAGATGAGTGGAAAAAGCAAGAAAGAAAACAACCTTGCTTGGCACCCTGCCCACACACACATCCCAGGGCAGTGGGGAAAAGAATCCAGGGGCACATACCAGCCGCGTATCAGCTTTCTGGCCCAGGGAACAGGCAGATGCCTAAAAACTGGCCGTTCTCTGTCCTGAATGCACCTTCACAAACCCCTCTGCGAGCAGGAACCCAGGAGGCCACTCTGCAGAGTTCCCTCACCTCAAGAAGGTAGATGCTGACCACCACCCAGCAGCACCCACCCCTGCACCCCCACCACAGGCATGAGCCCACCTTTCTTGAACTCCTCCAGCATGGCATCAAGCTTGGTGTCGTTGAAGACAAAGTGAAGTGGATGGTTGTAGAAGCGGGTGATGGTCTTGAGGGGAGTGCAGTCATCGGGGTCCACGAAAGCCAGGTCCTTAACGAAGAGCAGGTCCACGATGTTGGAGCGGTCACCCTCGAAAACGGGGATGCGGGTATAACCACTCTCCATGATCTCGGACATAGTGTTGAAGTCGAGCACTGCCTCGGCGGCGATCATAAAGCAGTCTCGGAGGGGAGTCATCACGTCCTCCACAGTCTTGGTGCGCAGCTCCAGGGCTCCTTGGATAATGTTGAGCTCCTCCTTGACTAGATCGTTATAAGGGTCGGTGACCCGCAGCATCTCCAGCAACTTCTCACGGTTATAGACCGTGCCGATCTCCTGACCCAGGACACAGTCCAGCAACTTGCTGACAGGGTAGGAGGCCGGGAAGGTCATCATCATGAAAAACTTGGTGAGGAAGATGGTGTTGGCGCCCACGGCCAGACCGTGCCGAGAGCAAATGGCCTGCGGCACGATCTCGCCGAAGATGACGATACCGATGGTGGAGACCACCACGGCCACCAGCCCGGAGCCGGCGATGTCGTCCAGCAGGATGGTAAGCGTGGTGTTGACAAGGACGTTGCCCAGCAGGAGGGAGCAGAGCAGGTAGTTGCCCTGGCGGCGCACGGGCTCGATGCGCTTGGCGTAGTTCTTCTCTTTGTCTGTGCCGCAGTTCTGCACGATGCGCAGCTCCATGGGGTCCAGGGCCATGAGGCCCAGGTTGAGGCCGCTGAACATGCCCGAGAGGCAGAGGAGGAGCGAGATGAAGATGACCTGCAGCCAGAAAGGCAGCAGGAACTTCTTCTCCTCGCCCACGATCATCTTGGTGTCCTCGCCGTCGTGGTAGATCCAGGTGGTCTCTCCCCAGGGCGGGGGCCCGGCCGGCCCCTCGGCACCCGCCAGCCCTCCGGCGGCCCCGGGCCCCAGGGCGGCGGCGGCGGGGGCCGAGACGGAGGTGCACAGGTAGTAGGACTTGCTCTTCTCCGTCTTGCGCAGGGGCTTGATCTCGATCTCGATGATGCCGGAGGTGCGGCGGTTGAGCACGATGTGCGGCAGGATGATGATGTCCGAGGTGCGGATGCCGCAGCGCTGCGGGGCGCCGCCGCCCGCCCCGCCGCCGCCGCCGCCCCCGCTGCCGCCGCCGCGCCCCGCCGCCCCCGCCGCCGCCCGCCCGCCCCGCCGCCGCTCGTGCTCCGTGAAGGCGATGCGCGACCAGGTCTCGTTGTTGATGTTCTGCCCGTAGACCCGCAGCTTCACCCGCGTCCGCTCGCTCACCCGCAGCGCGCCCCCCTCCATGAAGGAGACGTCGTCCGTGTCCTCCAGCCGCAGGCCGATGATCACCGTCTCCTCCGCCGCCGCCGAGGGCGGGGGGACGACGGCGGCAGCGGCAGGCGGTGCGGCGGCGGCGGCGCCCGGGGGCCGCCGGCCCAGGCAGCCGCCGAGCAGCAGCAGCAGCACCATCACCCGCGCCCCCCGGCCGCCCCCCGCCATGTTCCCACCGGGCAGCGCGGCCATCTTTAGTCAGGGCTCGGCGCCGCCGCGGCCCCACATCGCCGCGCGGCGCCTGCGGCGTGCCCCGGCTCCCCCGGCGGCGGCGGCGGTGGCGGGCGCGGCGGCGGCGGCGGGCGAGGCGGCGGGCACGGCTGCCCGCGGGACCCGACAGGCGGCGACTGCCGGGCCGGGCCGAGCCGAGCGCCGCCTCAAGCCGCTGCCCTCCCCGCCCCTCCCCGCCCGCCTGGCGGGGGCGGGCCCGGCGCCGCCCGCCGCCAATCAGCGCCCGTCCCCCCGCCAATGGCGGCTCGGCCCCGCCCCGACGCCCGCCACCGCCTCCCCGGACCGCGGGGCGCGTGACTCCGGTGTGTACGCCAGGCGGGCGGGGGCGGGGCCAGCCGCGCCGCCGCGGCCAATGGCGACGGGGCTTCGGGGCCGGCGGGGCGGGGCTTGGGAGGGGCGCGACCAATGGGGGCTCGGTGCGGCCCGGCGGGCCGGGAATGGCGCGTGCGGCGCTCGGCGGGGCGGCCCGCGAGCCCCCGCGCCCGGGGACGGGGCGGACGGGCCGGGCCGGGCCGGGCCGGGCCTGGACGGGCCCGCACTCCCCCCGCCACCCCTGCCCGGCCCGCTGCAGCTGCCGCTGTCCGGGACCCCGCCGCCTCGCTCGCCCCCCGCCGTGCCGCCCCTTATCGTACCCCCCACGCTACCTCGCCGCACCGGTCGGCGGTCGCGCAGCGCCCCCTGGCGGCCCCGTACGGCGCGGCCCGGCCCGGCCCGGCGGGGAACATCCCCTCGCCCTCCCGCCTGCGCCCTGCCCTGCGGCACCGTCCTCGGCGCCGGGGCTGCTGGCGGCCGGGGGCGGCGGGTCTCCCGGCACCGTCCGGCCGCGCCCGCTCCCCGCTGTGCCCCGAGCCGCCGCCGGCGCCGTACACGGCAACGAATTAAAGACTCAGCCGCCGCGCACCGGACCCCCCCGGGCACCCTCCGCCCCGCCGGGCAGCCCACCCCGCGCCGCGGCATCTCCTCAGCATCTCCTCGGCTTTGTCGAAATTGAACACTAAATATTAAATATTAAATATTAAACATTAAATATTAAATATATTAAATATTAAATATGGATGAGCCGCACTCCACTCCCTCATCTCCGCCTTTTGCTCAGCCCCCCGGGGCACCTCGAGCCTGGTCAAATAGGGTCGGTGGAAGTGGGGACAGGGCCCTGGAGCTCCCACCGGGGACAGCCGAAGCTCCCCCGGGCTCTCGGTGCACTCCCCTGGTCTGTCCCGCCCGGGGGGACAGAGGGCTGATGGGCCCTGATTCGGGAACAGACCTGTAATTTCAGTGTGTGGTTACGTCCCACCACCCTGAGAGCCGGCTGCTTCCGAGGCCTCAGCTGCGGTGCCGCCATCCCAAATGCCCCACGGCCCAGCCATCGTCACTCCGCTTTCCATCAGCCATGAGCAATGGATACAGTTTGGCATCCCAGACAGACAGGGACGAGCATCTCTCAGGGCATCCAGTATGGCTCATGGTGGCTGACGTCGCATTTTGGGTTCAGAGGAGGTAAACCAGCCTCCCCTCCATTTAAGTGTGTGGAAAATGGGAGAGTAGAGGATTGCGCAGGACAGCCCGATACGGCGGGGAGCACAGCACAGTGCCCTGGGGGCTGTAGCCAGGAATTGTTCCTGATCCCAAACCTCATTCAGCTCATCCTGGGGCAGTTCTGCAGGTCTGTTCCCCCAGGGAGGTGTCAGATGCCTCCAAGCATCCCTGATGCTCGTGACTTCCCTGATGCAGGTGACTCCCTGCTAACCACAGTGAGCAGGGATGGGGGATCACTCCTTTTTCACCTCGTGGTGAACCAGAGCACCGCAACTTCTGGTTCCTGCCCCACAGCACCCTCCCTGCCTGCACAGGGAGAACACCGATGCTCCAGAGCAGGGGATTTGGCCCATCTATCTCTGCAATCACCAAAACACCCAGGCCGGTGTTGGACAGATTGTTTTGGGGTTCCTCACGTGGGACAGTGTTGCAGGACCTCCTCTTTTCATGGCTTGGGGGCTAAAAAAACCCAAGGCTGTGCAGACACAAGCAAAGCCAGGCAAGGACACCCCCACATCTACAGAACTCCCGCTCTAATGTTCATAATCAAAGTCAAGTCTTATTAGCTGCTTCCTCCCAGAAATGCTGAGAATTTGGAAAAAAAGAGTGCTATGCAAATACAGTGGCATTTAGCTGTGGCCTTTTTCCGTATGCATGCGAGGGGGGGACCTCGCTGTGGGCGCCCGTCTCCCCAGGCAAGTTGAAAGGCCACGGCAGGGACTCATGTGTTTTTAATGAAGGGGTCTGCAGGTAGGAACACCACCACCACCCCCGCCCCATCTGCTCTTCCGTTCGCTCTGGGGAGGCTCTCTTTGATAGCAGGAGCTAATTGCCGCAAACCTCCTGGGATGGGCTGTTTGGGGACTTTGAGAAAGTCATTTCAAGTAATTGCAGAAGAGGGCTATGCCGGGCTGGGATTAAACAGCATCTTGGTTGCTTTTTCAGCAGGTCCTTCCCAAGGTCCCACCAGTGAGGTCCTTCCACACAATTTCAGACTCCCAAAGGCTGGTCTGCCAGGGACCCTTACCTGAAGCCAGCTAATACATGCCCTGATGACTCCAGATAACACCAAGGATTATTTTTTAAATCACAGTATGGCTCTAAACCCAACAATTTACAAATTTTTGTACACCCAGTAGGTCAGACTCATGGTCTTGCCCAAAGCCAAAAGGACAGGCTGGCAAGGTAACTTTCCAGGAAACCATATTTAGAGGCATTTTTATATGTTTAATCTCTAAATTGTGAATTAATTGCTCCCCTAATTTGCTGGTTGCAGTGGGCAGCTTAAGCAGTCCACAGTGCTTAAGAAGTCCTTCAAAATCTTGGGATTATTTTTACAATCATAATTTTTTTTGTAATGCTCCAAATTTTGTCAGGAATTAACACTGGAGGCCTGATGAGCCCTCCTTGTCCCGGAACAGCTCTTGCTGGGAGCCACATTTACCAGGGATTTGACAGCTTCATCTACAAGTAGAAACCATCTTGTATCTCCCCTGAGACAGATGGTAAACTGCCTTTTCTAGCCACGTCACCCAAGATGGGGTATTCCGCAGCTCTGTTTCCAACAGAGGAGAAGAGCTATTGAACATCTCAGCCTTTCACGCCTGTTTCTGGATTCCCTGTCTCTGTGCAACAGTCGGGTGTTACCTGACTGCTGACGCTTTTCATTCCAGATGTTCTGGAAATGCCTCCCCGCCAGCTGAACCCTCCTCAGCCACCGCTACAGCTACTGCAGACCATCCTTGGCACTAGCCCACTTTTCATTTTGACCCCAAATATTTTATTGTTTGCTTTTTTACCTTCCCCCACGCCACAGCAAGATGCCGTTTAAATGGCAGAGAGGGGAAATTTGGTGCTTCCTGGAAAAAAATCAGTGTGTGAGGAGGGGTGGAAACGGTCCCTCATTTCTAAGCTGAGCTACTCACCCAAGGGCTCGGGTGCCGCTGCTTTTCAGCAGCCCCCAGCCTTTCCCAAATGGCCTCTGTGGGACGGAGCATGCGGGATCCGCAGGGGGAGGCGGGAGGGCAGCCCATCGCCTCCCACCGCAGCCTTGGTGCCCTGGCTCCTCGGAAGCGCCCCTCGCCCCTCGCTCTTCGCCCGCTGCAGGCCACGGCCGGCAGAATCGCCGCATTTCCCCGCAAAACCCTGCAGGTGCGATCCTCGCAGAGGACTCGGGTCCTTCCCGCTAGGTGGAGTCCGGGGGAAAACAGAAACTTCAGCGGCCACGCACAAGGGGAAGGAGGGAAATTCCCGTCTCCTGGAACGGGCTGCGGGGCTGGGAGAAACGGGGTGGGGAGCTGCGCCTGGGGCATCCCCTGTCCCGAATGCAACTAACAGGGGCATCCTTTGGCTGCCACGTTGAGCTCTTCACGGAAAAGCAGGGCAGGCTGAGCCCCGGGAGGTGACCGGTCCTTCTCGCCCGCCGCCACCGGCAGACGCTCGTTTGCAGCCGCCTTACGGAGCTGCTCAGCCCACTGCGGGGGGCTTGCACGGAATTTGTCTCTTGGATGCTCATGGTTCCCTGCGAGTGGAGGGTTAGCACGGGGAGGGCAAAAGAAGAAAAAAAGCAACTGGGCCGCTTATCGCTGCGGGGTCCCCAGGACCTCAAGTTGGAGGCAGGCGGAGGGGTGCACGCCGCAGGTCAGGCCCTGTGCGGCGCCGGAGCCTCCTTTCGCACCCTGCTCTGCCAAGCTGCCTTCTGCAGACATCTCCGTCTGCTCCGCGGGCTCAACACGAGCACACAGCTTCTGCCAAACCCACGCTAGACCTGCTGTCCCACGTGCGGGGACCCACGACCCCTTTCCCACAGAGACCCTCCCTTCCTGCATGTCCAAGCCATGTCCCAGCCCCATAGCGAGGGGACCCACAGGATGGCTGCCCATCCTCACTGCAACCACTCACAACCTGCCCCACCAGCCCCAACAGGAAAGCACAAGACGCCATGGGCCCCATTGTCCCAGCCACGATCATTTGAGCTCGTTCGTTTATTTGCTCTCCAATGGAAGCTGCAGGCTGCTGGGGACACATCCTCCTGCCCCGCTGGCATCTGCCGGCGCGGGGGCATCGCTCGCCACTCAGCAGCACCCGGAGGGACCACATGTGCCACCAGGACGGCAGGCAGGACCTGGGGCCGCCAGCTGCTCCAGCAGCTGGAAGGGATCGCAGATCTTCTCCTGGAGGGCAGAGAACAACCCAGGGCAGGATCAGGCCAGAGGGAAGCAAGAGGTATCCCCCCCTGAAAGTGGTATTCCCCCCGACTGGTTCCCCGCCAGCGGGGCAGCCCAAGCAGACCCTCCATAGCTAATGAGGGGCAGCCCCAGGGCCACTCCAGCTGCTTTTCACTGCCTCAAAGAGGATACCAAGAGCTTCTCTGGGACATGAGCTCTGCTTTTATCTGTGAAACGCCTCCTGCTTGGACAGGGACCCAAGAACGTCTCCCCCTCCCCAAGTACAAGGTTGTGTTTCAGGGACACGCAGCTGCAGGGTGTTATCTCCCTCATGTACCCATGATCCCTGCTCCCGAGCCTCTCCTGGCCCATCTGCAGGCTGGAAGGACCACTGAGGGGAGGAGGAGAGAGGCTTCCAGCAGATAGAGGTGCTTTGTGCTGCAGGGTCAGGGCTGGCAGCCAGGGCCGAACTCACATCAGCAGCTGGGAGGTGCTGGGAGAGCGATGGGGAAGAAGGACCCACAGGGACGGGGCATCACCTCCCTGGGAAAGGCTCTCCTCAGCCATCTCTTGGAGAAGGGATTAAGCAGGTCCAGCTGCCAGCCTCGGCAGCCCCCCTGGACATGTTGGGGGAGGAAGGGGTTCTCATGCCTGGTGGTTAGAGCAGACACCCGCCCCCAGTCTTTGGAGGGCTGCAACCTATGCTGGGGTGCAGTTGCCCAAACTCAGGCACCAGGCACCACCTTTGGTGCCTCATGGGCTCCTGCTTGGCCCAGAAGGACTCTGGTCTCTTGGTGTCATGCCATAGCCCTGCTGATACCCCAGGGCAACTCTTGATGGCACACGACACCACATCCTCATCCCTGAACCCAGCCGTGGAGCTGCCTGCTACCAACCTTCACCCCCTTGGGACAGCAGCCCTGTGGTGCGGTAGTGTTGGCCCCGCCAGCTCGGATCAGGAATTCCTCAGCAAACCTAGAGCTCCGCAAGATCGCAGCCATCTCAGCATCCACATCCACCACCTCTCCTTCCTGGGGACAGAGGGACAGGCACAGGGCTGGGGTCCAGGATACACAGCCCAGGGGACTCCAGCCACCTAGTCAGACAGTGGGTGGCGGGCAAAAGCAAGGTTTCCCAAAACCTTGAGAAACACCCACAACAACCAAGTAGCTGGCTCCAAACCCCCTTGTGAAGCCACCACGGATGTCCTGCTCCCACCTCCACCCCAATGCAATGCATGGGTTTGGCTGCCCCAGCCCCAGCCCTACAGACCAGGACTGCTTGATATCCTGGGTACCCTCACCCCGTACCTTGAAGGTGAAGTTGGCGTCAAACACCAGTTCTCGCTCGTGCCCCACGATCCCACCATTGTAGATGACCTGTCCTGGCCCAGCCCGGCTACTACCCGGCACCTTGAACAGGCGGAAAGTGGCAGAGACAAAGCGGCAGTCACCTGCAAGAGAGAGCATGGTGGGTTGGGGACCGAGCACCCAGATTGGGAACCATCAGAGCCTGGGATCCCAGCACAGCTCCCCACATCTGCCCAGAGCTGACGGTCCCTGGTCAGACCCTCACCGATGACATCCTCCAGCTCCTTGTCGCCGATGGTGATGGGGCTGGCAGTGACGAGGCACGGGGGGCTGAACCCCACCTCCTCAGCGATGCTGTACAGGTCTCTCCAGTACAGGGCTCCCGCCAGGCACTCCCCTGGCATGAGACAGCAGACACCGATGATGGTGGCAAAGGTCCGGTCCCCCCGTCCCATGCCACCCTCATCCCAGAGCCCTACGCACCCCACAGCACCCTGTGCTTCCGGACAGACTCGCTCAGGCACTGGTTGGCGTAGACGTCACTGAAGTACATCTCTCCCCCAGGCTGGAAGGCAGCGAGGAGTGAAGGGAGACCCCGAGAAGCAACAGGACAAAAGGTGCAGGGAGAATGGGCAACCCCCAATGCTACCCTGCTCGGGACCCTCTGCAGAGGTGTCCCCTGGCCCCATCCTGCATCCCAGCCTTGTTGAATCCCGTTTTCTGCATCCCACCAGGACCCCAATGGCAGGGCCACTCCAACCCTGCTTTGCTCCTGCTGCAGGCGCCGGCCCTGGCATTACCTTCAGCACACGGTAGGCCTCCCGCAGCACGGCCCTCTTGTCGGGAGCGAGGTTGATCACGCAGTTGGAGCTGGGGTGGAGAAGAACCGAGGCTCATTTGCACCCTCTCATATGCTCACCACCACGGGCTGCTGCAATTCCACCGGCTGCTGCACATCCCATTGCTTCATGCAGGATTTGGAGATGGCAACTTGACCATGAAAAGGGCAGTTTCTATATTCCCAAGCTCTATCTTAGACTCTGCCTTGGGATTTTTCCTTTCCTAATGTGTGCTCCTGAAGCGAGCGACCCATTGGGATGTAGACCTGGACGCCAGCCCATGGCCCCTGGCAACAGCAGGACTGGGGGTGGCAGTGCCCTACACGGTACCTACATGATAATATCGTAGCTCTCGTCAGCCAGCCCGGCATCACTCAGCTTCTCCATGTATCCCTGAAGGAACTCCACATTTGGCTTTTTGTAGCCAAACTTGTCCATGTGGTAGGCAATGTGCTTCTTCGCCACCTCAACCTGGGAGGAGGAAGGGAACGGTGGTGGGGGGATGCTGGGGGGACGAGGGGAAGCCCTGGCTCCGCGCCATACCTGGCCCTCAGTCATGTCTATCCCGGTGACATGGCCCCACTCCCCAACCATCTGGCTCAGCAGGTAGCAGTCTCTGCCGCTGCCGCTGCCCAGGTCCAGGATCCGGCACGATGTCAGGCACTCGGGGATCACCAGACCGCAGCCATAGTACCTGGGGGGATGCTGAGCTGAGCCAGATGGAGTTGCCCCCACGGTACGGGGGTCCGGGGGGCTGCAGCCCATGGGGAGGCAGCAGCAGAGGGGAGACCCCGCGGTTTACCTGGCCACCACCTCCTCGTGGACATTCTCCAGAGCATCTCTCACCGCCTTGGGAAGGGGCCTGGCCAAGGTGATGCACGCATTGGTCTTCAGGTCCGCCGACTTCTGCAGCCTTTTGCCATAGTAATCCTGAGATGGGAAGGACAGAGGCCACCAAACTATGGCAAGCTGTGCCCCAGAAGCTCTCCATGCACCAAAACGTTAGGTCCATGCCTGCGCTCAGCTGGTATGTGCCCCCGGTGCCCTCCGGCATTAGCGCTCTCATTTGCACCCAGGTGAAAATTAGGCTAACATCAAGTGTCCCTTTGCCCCCCTCCTCCCCAGCTCCCCTCACTTGCGCTCACAGACATGTCTGTGCAGTAGGGATTTAATTCCCATTTGCAGCAACTTCGCAGGCTGCAGCCCCCATTTCCCCAGCTGAAGGGGGCGCAGGGAATGAAGGCAGGGAAATGTGGGGCTCCCCAGTCCCCCCATCCCTGCAGGAAACTGGAGCAAAGCAGCCGACTGCAGCTAATGTTTTTATCTGGGCCCCGAAATGAGCTTTGTCCTCTGACGGCAGCGGGCTTCCATGGGCAGCCTGGGCTCGCCCGGGGGGGGCCAGCCAGCCACCCCGTCCCTCCGCCAGCTCCCCCCCGCGCCCCTCACCTGCACCTCCCGGTGGATCTGCTCTCCGCAGGGGGCTGCCACTGCAACGGGAACGAACGCGGGGCTGGGGCCCGACGCCACAGCGATGGGCACTACGCCAGGCCCTCCCGAAGGCCCTAAACCTCCCTCTCTTCCCTCAAATACAGGAACTCTTTTTGCCTCCCCCCCCCCCCGCCCCGAGAGAGACACACCCCCCCAAAAAAAACTTGCAGCCCAGTGGGATGCTCCTGGGGGCACATGACAGTATCCCCCCTCCCCAATATCCCCGGGTGCCCTGGAGACACGATCCCCCAAAACCTTCGCCGCAGGGCAAATCCTTCCCCCGCCCCCCCGCTTTGCCGAGAGCCCTGGCCCCAGGGGTGCCCCCGGGGAGACCCCAGCACCCCGCAGCAGGGGCCCCGGGCTGCCGTACTGCCTCGCCGCCTCCGGCTGCTGCGCCGCGGCCGCCCTCTGACCGCCCCGGGACACGCTCCGCCCCGGGACACGCTCCGCCCCGGCACCCTCCGCCGTCCCGGGACCCTCCACCGCCCCGGCACCTTCCACCGTCCCGGGAGCCCGCGCCGCCCCGGCACCTTCCGCCGCCCCGGCACCTTCCACCGTCCCGGGAGCCCGCGCCGCCCCGGCCCCCTCCGCCGCCCCGGCACCTTCCGCCGCCCCGGCCCCCTGCCCGGCCCCCCGCGCCGCCCCGCACGGCCCCAGGCACGGCGTGGGGGGAAGCTGGCCCCGCTCCCACTGGGGTGACGCTGCCGTTACCCACGGTCCGAACCTGCACCCGCACCCCCGAAAAGCCACCCACCCTGCTGCCTCCCCATCCCCAGCAGCTCCGCACCCCCCTGGCACAGCCCTGCCCCTGCTTGCCCCAAGCGCAGGTGCTCTGGCCCCTGCACGGCACGGGACTTTGGAAGGGAAAAGCCACCTACAGCAAGGACACACTGCAACTGCAAAGAAGCCCCCAGAGCTGAAGCACAATGGGGGACACCGGGGGGCCAGAGACCCACCATCCCAAACAGCCACCTTCCCTGCACAGGGACCACGAGCGATGGCATTCAGCACAGACTCTGCCGCAGTTTGGTGATGTTCAGGGTGGCTTTTATTCCCAGCAAGTGAATTACAGCTTCTCCAGCAGCTCAGGGAAAACCCTCATTCCCAAAGTGCATCTGCAAAGCTGGGGATCAGGACCCCTCCCAAGGCAAAAATAGCCACCGTGGCCCCTGGACTAACAGTGGCACCTCCAGGGGGACACCGGAGCTGTGGTGCCACCAGGTGAAACCCAAACAGGCAGTGGCACTGGTGGAGACGGTGAAATACAGCCCGGGAGAAGGCTCTGCAGCACAGGAGCCAAACTCCAGCAGTACTCCAACAGGAACGTATCAGGCCGATGCCTGCTCTCAGCCTGCCTTCTCCTATCAGCCGATGAAAAGCTCACTCGGGCAAACAAGTGCTTCCCGTGTGCTCCAAGTGCTCCAGATAAGTGACTTACCAAAAACAAGACACAGTATTTATAGCCTGGGCCTGATGTCGCTCCCTGGGGTGTGAACAGGAGCCTGGTTGCTAGTCCTCCAACACAGAGCAGTGCAGAACCGATGCTCTCCTGCCTGCTTCCCGGCCAGGCCTTTGGATACTTTCCCAACCAGATAGGAACACACACCACAGCCAAGGCTGCTTCATCAAGAGCTGGAGCAGCAGCCCAGGAAGAGGAATGCAGTTGAAGGCCGAAGGCAGTGCAGATGGGTTGGCAAGGGGATGACGTTCCAAACTCCGTCAGAGTGGAAAATAAGATAACCTCCGAGCAGGACGCTGGTCAAACCACATCCAGCTGGACCGCTGACAGAGGTGTGTGCCCAGATTCCCACTTTCAGAAATCCTGGCCTGGGACTGGCACCTCAGTCTACACTGGAGCACCTCTCTCACCCACCCAGGCACTTACAGCTCCAAATGATTAACATGCCCTAAATAAATTGCACTCTGTGCCATCTCTGTGTCTAAATACAGACCAGCATCAAACTGCAGGCACCTGTATTTAAAACCCACAGTTCAGTTTTATGCATTTCTTGCCAGGGGTGCAGGTGTGGGTTGAGCAACTCACACTACATGAGAAGTAAGTGGACACAAGAATTGCTGGGGGGAGTGAAGTTTCAGGTAAGTTTGTTTCAGTTAGGTGAGCATTCTGGAGCAGAGATGTGGATGAAGGCACGTGAGAGGGGCCCACGTGCCCAGAAACACAGACTCTGCACATATCCCAGCTGACATCCATCACCATCCAGACACAGGTCTGAACCCCGGGGTCTGGAGGGGACAGGATGCTTCGCTGCCCTCAGTGCCAGTTGAGACGTCCTCGTGCCTTCGGCTACGCTTCACTTCAGCAAGTGACTCAGCTGGTCCTGTAGGTTTGACGACTGCTCGACACTGGGGACCAAGCAAGAAGAGGTTCATGGTGAGATCTGCTCCCCAGACCATGGCGTGCTGCCTGCACCCAAGGCACCAGAACAGCTCTAGCGCTGACACTACAGCAATGAGACACCCTGGGGTTCCCCAACGCACCCGTGTGTCCCCAGAGGCCAAACCTCATCTTGTGCACCCATAAGCAGACAGCTCTGCTCTACACAACCCTCATCTCCTGTCACAAACAACCTTACAGGCTCTATCGTGTTAATGAAACAAAGGGAAGTTTTGGTGTAAATCATCCCTTCAACTCAAATCTCATCTCTTCACAATACTGAAACACTACCTCGCTGGGCCAGCATCTGTTTCAAAGGCAGCTGCAAAAACCTTTTTGCTCTGTTTTCCCTCACCCTACTCCATCACTTTTCCCTCTCCCATGTCCCCCGGGTCTTCCTGGCATTCCTTCAGCTGAGTACTCACTTTTTCTGAATTGCTTCTTGCCTAGATGAGAAAAGAAGACAAAAAGAGCATTAGAAAAACAAAATCTCAGCAACAAGGTTCATGTTAAGTTGAAGGAAAGGGACTTGATCAAGGGCTCAGGAGGCCAAAACCCCGGTGTGTTTCTGGATTAAGTCCTGAGAGGACAGCAGCAGCACTGGCTTCTCCCCCTTAGCCCCAGATGCGTCACACACTCTCACAGGAGACACAGCGCATGGCAAACAGGAGGCAAAAATCTCATCTCCCACCCCAAAACAGCCTAAACTCCAGCAGAGCTGGAGAGGGCTGGAAGATCCCAGCTCCAGGGTCTGCTCAGCTTTGCGGAGCCAGGCAAGAGGGATCGGTCTGAGTGGGCTTCATGCAAAGTCTTTAAGTAGAAAGAAAAGGATTGAGGGATCCACTCAGCTCCCCAGAGGTGTTCTCTACTTACTGGTACTGTAGATGAGTTGTTATTATGGCCATTTTCCTTAAACTCTGTGGAGAACAAGACAAAGAATAAAAGTGTGATGGGAGCAGTTCAGCAGAATCACAGGGCAAGCTGTCCCAATGCCCCGGGGAGTTCCTCCAGCACCGCCATCACTGTACCATTGCACCACCTCTGAAACACCCCCACCAGTATCCGTCAGCAGTGGCATGCTCCCCTCTTCTTTCCCAATGACAGGCACAGACACTAAGTGCTTTGTTTCAACCCATGGTCCCTTGAGCCTTCTGGTACAGATGGCACAGCTTTAGGGCTGGCTTGAGCTGCAGGATGCTGGAAGGCCAGCAGCACACATGGGTTTGAAGAAGCACTAAATTATTCTGGCCACCAGCCCTGCTGCCTGAACTCATATATTTCATTACAGGGCTCCAGTACTCTGCTTGCATATCTCTTCTTATAACCCTCCTCTCCTCCTGTCCGCTAGAAACACTGTTGCTCTACCAGACAAACACAGCTTACGTCTTCCGAGTGCAGGATGGCATCTTCTTGCATCACCATGTTTCTAGCAGCTTGACCCAGGAGCTGAAAGACAAACGCGCACACCAGAGTGAGAGGCAGCACCTCTGCGTTCCCCGGGACGCTCGTGATGGCCGCACAGCAGACCTGCACGCAAGGCTGATGGTCCGGGAGCCCCAGGTGACACTTGTGGGGAGCACAGTGGTGCGGTGCCCAGCCCTCAGGGCACACCGGCGCAGGAAGGGCCCGAGGCACCGCTCCAGCCTGTCACCCTGCAGAGCTGCCATGCGCTGAAGGCAGCCTCCCGCCTCCCACCGCTTCCCCGGCGCTGCCAGAGACACCCGCGGCCCAAGTGCCCTTCGGCGGTGCCCCTCCGGCACAGCCATGGCCGTAGGCCGGGCCGCGTTGTGCCCGTCCCCTGCCCAGTCCCAGGGATGTCCCCCGTCCCCTGGACTACGGCTCCCAGCATGCCGCGCGCCACCACAGACTACGGCTCCTAGCATGCCCCGCGCCGGGCCGCCGCTCCCGCTCCGCAGCCGGCAGGGCTGGGCCGGGCGGCGGGCCGGGCCCTGGAGCCTGCACCCGCCGCTCACCTCGGCGCTGCGGGAGCCCTTCAGCACCTGCTTGGTGAGGGCGATCACGTCGGTGCCGCAGCTCGTCACCTTCTCGGTCAGAAGCCCCTTCACCGAGTGGCCGAAGCGCGCCTGGGCGTCCGCCGCGCCCCCCGCCGCCATCTTGCCCCGCCCGCTCCCCGCCGGACGCCGCTACGGCGAGCGCCGGGGGCCAGAAGAGCCGAGAAGGCGCAGGGCCCGCGGCGGGCGGGGGCATCGCTCGCCCTCGGGGCTCTTCTCCCCCCGTGGCCTCTCCCAGGACACCTCCGACTCGGACATCACCCTGGGCACGGGCACCCCGGGGTGCCCAGCACTGATCAGTGCTGACCAGGGCTGCACAAGGCTTCTCAGCACTGACTAGTGCTTGCCCGGGGCCGACCAGTGTTTCTTAGGGGCTGCCCAGTGCCCACCAACGCCGATCACGGCTGCCCACCGCTGCCCATTGCTGCCCAGCACTGACCAGGGCTGACGATCAGGGCTGACTAATGCCCCCAGCCCAGTGCTTGCCCAGCACTACCTAGTGCTGCCCAGGGCTTCTCAGCACTCCCCAGTGCTGCCCAGTGCCGCCCAGTGCCCCAGCCCCATGCTGCCCGTCCCCTCCCAGGCACATGGAGGGGCTCCCAGGCTGGGAACGGACCCCAGTGTCCCTTCCCCATCTGCGCTCATGGCCCCCAGGGGAGACCCCGAGGGCTCAGCTGCCCCCACACCCCTGGGAACAGAGCCCCGAGGAAGGATCCATCCCTGGGCGTCCCCTGGCCCGCAGCCCGCTGGACGTGGCTCCCCCACAGCCACCCGGTGCGGCCATGGCCCCCCTGCCCTCGCCCCCCCCCTCCCCCCCAGGTGCCCAGCTGCAGAGCTGGCCACAGGCCCAGCGCCCGGTTCCCCCCCTCCCCATCTCACTCGATAAGGAGCCGAGCCCGCCTTGGGGTCAAGGCAACGACCCTGCAGCCGGTATAAAGGCCCCCCGCACTGCCACAGACCCACAGCCGGCCCCACCATGCTGCTGCTGGGCGCCCTGCTGCTGGCCCTGGCCCTGCTCTGCGCCTGGGGGCTGGCACGCCGGCGAGCCACCTCGGGGACGGTGACGGGGCGTCCGCAGACCCTGCCGGCCCTGCCGCTGGTGGGGAGCCTGCTGCAGCTGGCCGGGCACCCCCAGCTCCACCTGCGGCTCTGGAGCCTGCAGAGCCGCTACGGCAGCCTCTACGCCCTCTGGATGGGCTCCCACTACGTGGTGGTGGTGAACAGCTACCAGCACGCCAGGGAGGTGCTGCTGAAGAAGGGGAAGGCTTTCGCCGGACGGCCCCGCACCGTGAGTTGGCAGCAGGTTTTGGGGGGACCTCCTCCCACTGCGGCATGGGGTGAGGCAGGGGATGCTCCCAGGAAAGGCAACGGCAGCCGGCAGGGTCCATCACCTCTCCCCATCCTGCCTGCAACAGGGCAACAGCGGGGGCAGCCCCTCTCTGCCCTGTTCCCCAGGACGAATCCCATGCATTCTCTATCTGGAGGGTGCGCATTCTTCCCCAGGGCTGGCTGCACCTCAGGGCATGGGGACGTGTGTTCGGGTACCACCAGCCTCCCTGTCCCCCCCTTAGTTTCCTGGGCACCCCAGCCCCTAACCCTGGCATCTGTCCCCAGACCTCTCCATTGCTCCTCGGGGCAGGGAAAGCAAAGCTCATGGCCCAGGCTTTGCCTGCCAGCGCTGACCACCAGCCCCCTGGACCATCCCTGGGATGTGACGAGATGATCATCCACCCCCCAGCATCACCCCTCTCCAGCACACAGCCCCCACAGGGCTGCCCTGCAGCAGGGTGACCCCAAGGCTCCTGTCCCACAGGTGACCACGGACCTGCTGTCCCGGGGGGGCAAGGACATCGCCTTTGCCAGCTACGGGCCCCTCTGGAAGTTCCAGCGCAAGTTAGTGCACGCCGCCCTCTCCATGTTCGGGGAGGGCTCGCTCGCCCTCGAGAGGATCAGTAAGTGCCCCCCGCCACCCCCCGGGCTCCCTCCTGCCTCTGCCTCCCTCCTGCGCCTGACCCGGGCTGGACTTTTCCCTTCTCCATGCCCTGATCCCCTGGGAACCAAGGGGTGACTCATTGGCTCAGCCCAAACCCCCCCAGTTTGCCTAGCGGGGGCTCAGTTCCTCTCCTTCCATCACCTGTACTTTACCGACACCTCTCCCTGTGCATTTTCCACTCTGAGCTTTGCCTCCCCTCACTCACAGCTGGGGGAAACTGAGGCACGGAGCCAGCTCCTGGCCTCCTGGACTCCCTGGTCCACCCGGCAGGAGCATCATGCCGCACATGGAGACTTCCCTGCATGTCTCCGTCCTCTCTGCTCCTCCCCAGCACCCAGCATCGTCCCTTCTGCCCATCCCAGCCCCTCAGGGGTCAGCCCTGGCTGGGGGTGCTGTCTGTAGGCTACACACCCCGAATGAGTGGGGGGCCCCTCCTTCCAGCCCCCAGCTGCCCCCTCCACCCCCTCAGCTTCACCATCACCCCCTCGCCTGACTCTCCCCTCTGCCCCAGTCTGCCGGGAGGCTGCCTCCCTGTGTGACACGCTCAGCGCTGTGCAGGATACGGCCCTGGACATGGCCCCCGAGCTCACACGGGCCGTCACCAACGTGGTCTGCTCGCTCTGCTTCAACTCCTCGTACCGGCGCGGGGACCCCGAGTTCGAGGCCATGCTGGAGTACAGCCAGGGTATCGTGGACACCGTGGCCAGGGAGAGCTTGGTGGACATCTTCCCCTGGCTCCAGGTGAGCAGGGACATGAGGACTGTCTGTTCCTCTCACCTCGGATGAGAGGAAGGAGCTGGGATGTGTCCTGCAGGAGGGGGCTACCTGAGCCCCCAGGGTTAGGAGGGTCCCTGCCCTGGTGTCCCACAAGAGCCAGTACCCTGCTGGGCACAGAGTGAGTGCCTGGGGGCCTGTAGAGGCTGGGCTGAGCTGGAGACCCTTGCTGTGATGGGGCTTTTCTTCCCCAGATCTTCCCCAACAAGGACCTGGCCCTGCTGAAGAGATGCCTCAAGGTCCGTGACCAGCTGCTCCAGCAGAAGTTCACCGAACACAAGGTGCCAATGGGGTCAGGACAAGGAGGTGCTCTGGAGCTGTAGGATGCTGGAGCTGGGGTGGAGGGGACCGTGCCCAGGACAGCCCAGCTCACGTGTGTCCCCTGGCAGGAAGCCTTCTGCGGGGACACCGTAAGGGACCTCATGGACGCCCTCCTGAAAGTGAGAATCAGTGCAGAGAACAGCAGCCCCCCAGGAACGGGGCTGGAGCTGACTGATGACCACCTCCTCATGACAGTGGGGGACATCTTCGGGGCCGGCGTGGAGACCACCACAACTGTGCTCAAATGGGCTGTGCTCTACCTGCTCCACTACCCCGAGGTAGGGTCTGCACCCCATGGTGGGGGGCCTGAGCTCCCTCCAACACCAGGGACATCGTGTGGGGCTTTGAGCAAGCCACGTGCCAAGGGAGATACCAGGATTTGGGAATAAGCAGCATCAGGCTGTGAGCATTTTATTTCTGCCCTGCACAACCTGCCAGGACATGCTGGTGATGCTGGGTGTACCCCACCGCCATGGGGAGCCCCCCCCACAGGTCAGCCCCCTCCCCAGGCTCATGCCCCAGCCCTTGTTTCCCTCCCAGGTCCAGAGGAAGATCCAGGAGGAGATGGACCAGAAAATTGGTCTGGCGCGTCACCCCCACCTCAGTGACCGCCCGCTGCTGCCCTACCTGGAGGCCACCATCAGCGAAGTGCTGCGCATCCGGCCCGTGTCCCCTCTGCTCATCCCGCACGTGTCCCTCGCTGACACCAGGTGAGACCCCATGGGGTGCAGCCAGGACACGGGCAGAGACCGTGGGAGGGAGCGACTGTCTCACTCCGCGTTTGCCTTGCAGCATCGGGGAATACTCCATCCCCAAGGGCACTAGGGTCGTCATCAACCTCTGGTCTGTGCACCACGACGAGAAGGAGTGGGACAAACCCGAGGAGTTCAACCCCGGTGGGTTGGGTGCTCCCCGTCCTCCCCCGGGGGGTAGGGGACGGTGGGGTGGGCGCAGCAGGAGAGGCTGGGCCCAGGGGGGCTTGGTGGTGGGAGGTCGGATCCTGCTCCCCATCCCGGCTGCAGCATTCGCACCATCTCTGCTCTTGCAGCTCATGGGAGGGACACACATGTGATGAACACGGGCAGGTCTCAGGCAGAAGGGACCAATCGCTGCCGACACCAATGGTGCCCCTTCCCCTTGCAGGCCGCTTCCTGGACGAGCGGGGCCAGCACATCCACTCGCCCTCGCCCAGCTACCTGCCCTTCGGGGCCGGGATCCGTGTCTGCCTGGGCGAAGTCCTGGCCAAGATGGAGCTCTTCCTCTTCCTGGCCTGGGTGCTGCAGAGGTTCACGCTCGAGTGCCCCGAGGAGCAGCCCCTGCCCTCGCTGGAGGGCAAGTTTGGCGTCGTGCTGCAGGTGCAGAAGTTTAAAGTGAAGGCCAGGCTGCGGGACGCTTGGCGAGCGGCAGCGTGATGGGGATGAGCCCTGGATCTGGGCAGTGGTGGGGTGGGGTGGGATGGGGCAGGACCATAGAGGCCGTGCCTGCCTGCCCCGTGGATGCGGGGTTGTCTGGATAAAGCTTTCCCAACGCAGCGTGGCTCCGGCTGTTTTTTAGGCAGGCAATGGAGGGCAGGAAGAGGTGGGAAGGTGCCTGAGATGTATGGTGGCCCCACAACTTTGTGTGAGCACTGGGCTGAGCTGGGAGGCCATGGCCCCTCTGCAGAGCTGCTAACGCAAACAGCCCCTTCGCCCCCCCAGGGATGTGGGGTGGGGGGCCCCATCCAGGGTCAACCACGAGCCATGGAGACCAGCCACCTGGGTAGCTGGTGGGGGGAGAAGGGGAAAGCGACCAGTGGGCAGTTCGGGTGTTAGCGGTGCCTGGCGGCTGTGACCCTGGGTGGGTGACCCCGGGTAGGTGTAGTGACTTGGGCTGGTCTCTGCCTCAGTTTCCCTGCTGGGAGCAGGAAGAACAAACGCGACGCAGGCTGGGAGCTGAGCCCACCAGGGGGGGCAGGCAGAGCTCCCCCAGCCCTGCCTTCCCCCGCCCCGTCCCAGGGCAGCGTGTCCCCACCGGTGGGAACCCCGCCTGCTCCTTGCGGGGAAAAAGAAGGAAACATCTTGGAGGTTACTGCAGTTTCAGCTCCCACACGGCAGCTTCTCCCGCGGTACGCAGGCACACGCTGCTGCTGGCACATGTGTGCACTTACACGCAAAACCACAGGGATGCACACATACATATACACACACGTACGTGGTTGTATGCACACACGCAGCCCCTTCCAGACGGGACACGAGCGCCCTGTAGGGCCGCAGGGCTCTCCGACCCCGTCCTGCACACGAGCTGCTGTGGGGAAGCGCAGGCAGCCCCAGCTCTGGCCGAAATTGGGGGCTCCCGTCGCTCCAGGACACCCAGGAGCACCCAAAGGTGCCCGGACCCCATGGGCTGAGCTCAGCTGCAGCCCCCCAGGCCCAGCGCGCCAGCACCATGGAGCCGGGGGCTGCTGGCAGTCATCGTGCAGCAACGCAGCATCTCCCACCTGCACGGCATCCCCAGCACCGACACTCACTGTCTGGCTGGATTATGGCTGTCACTTTGAGCAGCGTAACCTTCCCGTGTTCGCTTTCACCGAAAACCACCGTGCCGTGGAGGGCAGCATGCAATTAGGTTTCTGGTTCTCTATTACTTGACCTCTTAATATTTAACTAAATGGCAACACAGCTATGGCTCAGGGCACCTGGAGGGAAAGCAGCCAGGGCGGAGGGGAAAACCCTGCACAGCCCCGACACGGTGTGACACCCCAGCCCTGCACACCCCCACGTTTCCCCTTTTCTATTTCCCCCTGCCCTCTCTCTTGCCAGCGGGCAGCAAAACTGACATGAAGCTTCCCCACCACTCAACTCTCTACTCCGTGTGTCGAAGTGCACATTTTCTTTTGAACCGCCAGCACTTCGTGTTCATCAGCCTCCTCGCCGCTCGGCGTCTGATGCCAAATGGGTCCCATCAGCCCATGGCACGGCCCCGGGCCAATGAAGGCAATGGGTTTGCAGCCTGGCACAGCACCGGGAGCATCTTCTCTCCTCCCAGTCCATTCTCCTGGGGGCTCGGGGCAGTACGGAGGAGCAGGAGGAAGAACCACCTTGCACACGCCTGCCCCGGGGTGATCTGTGAGCTGACCCACCAGCCGCGGGGCAGAGGGGAGCACGGCAGGAGCCCAGCCCCGCTGCTGCTGCGTGGAGTCTCTGCTGGCTTGTAAGGGCTGCGCCCCACACTCCTTCCCGCTCCCCTGCCCATTTCCATCACAGCAGGGGTGCCGCTGGGTTTCCAATCCCTCCACCTCTGCCAGAGCAGGCTGAAGCTGGGTAGGTGAGGGGCAACTGGGCTCAGAGCGGGTTTGGGGAAAACTTGGCTAAACAGGATGCTCTAGGCTTCCCCGGGGACTGGCACCTCCATGCCAGCCTGGTCCTTCCCCTGCCCCAGACCCTGTCCCTGGCAGCACGTGCCAGCGAGGAGGCTCCTCTCCTGTCTCCTGCAGTCACCAGTAACCGCAGCATCCCCATGCCTCCAGGAGCCTGGGACATCCTGCGTCTCTGTGCCCCTTTGCCAGGGCGCTGCGTTTGCTCTCAGAAGGGTTTTTTCTCCTTCCCAGAGTCCGCACAGGGCTGGCACCTTGCCCACACGTTGCCATTGCCGAGGTGCTCGCAGCAAGGTGTGCGCACTCAAGGCCAGACATTACCTTGAGGCAGAAACGGGGACTTTGGGACCGGGGGATGTTTCTAAACCAGAGAACACCTCCCACCGCCAATGCTTGCACAAAGCTCCCATTCCAGCTGGCTTTCCTCATTCTCCAGGGCAGGCACATACTGTCCCTGGGCCCAGAGACCAGCCACGTGCCGCAAACCCCGTCACGCTGAGCCTGGCCCCACCACGGGGCATCTTCCCCCTTGCCCTATCCCGCCTCCTCCCAGCCGGCTGCCATGGGGGGGTTCAGTACCCAGCACCAGCTGCCCGGCACCTTGTGAGCTGGTAAACAGCCGTGGGCATGGCTGCTCCCCGCTCCGGGAACGGGCAGAGACGCTGCTGAATCATCGGGCTGGTATTTACGTCCTGACAGCTGCTCCGGGGCCGCGCTGCTGCGCCCGGACCCCAGACCCCAACAGAGAGCTTCACCTGGGCGGCTGGTGGCGGGGCACGGCCAGATCCAGTCCCCCCCCGACCTCGCCTTCTGCCCCTCTGAGCCCCCCAAAGAAGTCGGGGTCCCTCGAGACACACAAATTCACCACCTTGGATGAGCCTTTTGGCTTTGTTCAGACCTAGCACTGGGAAGCCCAGCAACCCAAAAACTGGGGGGATGAGGTGGCCATGCCCACGGGAGAGACAGGGGGAACCTCAGCATCTGCCACCGGGTTTCCGCCAGCCAAGGGTGGGCAGCCACGGGGAACGCCAAGGCTTTTGCCGCTGAAATCATCCCCCTGCTGTAATGACTTGGGCCCCACTGGGTCCCTGCCCTCCCCTTGTGTCCACTCGGGGTCTTTGCAGAGGGGGAACCAGGACAGGAGGGAGCGGTGCCAAAGGGCTGGGAGGGCAGCTCGGGTGTGGGGGGGTCAGGAACCAGCTGCTCCATCTCCCTGCAGTGCAGACGGTCTGCAAGAGAGGAACCAGTGACGGTGGAAAAGATGAAGCTTTTTCACTCACGGCTGTTCCCACGCCGTACCCCATAAAGCAGAGGCACAGCTCGCCCAGGGGGAACCCGAGCCCTTCCATCCCACGGACTGGTTTTGGGGGGCGCAGCCACCCCCCACAGGGCTCGGCTGACCCAGCTGCGCCACAGGGCTCAGCTCAGGAGCCCTCCACCTTTGCGGGGCTTCACTTTGCACCAAGCGCCGGCCGGCGCTGGACTGTGCCGGCTGGAGAGCCACGGCCGGCACAGGCGGAGCGGGCGACGCTGGGAATACCTGCGGGCTCTGCGGCGGGCACGGGGCCAGGCGAGCTGAGTAAGCACAAACCTCGGGACACAGCTGTTCGCCAGCCGAAAACAAATGGAGAAACAAGCCGGCAGGCTGCGTTCCCCCCCGGCACGGAGACAGCAGCGCTTGCACCACCGCCGGCACGGCCCTGCTGCGGGCACCAGGCCCATCTGATAAAAAACAGCAAGGGAGGAGGGAACCAGCTCTGACGAAGAGCGGACACTCATCCCGGCCTTCCCAGCACTTACCTCCAGCTGGGGGGCTGCCGGACTGGCCCCCCTTCCTGGCCCGGTCCAGGCTTTTCCTATATAAACAAAATAATAATAAAAAAAAATAAGATGGGGAAAAAACCTCCCCGGGTGTGTCTGTTGCGTAGGGAGGGAGAGCAGGGGCCAGGAGTCAGCGGCTTGGGGGAGAGGCCAAGGGGGTTTATTCACCGGAGCGGGACCGTGCCCCGGCTCCCTGCCAAGCTCTGCTGGGACCGGGTGACGGCAGGACGAGCCCGGCCGGGATGCGCGGAGGAGAAGAGGATATTTGGCTGTGGGAGGCCGGGCTGCGTGGGGCAGGAGGTGAGCACAGCCCAGACCCCAGGGGGCGAGGGGCAGACGGGGAGCCCAGAGCTCCCATGGCCCGGCAGCACAGCCCCACGCCTTCTGCCGAGCCTGCTGATTTTCCTTCCGTCCTGGAAGCTTGCTCAGGTTTCCTGCCTCAGGAAGTTTTCGATGACTACGTGTAACGCCGAAGCTGAACTGCGCCTCAGCTTTCCTTAGCCTACAGTTAGGCAGGTACAGGCTCTGGGCGCAGGCTGCCGGCAAGCACCGAGACACATGGCTCCCTCCTCCTCCTCCTCCATCTTCAGCCAACACCCATCCACTGGGTTGTACAAACACGCGACGATACGCTACAGGAAAATCACACGGGTGTTCCTGAGGGGGAGTTTGCGTCGTCGGAGACGAAGAAGCCCTCAGGAACAGCGAGGCAATGCCGCAGCACCCGCTGCTGTGCCCTAGGGAACCCTCTCGCTGAGCCACCGCAGGGTGCTCCGCAGCGCCGGGCCCCAGGCCACGCACCCCGAGCCCGCCAGGACGCCCGCTGGGTCCTTGCCCTCGCAGACAATTGCAGCGGCCGAAAACATGCGGCATAAGCAGCACTGCACTGCCACGGGCTCTAGCAAAAAGAGACTGCAAGTATTATTGGCATCAACACTTAACAGCACGTTGTAAAGAAAAACACTGAGCAGTGAGTTGACATTAATTTGCTCTCAATCGTGCTGCCCTGTTTGCAACTCAGCTTTGGAACGACGTATTCACAACTCCCATGAAACACTCACCCTTCATAGCTGGAAAGGGGTGCGCTTTGCTGCTCCTGTGTTAGGGATGCACACCCGTGTCCTCACATCTCCAGCCTGCATTCGGAGAAGAGCTCTGTTCGGGCTGCACTGGCTTTCTACAACGGGATTCACGTGAGGATTCACCTTTCTAAAGCTCCGAAGCTGGCGCTTTGGGAGTCCTTTGCCTGCCCGTGTTTCCTCCCCTGAAGAGGCACCAGCCGAGATGTCTCCGAGGAGCTCACCTGCCCAGTCCTGCCCTGCACCACTCCTCCTCCCCACACCAGCCACCCCCAGTCCAGGTCTAAAAGCCTGAACGACTGAGAGCCACAGATAGTCCTGCTCCTCCTCAGGCACATGGGAGCTCGAGACAGGGTTTGTGCCCTGTTTCTTTCTTTATGGTCTTTAAAAGCCTGAAAAACCTCCAGGAGTCACAGAACAGGCACATCACTGCTGCTTCCTGTCTTTTTAAGATTAGAAACACCATCTTGGCTTACTGGTACTCACCTCCATCCAGAGAAGAAGTGGGGGGTTTCCCCTGCCCTTAGTGGGATGTCACGAAAGCAAACATGGAGATTTGTGTCTTAGGCCAACAGAAGTCTTGGCAAAGGGTCTCCCACGGGGCCGTCCTCAGGATTTACAGCAGTAAAACCCACTCCGTTAAGGACTGATGTGCTTTTTTAGCTTCCTCTGTGGTGCGAGGAACAAAGCCAGGTGCCAATACATACAGAATTCCTAGGGGTGGCACTGGGGATCTTTAATTCTCTTCTCAAAAGATACATGCGGTCGGTGAACACAGCTGGAAGCTGCAGAGCGAGCCAGCCCAGCCCTGGGGCACACACAGCCCCTCTGTCACCACTCACGCTCCAGGCATCCGGGAACCAGGTCTCCTGAATCCAAATCAAAGTCCTTCATTCTTAAGAGCGCCCCAGGACACAAACTTCATCCTTCATCAGCTGTTCTGATGGCAGAGAAACGCTGTGACGGGCAAAGGAGTGAGATTCTCCTAACCCTTGTAAGGTAAAAGCGCTCTCCTCAAACACGTGGGTAAAATACTGCAATAAGCACCACTTGCCTTGCTCTGTCATCTGTATCCAGCACAGTGCTACATACCTCCACTTAAAGAAACAAAACCACAAACTAAAGACAAATCTTGTTCTTAATTCACAAAATGATACACATACACACGGGCAAGTTATCAGAAAAGGCATTATATTTTGGTTTCCACCTTATTTAAAACTGATTTTGGTTTGCAATCAATCAAATCTGAATATGTCTGAGTTCAGTTTTCAATTTTTTTTTTTTCCCCATAACAGTAATGATCTGGACGACCATAATTATAAAAGGGACGGGGAGAAAACCCGAGAACAAGAGAACAAGATACATAGTCTGAACTGTGCTCTCTTCCACACGAGCACTCTAGGGAATGTTAGTTTCAGCTCTTCCTTGTTTGCTTTGTTGTTTTTTTTTTCCTTCAGGTTGTTACTAACAAAATCTCTACCATTTATTAAAGCAAAGCTACAGTAAATTTTCTTGCAGTCTTACAGCAGGTTTTCATATTACCAGTAGGACTCGCATGCATGGATTGCAGTCACACACACACGCTCACAGACATTATACAGTAGCCAGTTGCCACCATAAAAAAAAAAAAAAAGAAAGAAAAAAGAAAACAGACATTCGTTTCTTTTAAGTGGTCAACATTAGAATCGCACCAAACTTCTGGATCAGAAAAAAAAAAAATAATAAAATACTGCACAGGTCTTCCACATCTACACGGTAAGTCATCCCTTCGCAATGGACGGAGCTCTCGTCTCCATTTGTTCAACATGCATCGCTGAAGCTTGAAGGCACGCTGGCCAAAGAGAGCCCTGTTCTTTTTTTGTCATCTTAACTCCAGTGTGCTGCTCTCGGGGTGCAAAAAAAGGAAAAAAATAAAGCCAAGCCCTTTTGCAGCACACCGGGAAAAGGTCATTCGGAGACCACAGTACTTGGAAGGCAGCCCAGCTGCCTGGATTCTACTTCTAACTGTGCTCTTGGAGGCATTGAAGGAATATGCTCGTCTTGAAAAGTGACATATAAAGGCAAATTTCTGCAAACCCTTTCTTTTCAAACTGCTTACGGTAGACTAACACTCCTTCTGGAAGAAACTGGTCCTTCAGTCACCAGCTTCAAGTGGGAAATTTCCTACCTGCTGTCTTAAACACTGAAGCACCAGAGGTTACAGGGCTGATGTGTTCAGGCATTCATCAGCTTTGGGAAAACTTAACAACCCACAAAAAAAAGGAAAGAAAGAAAGAAAAAAGAAAGAAAGAAAGAAAAGAAATCCCCAATGCCTCAAGAGCATTATATCAAACCAGAACTCTTGGGCTACTGACTGCCGGCACTGTCAGAAGCTGCTTGCTTCTGGGAAGACACCTGGAGGTTGAAGCCTTACGGTGATTTCGTATCCTCCCAGGGTGAGATTTGCTGAGCTTTACTGATTGCGAGATAAAGCAGTGTTTTGGAAAACTAAAACCAACAAACTCATAATAACCATCACCAAAATCACCATTGGGAAAGTTCCATTTCTTAGAAGGTCTCATTGAGAAACATCAGTCCCTGCCCCACGGAGCAGTACGGACACGATTAACAAAACCCAGAGCGACCCGTCCCCCGCAAGCCGGGCCTTCGGGAACTAGTCCCCGAATTATATTGGAGGATGAGAAAGAAAAAGAAACTAAAAAAAAAAAAAAAAAAGGTTGTATCACCTTTTCCTCCTGTTAAAAGTTTTAATCCTTTTATTCCACTTTTATTTCTTTTGTTTTTTTCCCCCGATTCTCCCTTCCGCTCTGCCACCTTAGCTGGGAGAGTTATTGGTACGAGAGTTTGGAGAGTCCTGCTCATTTATTGTGTTCAAGAGTACACACACCGGCTGCCGGGGCAGGTGGTGGTGGCTGTGTTCACGGTGCTGCTCTTCCACGGCATTAAAAAGCCCTTCCTCCTCGTCCCCGTGGGGGTGGCCACTGCAGCTGTCGCAGAAGTCCAGAGGCCCGTCCAGAGCATCATCGATGAGCCCGTCGAACTCCTTGAGGTCGTCGTCGTGATGGCCCCGGTTGCATACACAGACTTCGATGCCCGAGTCACCGGTGAAACGGCGCTGCCTGCCCGGCGTCTTGTCCTTCACGTCGGGAATGGCGCTGCTGTGCTCTAAGCTCTCAGAGCTGTAACCTTTTAGCAGTTCCTCCTTGCACTCCGTATCCTTATCGGGACCGGCCCTCTCCACTAGCTCAGCTCCCGTGCTGGTACCACCGGGCTCGACGCTTTGCATTTTGGCAACTGCTCGCTCAACCAGCGTGGTGGAGGAGGGCTCGGGCTCCCCGAGGCCGGGGCACCCGGTGTTGTCAGTACTGCTGTTATTGCCGCTGGGCGCTGCTGAGCTGCTCTGCGCTGGCTGCAGGTTCCTTGGCGTGTCTGGGATTGTGCTACTGCTGCCTGCTGGGACACACTGCTGATGTAAGGCACTATATGGCGGTGGGGGGGTCGGCGGTCGGTTCACCACTTCCTCATAGGGAGGTAGTAAATAATTTGGCAAAAACCCTAAAAGTGGGAGAGAAGGAAGAGAAGTTATTTCATGCACAGCTTATCTCAGGAAACGAGTCACTAACACAGGTCGTTATGTCATTTGTCATCTACCAGCGAACAGCTCAAGGGGCTTTACAAGCGGTGCCAAAACCTGGCCCAAATGAGACACGTCATGTTTTGGAGAAGCAGCAACGGCAGCACAGGAGGGCACCATTACAGGAGGAGATGGACACAGTCGGGAACGGCAGCCTGATCTCTCTACTCTATGCTTAGCGCTACCAGGCAAACCTTCCCCCGCTGCCCTGCACCCCAATACAGCCCCATGAACCACACCAAGGGATGGCCTGCGTTGGCTGGAGGGAACAACCTGGGAGATAACTCGCCAGCCCTCTCCAACACTGGCTTCTCAGCTGAGTTCCCACTTTCAAGAGAAGATTTCATCTCACAAAGCTTTGTGCAAATACGAAAAGACAAGAGCAGTTACAAGGAACTTAGGATCCTGGTTTTTGGTTGTTGTTTTAATGCTGGATTCAGTTTTTCAGTTTTATTTTTATCAGAATAAATTGGTAGTACTGGCAAGACAGTTTGGTTTATTGTACTACCAGCCCCTCACATCTATGAAAGATTTTGTTTATTTCTTAAGAGGCAACAAAATAGTCTAAATAAACAGAATGGACTTAAATACTGGAAAGATTTAAAGATAACACTGCGATTTTCCATGTGCAATTGCGTATACCTGGGGCTTGGGAGGAAAGCGCTGCTGGGGATTATTTCTGAGGTGGCTGCAAGAGTTTAAGGAGAAAAAGCAAGTTCATACACGCAATTCAACAGTCCATTACGGGAAACTCAGTTATGGTACCTCCAGTCAAAAGGCTGAGAATCGCTGTAGCAGGGCACGAATGAAACAACAAAGTGATTGTACTTTCGCTGAGCCGTGGGCAACAGCTCCTTCGTGCAAAGTCCTTGGGCAGCTCACCAGCAGGCTCATCTGGGAACCGCAGCACAGGGCGGGAGCCAGCATGGTTCCTGCTGAGGCACCACTTCCACCCAGCCTCTGTGACCAAATTTCGTGAAGCCACTTCCCACACTTCAGTCCCACCAGCAGCAAGTGCAGGCTGGAAATGAGGAGCATCCATAAAGTCTTGAACGAGGTATTTTATGAACGTTCCCAGAAAAACACCCAGGGGATCACTGCACTCACAGAGCCAGATCAAGGGTGGGTGGAAGGTGGTGTCGTTCAACTCCAGACTCAAGGGGGCTCAAATGCACCCAGCAGCTGGAATGAGTCACCTCCTCTCTACAAGCCAAGGTTAGCCAGCAAAGCTGTCCCCCACCTCTTGCTGAGCCCAACCACTGCTCCCCGCTTCCACCCAACATGGGAAACTCGCTGCTGCCCTGCTCCCCATGACCTCCAGGAAAAACGGTACGAGGTACATACGGAAATAAAACGGCAGGGCTGAATAGTTATGGGCTTCCCGGTAAGCGATCAGGTTGATCTCGTGTTGCCGCTGCTGGGCCTGGAGACGATGCTTGGTGCGTCGGTGATGGCAAACACAACAGCAGCTGAGGATGATGATGATGGTCCACACCAGCCAAAACCCTGCAGCGGGGGAGAACAAACGTTAGCCACAGCGCAAGAGCCACATCCAAACCCAGGAAACCCCACAAAGGCGATGGAGAAGATCATCAGAAAGCCTAGATCTGAACCCCACAAGGCTCTAAAGGCAGAAATACATGTTGTGCCAGGAGGCTTCAACATGGACCTGCCTGCACAGGTGGCAGCCTTGACAGAACTGGGTAACTCTGTACACACTTTGGTACAACGTGGAGTTTGTTCAATAGGTACAACTCTGGAGGATAATGAAATGTGGAGACAGGGCTAAGTTCTCCGCCACATCGCTCCCACCCCTTCGATATCCTTTCTTCTAGCCAAAAATATGAGCAGAGCTGTGAATAGCATCGAACTTGCCTCCCACAGCCACTTCGGTTTGAAAATAACAATCAAGACACAAAAGACACTCTGCAGATTGACCACAGAAGAAGAGAAAAACCCCAAGCACTATGTTGTGCTTTTGTTTGCACTGCTCTTTAATTTCCAGCCCAAATCCTTCATTGTTACGCCTAACAAAAACATACTCTTTTTACATAAATGTCTCAAAATATTTTTAAAACTTATTTTTGTATTCAATGTCTTAAATTATCCAAAATTAAATTAAACTAGCCCCCCACTCTGAATCCTCAAGGAACCTAACTTTTGCTCCATTTGTGGTCATGGCTGGTTTCTGTGAACTGCTGTACCATATGTACACTGTTCCTTAAAAGGGAATTTTAAAAGAGCACTTCCTGAATGTTCTCCACTCCCTCCAACATGTGGAAAAACCCCTCCTGTCCATAAATCCCCCTTCACGCTTGCCTGCACTAGAAAAATGTTTCCTAGGGACACTTCGAAGAGCTCCAACGTTCACTCCAGATGAGGCTTTTGTCTCCCGCAACTAGAGCCCACAGCTCTACCTGCCTCAGAGGTGTCTGTAATCCCTTATTTTTTTTAAGCTCAGTTTTTGCAGCTAAGGATACCGGGAGAGCTCCCCCTTTAGAAACATGTAGGCCTGGCGACCACTCCTCAGCCGAGATCAAACCACTGTTTTCCTTGCGGTAAAACCTCTGCCACTCTCCAGTATTCCCAAACAGACAAAAGACAGACTCCTAGTGCTACATCTTGTTTTCACCACGGCCATTCTGCCCTGTGAGATCAAACTGCTTGTTTCTCCCTAGTAAAAACCTTTAGTCCTGTCTTTACGATACCTTGTTGTTTTCGGCATGCCCTGCCGAGTTAGCATTGTTTTTTCTGCTAAGAGCTGGGTGGGGAAAGGTGAACAGTTTAGGAATTTGAAGAATGAGAGGAGTATTGCTCTGGCTCAGGACAAAGTGCAATTGACCCACATCACAGATCTCAGATCCCTGCACTGGGCTGTTTGTAGGTGAACTGGGTATGTCGTATCATGCCTCTGAGCATTTTGAGCAGGGACTTTCACCTCCCTGTGTCGTAACCCAAATTCTCAATGTATTTTGGCACAGTAGTCTGAAATCTCTTCTCTTGCCTTGCACAACTGATTTCCCTAATGGACTGGATTCCACCTTATACTCAAACTTAGCAAAACCTGCTATCAAATGAAGGTGTTACATACTCCATTTTTTTTTTTTTTGCTTGGCTGGAAATCAAGGTTCCTAGGCAGTTTTTCTAGCCAGCCTGCTCAGCTGTACCACAAAAGGCAGAGAGAAGACTGTGATCTTCGCTCCAGAGAAACAAAGGAGGAAGCACTCAAGATGCCCTCTGCAGTTCCTTCAAACCAAGCTGAAAAAGTGTCCACTGCCCTCCAAACACCTTCCTCCTTCTAAAAAAGCCGTTTTATGTAAACTGTAAGGATTGGTCTAGTCCACCCTCCCCTCCAAAACCAGGCATTTGCAACCCCTGTCTCGCAGTTTGAAGACCCCCAGCAATACACTGTATCTTGCTAAGAGGAGGAGGTCCTTTGGCTCTTGCTTGCTGAGGAAGCAAGAACTCACTCATCAAAACCAGGTCATTGGCACAGCACGCCACCATGCACTGAAGAAGGCCTGCAACTCATCTTCCAAGTACTCCTTATTTTTGAAGAGCAGTCCGTGATCATGCGTTCAAAAACAATGGAAAATTACACCCAGCTATCCAGGGATTTTAGCTACAGTTATGAAAACAGATGCTTTTTAACGCATTTGATCGTGTCGTTTCCCAAGAACTCTAGATGCAATGGTAGCAAGCAGCACTTAGTTAGTTAAGATGTCCTGGAGAACTGCCACTGTTAAGCAATCTCAGCTGTAGCAGCCGAATTTTTCAGCAGGGAATAACTGCTCCCACCCAAGCCTGCATCCAGAAGATTAAAAAAGTATTTCTTTAGAAAACTTCTCTACCCATTCCAAAGAAATCCCAAAGTGCTTTGCAGACAAACCGACGCACAAGCTGAGAGTAGGGGTCAAAGTAAGCTCAGCCATTCCTGGGAAGATGTGCGGCAACTCTGTAAACAGGCAGTAACAACATACAACAGTTTAGGATATTAAATTAATGCTGGATCCTACTGAAACCACAGGTGGCATTTTAAGTAAACAGACCATAATTTACTGGATTGCAATCTGGCCACGGTGCCAGGAACAACACCTCCATTCTCGTGCAAAGGGTCTATGCACGCTCGCGACCACAAGTGGATGAGATCTGTTGTTTTTCATGGGAAATTCCAGAAAAAGAACCCACTAATACCACGTTATTGCCTGGTTTCATTAACCACTGACACTTCCTAGAGCTTCTAGGAATTACTCAAGCGCTGACTCAGCACGAGCCCAAGGACTTGACTGGATGATCACAGGAGGTCAGCAAAGCGTGTGCCCACCACAGCCCTTTGCTGGCCTGGCTTCTGGTGTCCTCTTTAATGGCTTTGCCCCCACCTTGTCACGCAACAGCACATCTGCACCGCAGGGCTGAAAGCCCCCCCAGAGCATAGGAAGCAATAGGATGGGACACCCATAGATGCTGAGGCACACAAGAAGTCCTCGACTGTCGCTTGAGCAGGGGTGCCAGCATTGAGCGACGGAGGGGGTGCAGTTTGGTTGCAAGCCCAGCACGGTGCTGGGAGTCCAGAGCCTCTCTAAAAGGCTCCAAGACATGCCCTAGCCAGAAGTTTGGGCACAGCTGCAACTTTGGCTGCAGAATAGGAAAACTGTAAAAGCCTAGCAAATATATAGTACGGTCATTTATTTGGAATAAAGCTATGCGTACAAGGCCAAGTGCAGTGGTAAACTGTAAAGGGAAGAGCTGTGCATTTGTACACCTGGTGATGCTCGGCATCAAACCAGCAGCAGGGAGGTAAGCCGAGCAGACCACTGGCCCATGCACCCAGTGGCTCATTTGGCAGGAGAGGAAAGAGGAGAATTTCAAATTCACCCAAAGACAACATTACCCAAGCAGGAAATGCGGAGGCTGAGCGCAGTAGCGGTACACGCTAACACCTCGTTCGTGGCAAAAGCAGCTACCGGCTCTGCTTCGTGCTGAAAATGGGCGAGATGTGCAAAGGCAACAGAAGTTTGGCATTGAAAGGTCTCTAAAAGCCAAGTAAAGCTGGGATTCTAGTTGCCCAAAAGCTCTCCCTGTACTCTTCAACATGTGCCTCCTTCCCAAATGGACAGGAGCCGGTTTTCAGCTACCCTGTGTTGCGCTATCGCTGTAGTCACTGGAAAAGGAGTAAAGTTTGGGAGAAACTGGGCACCTGAGCCAAGTTTGCCATTAAATGTCTGATTTCAGAGAGAGCATTTCCCACCGTTCACTTGGCAGTGATCACTGGGAACAAAAGCTCACGGCAACCTGAGGGTAACATGACAGGCACAGAGCAAACGGTTTTTGGAAAAACAACCGCTGAGGGACAGCATCAACAGAAGCGATGCACCAGTTCAGAGCTAAACATGCACTGGAGGACCGTTGGACTTGAAGGCAATTTCAGGCTTGCTTTTGGTTTATGAAGGAATCAAAAGTTTAAACATTCTCCAGTCCAAAAAAGGCTGAGTCCTGAGAAACACTGCTATATTTTCTGTCAAATTCACAGGGGATGCCAATGGGTGGATAATGATGCAACCAAAGGGTGAATCAGACACAGCCAAGGAGCTGATTTTTGCCAAGAGATTTCCCTGCCAGAGCATCAAAACCTTTAATAAAAATAAATAAAAAAAAAGAAGTACCAACCTCTTGCCCAGCATCAGACAGGCTCAGAGCTGTAAGCTCTACATGAGTGCCAAGCTTAGAGTCAGAGCGGGAGCTGCAGAAAGACCCGGGAACAGAATTAGCTCCCATGAAAGCCATCTCTCCCAAGGAGAGGAAATACCCAAGAAAGAGAGGGCTGCTACATTTACAGTGTCCTTGGGAAAAGGAGCCCCATCACAGAGTCACACACCAGACATGTTTTCTACCAGCTGTGAAAGAACATGCCAGGCTTAAAGCTTCAAGAAAAGCCTTTCTGGGACACTGACCATAGTCTTGCCCAAGCTTAAGAATAATTAAGAATAAAATAATTTAAGAATTAAAAAACCTAGAGCATTCCTTCCTCATGAAAAAGCAGGGAGCAATGTCCAGCCTGATGCTGTGCTCTGCTGCCTGGGATTCTGCCATCAGCATTCCCGTTGAGGGAAGCTCCTTTTATCCTGTGCAAAATGGAAAACGTTTTCTGGAGCGTTCCAAGGGTAGGAACAGAGAAATCTGCCCTCAAGTTCACGGTAAACTTGGGCAAGTGCCATCACTCTGTTGGCAGGAAGTCTCTTAAAAGCAAGCCAAAACATACTGCAAAGTGTTTTTGTGTCTGCCTGACAAGCATCTGGGTAATAGCTTTGGCTCCATGAGAGCTGGTTCTGAACAGAAGGAGAAATGGGACAATTTCATTGACTAAAAAGTGATGTCCCAAATGGTGGCCTCACAGTCAGCCATGGCTAGAAAAAAATTCTCTTCCACAGGGCCAATGCTATCAGCAAAAATAGGAGAGAGATTTAATTGGTACCACAACCCGGACGCACTTGGGTTTAATAGTGTCCTTGGCACAGAGACTGCATCATCTCCTGCCACTTCAGACACAAGCCTGTACGAGTCGACGCTGCTGCTCAAGAATGCCAGATGAAAGATCCAGGCCATAGGCCTATGAACATTTTAAGAAGGGGAAAAAAAAAAAAAAAAAAAAAAGGCTGCTGAATGATGTGGTCCTCTCCTGCCTGTCTCTTCCATACCTCCTGCTGCCTCTTCTCATGCCAGCACGAAGTTGTGCGCAACTGGGCTTTGAACTGGTTTGAGGAAACCAGAGCAGGTTGAAACTCATCTGCCAAACACAACAGCAGCAAGAGAAAGACTGTGACTTTCAGTGACAGTTTTATGTCAGTTTAAATCTGTGGAACTCCAGCCCTAACCTGAGCACACTGCAGGAAAAAGTTACCGAGTGTTCGTGGAGTAGAACAGCAGAAGAATAAAGCTGACGACAGCACCTCCAACTCCTGCTCGCCTGCTCCCAGACTGGTAACTTGGACAAAAGGAGATGGACAGTAGCTGCAGCTGGTTTCTGTTTTTCAGAATAGTGTCCACTATACATGGTACACTCACTGCCATCAGGTAAGACGGAAAAAGACAGGTTTCAGAAAAATCCTTTGCTTATCTTGCGGTGGGAGTCAACTTGAGGCAGTAAATCTGCAGATGCTGTTCTTACGGGTTTTTTCCCTGGGGAAGGAGCCTTTGGAGAGCAATTGTTCCAGCGCGCCAGAAGACACACTTGTAAGTCCAGTCAATTCCAGTTGACTTACCCGTCTTGAGACATCTATGTTGGTAAAATGCATATTGAACAGTGGTCTAACAGAGATCAGAGGGGAACATCCAGCTGAGACCATGACCAGAACATCTGGGAACAAGATCTGGAGAACAGTCTGCACCAACATATCTAGATATTTGGTGAGGAGCTGGCTTGGAAGTAGAGAAGGCAGGGGGTGAAACAGTACCAGCAAGGTCTCTTGCCTTTCCATGCTTTTTAGCACAGAGCAGACAGAAGCAGCCCACATGGGGCAAAAGTCAGTATCTGCACAGTCAGACTATGCAAGACAGCTTTGCTTTCTCCTTTGGACTTGTGAATTTTACTGAGTCACACCAAAACAAGCTTAAGATCATAGAATTGTTTAGGTTGGAAAAGACCTTTAAGATCATCGGGCTCAACCGTTAACCTAACACTACCAAGTCCAGCATTAAACCATGTCCCTATGCACCACATCTACATGTCTTTTAAATACCTCCAGGGATGCTGACTCAATGATTTTGCTGACTGGATTAGGCTACAAAAAGTAAAAGGAAATCAGGAAATAACCCCCTTGGTGACCCTATTTATCATGAGTTTCCACACGATTGTGACATCTGTTTTGTTTGCCCTATACTTTCAGCTAGGATTTGTCATGGCAGGGTTATCACTGAAGCACCAGCTGAGGAGTCACCGCAGCCAAAGTTGAAGTTTGATACACCTAGAGAAGAGAAAGCAAATACAACCACGCAGGAAGCTGGATGAAAGGCAAGGAACAGGGCAAACCCCTCTCTGAAAAAGGACGGGGCTTTACCGAAGGCTAAGATAACGCAGGGTGAGGCAGAAAACATAGGACTGATGTATTGTTTGACTGACGGTTTTGGAGACTGCAGCAAAGTCTTGGAAATGAATTCCTATTATAAAGCTGACCTGGAACATGTACATGGTACAGCAGTTGCTTTAGTTTTAGCAACTAACCAGATCCTTGCCAAAATTTTCTGGCAGAATGCTTTTTGGGGAAAAGAGCTGTCTAGAGATTCCAAGGGGAAGCGTGCAGAGATGAGCAAAATGTTCAAAATCAGCAAAAACATCGACTGTGCTGCCTGCAAACAGAACATATTTTCCTGTACAACCCTTCCACTAGGGCCCAAACAGTCAAGATCTTTTTCTTTTTTTTTTTTTTTTCCCCCCATTCAGAAACAGAGGGGCTCAGTATCACTGCTAAAGCAGCCAAAATAAAGCAAAACAAGCACATCCAGTATCTGAATACTCACTCATCGCCAGTGCTGGTTTGTTGTACAGCACCTAAATGACCCAAGACCAGCTAAGCCCTCTGACTTTGAAATCCTACAATCGAGATCTTCTGCACGCACTGACCAGCTGTCTGTTTCCATGCTCCACGATTTCTGAACCACAGCGTACTATTCTTCCAACCACACCATGAAAAATACTTTCTACAGCTTTGCTTGCTGTGTTCAGAGCCTCTGGAATTGTCTAATTTCATGCTGGTCCTCAACAGGCAAGGAGAGACACAAGGATGGATGTCAGGAGATCTGGATTTGGTTTTCAATCCACATTATATTTTTAAACTTGGGAAAATCCAGAATGTCTTGAGTCTGAATCCTTAACCTGCAAAATGCAGGAAATGCATTCCTCAATCACCTTCTTTCCTGTATTTTGGAACATTTACGCAGTAAGACGCTCGTCAGGCCTGGACAAAGGCCAACAATGGAAAACTCCAGCAAATCACAATCACATCCTAACAGACCCGAATAAAAACAGTTAGTAAGCAAAATCCAGCAGCTGCTGCCATTCTCCCAGGACCACAATCTCCCCCTTAGGGACTATGAGCTCTCTGGGGAGCCCAAAGAAATTGTTAGGCTAAAATGTGGAATCCACCCAACCAACATCCAAACAAACACCTTTCCCTGTGTGAGGAAATGGAACAGTAAAGCCCCTTCTTCCCTTTTAGTTTTTATGATTCTATTCCAAGAAAATGAAAATACATACTGCACTTCCCCCCCACACATATTACCAGCTACCAAGTTTGAGCTAAGAACTAATTAGATCTTTATATAGCTATTGGACCTATATATATAAATCTGGACATAGTTTTATTATTTGGCAACATGGCACTATTATTTTTTTTTAAATAAGAGATGGGTGGGGAATCTGAACCGGGCTGTTATCTAATTTTAAACACAGGCTGTCCACCTGCTTGGCGTATCATGTTCTCCATTCCTCCGCTCCACCCCTTAACAAAATAATACCTTGATTTTGCATCCTATTCCACTGCCCTCAAGGACTGGTTTATAATTACTGCAACTTTACTTGCTGTCTAGAAATGTTGAGATCAGCCATTTTCAAAGACAAACATCCCTCAAATTCTTAAACAGAGAAAAAAAGCCTTTTTACAGGAAAAACTCCAAGCGGCCACAAGACAGGATCACATTTCAGAAGGCATATCCAGCAAAGGCAGACTAGTTTTCTTTTCCATTTCAAATGCCACCCTCCTCTGCTTCTTCTCCCCACGAAGCTGTGGTGGTAAATAAATCCAGGATTTAATTCAACAGGACTTGCAAGAAGATCTGTTTTCAGGCACGCAATAGCCCTGGTGGTCTGAGAAGGTCAAGAGGAGCAGAACCTTCTCAAAAGCTACTTCAGTACATGCATACACTGGTTAAAAATCAAAACATAGAACAACCACGAAGCCATACTAAAAGGTGCTGCTAACTTAACTGTTCATTAACCAAAAGTTATTATTAACTTTTAAAAAGCTAATCTATTCCTAAGCATGTAAAGCTGTTGCTCTCCACACCATCAATTCACTGCTCTAGACTATTTACATATACTATCACTGCTATTTCCCTTGAAGGCCTTAAGAGTGCCTCACCACGCATACCCACCAAAGATATTCAACAATTCCTGGAGCAGCAGGTCACAAGCTCTAGAACATCAGTTTCCTTAAATTTAAAGCACATACCCCCACGGTGTCTCCCCTTCCAATCCCAGAAACCTTTTTCTAACACTCATAATGGCAAAGCAAGCTTTGAAAACATTAATCAATTTTAAATCAATGTTGGATGTTTGGCTGAATTTGCAGAAAGACTAGAAGAACAGGTTTCATGTTTGCATTAGTCCCCTCATCTCAGTGTGGTATATGATGCTCTCTGCAACGTAGAAGGAATGTGAATCTCAACACAGAAACTATTCTTCCAGCAGTGTGTGCCATTAATATGTTTATTCCATGATCTCAGCATGACCCGTGTGCTTGCCCTAGAAAGAAGCCTGAAATATTCTGCTTCCTTCTAACAAAATCTGGTTTTATCTTCCAAGAACTTTTATGATGCAGTCAGGCACTGCCAAGTATAAAAGGCTGTGCCACACTGAGAGCGCAAAGACAGTTAAAGCAAAATCATTCCATTAAAACAGCAGGGGGCTATTGTTCGGATTGTATTGTTTGTATGCAATTCAATTAAGCCTCTTTCAAGATGTCCATGGGAGAAAGATGGCGACCGTGCAAAAAGCTCCAGTGTGCAGCTGTACTCCATGCTGTTGCTCAATTTAGATCCTGCTTGCTACACAGTCTGTAAGCCCTTGCATACGTGCCTCTTCCTCTACATTCCCACCCACACAAATCCAAAACCGGGTCTGACCTTCCCCATTCTGCTTTGTCCATGAATCCCCATATAGTCCGAACAAATTCCAGCCATCTGTCCTGCCTGCATTGCCGACTGCCACGATCTGAACCAGGCAGTCCAAGGCAGCCACGTATTCATGCCCGTTTCTCAGCCTTCTAGGGTCCCTGGACCTGCCCATCTAGTCCTGAATTGTTTCTTGAACTGTTTGGAGACTTCTGAAAATAAAGCAGCTGTAAAAGGTCTGCGATACATTCAAATCCTGCCATTAATATAGACAGAGCCAGTCACTACAGTCTGATGCAGTGTCTATCTTGAAGGAGTCAGAGTCCTGTTTAATTTACAACCACTTCACTGGTTAATTTGAAAAGTAAAAGCATGTTTCTAGACTAAAGGATAAAGTGTCAGCTATTCCTGTCCTTGGATCCAGGTTAAGTGACACTCTTTGTATGTATAATACATTTCCACACACATGCTGCTTCTGAGGAAGTGAAACTGTGGGCACAGCAGAGGGATTAAGTAGATAGCACAGTTGCATAAAAGCTACAAGACGCCATTGGGTGTGGTAAGAAAATATCTCCAGTCTCTAACGCGGGGGTACAATGTTCGGAGTTCCACATTTCCAAATTCTGGGAACACAGATGCCTTCTCAGCCTAAGCTCCTGGCAGTACAACAGCATGTCAGCATCAACATTCAGCCTTTTGTGCTCCTCCTCAAGAAAGGAAGACAGCATCAGACCGGCACAACTCTGAAAGTCTGCCTTTACAATTCAGCATTTCTTACTTTCCTTTCAACTTCCCATTTTCCCATGTATCTTTATCAGAGTTTTGTTGACTTGCTTTGACCTACCTGCTGCTGTCTAAAGGGAATTAGGTATATTCACTCAACCACTCACTAGAAACATGGGTAGTTTTAAATCCCAGATTTAGGGGAAGAGGAGGTAAGAGGGGTTGCAATGTACGTTCCTCACAGCCCGCAGTATTTAGCCACTGATAGCCCACAAGATTTGCCCCAAGACCCTCTCCACCCAAGGATCTGTGCTTCAAACACAATGCGTCCTGAAGAGAATAACCGTCCTGGCCCCGCTCCTTGAAAGGACAGCTTAAAAAAGATAAATCAGATTTAAACTGACGTTCTTGCAAAGAACTAAAACAATAAGATGAAAGATACTGAATTAATTTTCTGTTTGAGTGTGTTCAAACTCTAGTGTTGTGCGTATCAGCATTTCTCCCTCAAGCGTGGTTTCCTCACTCACATACAAAACCCTCAGTATTGCCCAAATCAGTGAGATGCCCAAACAACAAATCTCCAGTGATGAACGTGGCAAGATGACCCCATTACTCCTCAAAAAGCAGGCAATGCCCATTGTAACAACCCTATTTCTCTTGCCATATCAGGTCAACTCCAGTTTGTCTTGGAGTGAAATGCAATGTCAATGCATAACAAGGGCTGAAGACAAAACCCCACGGGACACAAGCCAGACCTGTGCTATGGTATGAGAGCCATGCAGAGTAGGAAGGGAAGCCATACAAAACGGAAGGACTTACACCAGAGTTCATAGTAGTAGTTGCAACACTGGGATTGTCCACAACAGTGGCCCGTTTCACATATGTAACTTTGATTGTTGACACCCATGCAGGTTTCCTTGTCCTAAAATTAAACAGACACACTTTTAAGATGCTTTGTCAGTATCTTCTGTAAATGTAATCTTTTACTCAATGATCAGCAAGCATTTGAAAAGTCACAAGTTATGGTCTTGGGAAACTCTAAAATATATAGAGAGCTTAAAATACAGCCAAGGTTCACCAAAAAAACACAAAGGACTGTTCTGAAGAAAACCCCGTATCTCTAAATTAATGGGTTACATTGCTTTAGCATCTAGTCAGCACTGCTTTTTCATCATTCCTTTTCCATTAAAAGTTGTCAAGTTTTGGGAGCCAGACGTTCTCTTAAAGAAAAGATGTCATTTGTTCCACATTTTATACACTATCGCTACGTTACTGGGGCTGAATGCCAAGTGGAGGAAATGTATTAATAAAAAGAACATCATAATTTGAGAAAAAACTGTTTGGATTCATTTAGATGTAAATGATAATTACAGTATGTTCCTGCAAGATTCCAATATAAAATGATTCCTTCATAATTAGCCATGTGCTTTATATAAGATCAGCATTCCTGTAAAACTTCTTCCCAGAATAGCGAAGTAGTCCAGGAGCAGAGCCAAATCAGCTGTACTGTATCACCCAGCAGGTCCTCAGGACACTTAAGATGGAAAAGGACTACAGTGTGAGATCTCAGTCCCTCACGTGGTGCACCACTTCACCAAAGTCCATGTTTTCCTGCGAGTCTGAAAACATGGGTGGGAAAAAGTACAAAACACAGAAAAACAGAAGCATTTCACAGGTTGTGGTTTGTACATCCTCTAATAGTTTTTGGGGCAACCTAGAAGTTAGAACACACTACACAGTTTCTTAAGAAACAAACAGATCTTTATAAAAAACATATTAAGGTTGCAAACAAAGCTGTAACAAAGCTTAAAATTTTTACTTTCTTTCACTTAAAATTTACGATAAGGCAAAGAAAATGTGTGGAGGTTTATACTGAAAGACATGTTGAAAGAATTCATTTTATAAGTACCATCTTTCAAAAAAAAACAAAACCCAAAAACAAACACACAACAACAACAACAAAAAAAACCAACCCAAAAAAACAACCAAAAAAGCCCAACAAAACCCAACCAGCTAGGAAGAGCAGCAAACCCAAGCAGCAGGCTACAGGAATGTACATTGCTGGTTCCCAACACTTGCTGAACTGCACCGTTCCTCTATTTGACGTGAGCACACCACGGCCAAACTTCTCACAAGCCTCTATGGAGTCACCATAAGCACAAAATACAAAGTCCATTTCAAATTATGGACCGCCTCGCTGAACAAGTGATGCAAGGCAGCAGTTTCAATGCAGAAGAGTCTTGCGCTGAATTTTTAAGAAGACTCAGTCTATTTGGGGATCTGGGGGAGTACCAGCACTCCCCCACCACAGAGCACTCCAGCACCTCCCCGTCACTGGGCCTGTGGGTCCCTCACCTGAGCACGCATGTTACAGCAGCAAAGTAACTTCTAAAACGCAGAAGAACCTCCTACCACCTAAGGTTCAACAGAAGAGATCCCACGCTGCATGTTTCTCCTAAGAAGCCACACCAATTTTTGAAAGAGCTTTGACCTGTGTGAGGCCACAGTTCAACAAACACGACTCAGCATACGATATACCACTTCCCCTCCTTCCACAGGTACCACTATTTCCACAAAAGCCTCTAAAAAGCACCAACGGGCCACCTCCTTAAAATTCATCCACAGAGGCAACAAGCTGGAGGGGTACCTGCCTCCTGCTTCCAGGAAGAGAAGAACATTTTGCTGGACAGACCAGTCAAACTGCTTTACTGCAGGCAGCTAAAGCAAACATTTCATATTCTCGTCTTGAGATGCTGCATGCCAATAGTAGAACCAACATTTTCCTATAGGGTAAAGAGGCGTCTTCCATCTCTAATTGCAGTGGCTAATAGCAACTTTTAGGAGACACTGTTGAGCTAGCACAGCATTTTCTGCTTCAGGCATGCTATTCATTCCAAAAATTGTAATTTTAGTCAGCAAAAGAACTAGAAAGAGAACACATCTATTCTCTTATCTGTTCTTATTAGCACACTTTTCCCCATTTTTGTTGGCCTTTCAGACTTAATGCAACGGATGAAGAGCATAGATTTTGGCTCTCATATCAACAGAATTGAGAAATTAAGATCCCATTGCAAAATTGTAATCCTGTTGATAATGCACAAGCCAGAAAGCAACTGGCTGAGGTCTGTGGTTGTGACACATGAAGATCAATGTGACCTGTTGAACCACCAAATGAATCACATGGAGCTGATGAAAGAATAGAGTTCCACAGTGCCATTTCAGGAACTCCTCTGCATCACAACACTGATTTGTCCTTGACCACCTGTGTTTAGTCCCAAAAATTTGTTCCATTCAGTGTTGTCTGCTTCAAAGAGTAGCAATAAGGAACACATCGGCGTCTTTTGGCAACAGCAAGTGGTAGCAACCTATAGCAGCTTGAACATCACTCTATTTTTCCCCACTTAAGACCTTGCAGCAGTCCTGTTTTCAGAGACTTTCATCACATCATCCTTTTATTTGGACTTCCTGACTCCCTCTTGCCAACCTTATTGCATTTGAAATGACCTTTCCACAATTCCATATGTTTATGTGCAGGGTTGCTTCTTGTTAGCCCAGCTGTCAAACAGGTCTATGAAGGGATGGTGTACATGCTGAACAGAAGAAGATCCTCAGCAGCTAGGTTGGTATTCTGTGGGTTGTTCCTGTCTGCTTTTGGAGATCAAGTCTCAAGCAACATCCTGCTTTGCCATCTAAAGTAGCATTCAGATCTTACTGTCTGGAGCTTCTTTATACGCTGACCAAGAGAAAATATCTTCCTTGCTAATGCGTAAGCGCTTCTACCTTTGAATAGCCTCGCAGTTAGCTTTCAGCTCCCACAGTTCATAAAGTCCAGGGTTTCAAAGTCCTTGCAGAACTGGTCACCAGCCATGCTCCTCAAAGTTCACACAGCTTCTCTTGAAGCCTTTCTGCAGTCCTCTGCCAGGCCAGCCACCGATGGGTTTCTGGGAACACGGAGCCGTCAGACTCGGTGCCACGTGTCAGGCCCAGAACTGTCACCCTTGTTTCCAAACAGTTTCACAGAATCAAGGAATAATTTAGTTTGGAAAGAATCCCAGCAGGTCACGTGGCCTGACCCCTGCTTGAAGCACGGCTACCTCCAATGCGAGGTTACTCAACTTGGCCCAGGGAAAGAGATAAAATGTAAAGGCAACAAACCTTTGGAAAAAAGGCTACTAGGCAAAGACTCCAGCACATGGAGAGCATTGTTCCGGGACATGTTACAGGTGTCTCCTTTGGATTGAGTGTTTCATTCTCCTTTCCCCTCCCGGCTTAAGACTCATTTCTGTGAAAAACTGAGCCACTGTACAGTTTCTTGCACTGTTTTGTGAGCCAAGGAAGAGGTTATGCACTGCCATCAGTACAGGCCATGACAGAGACCATGACATTTTTTGTTAGGAATCTTCTCCCTGCTGCCAAGCACTTTGATCAGGCTTCAATTTCTAATTAAATCCCAGCCTGCACTTTTCATACCATCAGTGTTGTATTATTTCTACTTATTTCTCCCTTTCATTTTTTGTGTCACATGCTGCCAAATGCTAACTGCTTAAGACACATCAGCAACATAGTTATCTATAGCCTAAAAGTCTCCTGGAAACAGTTACACAAGGGCTTGTGCTATGAAAGCGCATCACTTCCTTTCTCACCAACAGGCATGGACAAGGCACAGGACTAAAAGAGTAGTTTTATAGGTAAGAAAACTATATACGGGGAAAAAAAATAATCTCATCAGAGCACTCACACCTGCCTATGTTTCTAGTTTCCATTTCAAGTAGTGCTTGCAATGATAATTTCGAATCATTCTTAGCAGCATGGAGTTTTTAAAAATCGAACTACATTCTATGAACTACTACGCCATGTTGGGCACCAATTAAATCTGTCAGTCATTTAGTGGCCAACCACAACACTACTACAAAGAGGTTTTGTTGGGTTCTTTTAGGTAGTCTTATGAAAACAAGGAAGGGGGAGGGTTTCTTTCTGAAAGCACTTTCTTCCCCCATAGCCAGTGGCTATCACATTCCAGCGCAGGCTTCCCTGCTGAAGGACAGTCTTGTTTTCTTGTTGTCCAGACAAGCACATCCCTCCCCACCAGCCTTTGTTCAGTTAACTATAGATGCCTCCAGACAGGATTACTAAGCAGCATCTACATGGGTCTGGTCTCAAAGAGCCACTGAACTCCATTAGAGCAGAATATTCCTGTTTTGCAACTAAGAAGCCTGAACATGCCATCCGTTATCTCCCACCTGCAAAGCCAAGGGATTGGCTTTGTCCTGTAAAGCAGCACGTAGTCTAGGCTTCGTGTGCATCACTGCCTCCTTGGCATCATCATAAGAGCTGAGGCAGATCTGAAGAACGGGACTCACCGGATCCCTGACGCACACTCCAAAGCTGGGAGCTTTCAGGAGAAGGCTCTGCCGTCCTGGAGTCTGTGTTCTCTCCCTGTCCAGTCCAACAGAGGCCATTTGTTAAAGCTGATGCAGGCTCTTTCTCATGAAACCGGTTGAGTTGGGAAGACCTCATCTTGGTGCGTTTGCAGATTCTCTTCATATTTTAGATGTGGCATTTTGGCTTAGTTTTCACTTGTCAAACTTTATAAAGCAACTTCATTTGAATAAAAATAAGATGGCTTTTTTGCTTATTTTCTTGTTGATATTTGGCATTTGTGATAAACCCACAACCATGCTGGCAACTCTGCCAGTAGCACACTTTTGCTGTCAAGTTCTTTTACAAATAATCCTTAAAATATCCAGTAGTGGTAGGTATAAGAGAACTCAAGGCAGTGCCATATGTTGTCACATCTGACACTACAGCAAACATTAACGTCAGTGCCAGGGAAAAAAAAGCCAATTCTTTCCTCCATCTTCCAGTTTAGTATTGGATCTTCGCTGGAAGTCTACGTGACAAATTAAAGGTCAAAATGTGGGGCATGATCAAGACAAGAGGCTTTCATGGAGGTCTGTGGGTTGCCTGAACTGCCCCTCACTGCAAGAAGGGATGGAATCAGACCTCCTTATCCTACTTTTGTAAAGTTTTTCAGTACTAAATGGTTGGTTTTAATACTTGTAAATCTGTTAGGATTTATTGTGTCTGAAGCCAATGTAGGAAATGGAGGGAGACGAGAACTGTTTGACAATGGAGTATCATTACAATAAAAGGATCAAGGCACTTCATACTTTTCTACTCTAAAAAGTCAGCAGTTTACCTGGGAACGCTGTTGCTATGTCAAAAAGGAGAAAGATGAAGATGAGCAAATTCCAGACCAGTGTGGCTATTTTCCAAGCTGTAAATTAATACGTGCAACTGCAGCAACAAACACCACAGCCCACGCTCAAAAGTGCATAGTTGGCAGTGAACCACCTACAAAAGATGACTCCTCAGCTGGCATTAACCAGGTAACCAAAACCAGCAGTGGCTGATATCACAGAGATCTAATAACCATTTTAGCTTTTTGCTCTGTCTCCTCTTTCCACAGAAGTCCGGCCTCTATTACCCTAAATATGAGCACCTTGCATTCATATGGCCTCTATGTGTCATTCAGCCTGCCAGAGTATTCATCCTAACCTTGGTAATACCCAGACACCCTGGAAAACACTTTGAAATGTGACTTGCATTTACTGGCAGCAGGTTATATGCCATTCCTCTCTTCTAGGTAAGCCAGTTTTTTAGACCTACTCTAATTTCCTACTCTCTCCAAACACCAGTACAGCATTTGTCAAGGCACTACGTAGCAAATTACTATTTGAACTGGAAGAGATGGGGATTAATAACGGAATGACAGGGGTGAGTAAGGAACAGAATAACAGGCGTATAAACAGTGAGACACAGTGAAAAGCCCAGCAGCAGGCTGAAGGGAGGCTGCCAAGCTGGCATCCGCCGGAAGGCAAGATGCTACTGGTTTTACCAGGACTCGGGCTCAACCTGTGACCGGCTCCAGACCTCCTGGTTTCACAGCTCTCATAGGGGACTTTGGTAACAAGCATCCATTTAAAAATATTAATAAAAAAAATCCTGACCTAGTTATTTCACTAATCTTAGTACTTACAGGCAGCAGTCCCTTGCTTTCAATACCCAGGTGCACCCATAACAACAAAGCACGATGGATTTAAGCAAGTGACACAATCTTCAGAAAAATGTATTAAAAATACGTGTTTTGAGTAACTCAAAATCAGTATTTGAATGATATATATTCTTTAAGCACCCAGAGTAACAGAATGGAAGTGATCATCAGTATCTTAAACACGTTATAAACAACCAATGGGAAAAAACTGTATTTAATACCCACTATTTCTGAGTTACCACTTGGCTTTTTCTCAAACTCACATATCAGACTATCACTAGTGTTGGTTAGCCAGTAGCCAAGCCCATCAGCAATAGCTCATGAGAATGCAAACACAAAACTACCAAAGACAACGAGCATCTCTGTTACATAAGAGGCTCAAATGGTAGTAGGTTAAAATTGCTACTTCAAATATTAGGCTGGAATGCCAAATCTTGACATAGTGTTTACTACAATTCCTGGCTTGCCAGCTGCCCCCTAGTTCCTAACCAAAATTCATCCTAAATAAAAAAAAAAAAAAAAAAAAAAAAAAAATCACTAGATATCCTTTCAGAGAAGAACAGCAGGTGGGACTGCAGTAAGAACCGCAGGGGAACCCCGAATCACCGGGGCAGCTCGGGACTGACGCCCACCCCAAAGCCTCTGGTCCTTCTCCCATCTTCACAAACACTACACTTGTCAATCCTGTGGAGCGTAAAACCAAAAATCTACCAGCTAAGCAGCCGCCGTGCCTTTGGTGGGTTCAATTTAACAAAAGCATGTAAGATTGGTAAAGATGAAACCAGCTTTGATTGCTGCGAGTTACTGGAACCTCGGGTGCCAGCCCCTGCCAGCACAACAGGGGATAAATTCCTGTAAGCCTGCCTTACGACAGACAACTGAGGCCAGAAAATAAATCAAGTCTGGACGTTTCTTCATAAGACAACCACCACAAATTCTGTTTTGCTGAATGTGTAAAAAAAAAAAATGTTTTAAGTGCAAACATCCAAATACTTAAAGTATAATAAGTGGAGGAGCAATGATGCCTCTGAGCCGTCCCAGGCACAATAAAGATCTCCAAAATGGGAATTCTAATCAACACTTATTGCTTCACTAATGCCAGCATCAGGAGAATTATATTTAAATCACCATGATTAATCCAGCCACAGCAGACCCATCTTCACCTCCAGCGGATGCAGAACCTCTGAGGTTTTATTAACCTTTACCTGAGGAACAAATTGGTTTGTTGCATCCATTTATCTTGAAGAAATACTCCAACAATCTTTAAAGGAACGCTGTCCTTTCACCGATTGTGGACACTTTGATATATTTCAGTAAGAACTGGTTTCATTTTTGTTTATCGCAAGTTTCACTTTCAGACTCCAAGAACTGCACATTCGCGTTTTAAGCGCCATGTGAAAGTGTTTACTTCCCTCACGCCTTGCTAGAAGCTTCCCAGCTGTAGTCCCAGCCTTTTCACATTAAAGATAGACGCTTCTAGGAAATTACAGCTTTGAGGAGGCTGTCTTGTGTTTTGTTGCTTTAAACCACCAAACAGTTGACAACACTGAAAATCTGGAGCAGTTAAAGTTAAAACTGAAAAGGTTAGGAATCCAACATTTTAACCTTTTTTTTTTTTCCCCTTTTACATTTATGCAGTGAACTAGATGAATGTGTTCAAGCTTCCACCTGCGACACTAAGAGGAAATGCTCACTTAAAACTGAAAGGCGAGATGCTCTACAACCACGTTTCCTGGGACGGGAGCTTTAAACACCCACGTTGCACTGATGTCAGATAGAGCTGACCTAGCTTTTTAGGCATTTAAACATCATCCCCACTCCAACAACAGAGAAAACCACCCAAATCAAACACCCTATTTTTACCACATGTTCGGCACTGCATCTGCCGTGCTGCAACACCACTGGGTCCCAAAGAAGAAGTGGAGGCAGATTCAGGGGAACCAGGCATTCAGTGCGGTGCAGCAGTGACCATGGGGTGCCTGTCCCAGGGAACCGAGTCCCGGTCCCACCACCACCATGTCGTCCTCGTCTCCCAGCTCACGGGAGGGCACCCCAGGATC